>NC_061512.1:80586989-80704524 GCF_022539505.1 Lolium rigidum | reverse complement strand
TATCCGCCATTCCAAAGTAAATTGCTTGAGTGCTACCTTTAAAATTCCATCATTCACCTTTGCAATATATAGCTCATGGTACAAATAGCTTAAAAACTATTGTGGTATTGAATATGTACTTATGCACTTTATCTCTTATTAAGTTGCTTGTTGTGCGATAACCATGTTTCTGGGGACGCCATCAACTATTCTTTGTTGAATATCATGTGAGTTGCTATGCATGTCCGTCTTGTCCGAAGTAAGAGAGATCTACCACCTTTATGGTTGGAGCATGCATATTGTTAGAGAAGAGCATTGGGCCGCTAACTAAAGCCATGATTCATGGTGGAAGTTTCAGCTTTGGACATATATCCTCAATCTCATATGAGAATAATAATTGTTGCCACATGCTTATGCATTAAAGAGGAGTCCATTATCTCGTTGTCCATGTTGTCCCGGTATGGATGTCTAAGTTGAGAATAATCAAAAGCGAGAAATCCAAAATGCGAGCTTTCTCCTTAGACCTTTGTACAAGCGGCATGGAGGTACCCCATTGTGACACTTGGTTAAAACATGTGCATTGCAAAGATCCGGTAGTCCAAGCTAATTAGGACAAGGTGCGGGCACTATTAGTATACTATGCATGAGGCTTGCAACTTGTAAGATATAACTTTCATAACTCATATGCTTTATTACTACCGTTGACAAAATTGTTTCATGTCTTCCAAATAAAAGCTCTAGCACAAATATAGCAATCGATGCTTTCCTCTTTGAAGGACCATTCTTTTTTACTTTTATGTTGAGTCAGTTCACCTATCTCTCTCCACCTCAAGAAGCAAACACTTGTGTGAACTATGCATTGATTCTTACATATTTGCATATTGTACTTGTTATATTACTCTATGTTGACAATTATCTATGAGATATACATGTTACAAGTTGAAAGCAACCGCTGAAACTTAATCTTCCTTTGTGTTGCTTCAATACCTTTACTTTGATTTATTGCTTTATGAGTTAACTCTTATGCAAGACTTATTAATACTTGTCTTGAAGTACTATTCATGAAAAGTCTTTGCTTTATGATTCACCTGTTTACTCATGTCATCACCATTGTTTTGATCGCTGCATTCACTACATATGTTTACGAATAGTATGATCAAGGTTATGATGGCATATCACTTCAGTAAATTATCTTTGTTATCGTTTTACCTGCTCGGGACGAGCAGAACTAAGCTTGGGGATGCTTGATACGTCTCCGACGTATCGATAATTTCTTATGTTCTATGCCATATTATTGATGATACCTACATGTTTTATGCACACTTTATGTCATATCCGTGCATTTTCTGGAACTAACCTATTAACAAGATGCCGAAGTGCCGCTCTCGTTTTCTCGCTGTTTTTGGTTTCAGTAAATCCTAGTAACGAAATATTCTCGAATTGGACGAAACGAAGACCCGTGTTCCTATTTTCACCGAAGCATCCGAACACCCGAGAAGGACCAGAGGGGGGCACCGGGCCCCTGCACCATAGGCCGGCGCGGCCTGTGCCCCGGCCGCGCCGCCATATGGTGTGGCCACCCCTTCGACCCTCCTCGCGCCGCCTCTTCGCCTATATAAAGCCTCCGTCGCGAAAACCCCGAGACGAAGAACCACGATACGGAAAACCTTCCGCAGCCGCCGCCATCGCGAAGCCAAGATCCGGGGGACAGGAGTCTCTCGTTCCGGCACCCCGCCGGAGCGGGGAAGTGCCCCCGAAGGCTTCTCCATCGACACCGCTGCCATCTCCACCGCCATCTTCATCACCGCCGCTCGCTCCCATGAGGAGGGAGTAGTTCTCCATCGAGGCTCGGGGCTGTACCGGTAGCTATGTGGTTCATCTCTCTCCTATGTACTTCAATACAATAATCTCATGAGCTGCCTTACATGATTGAGATTCATATGATGATGCTTGTAATCTAGATGTCACTATGCTAGTCAAGTGAGTTTTACTTATGTGATCTCCGGAGACTCCTTGTCCCACGTGTGTAAAGGTGACAGTGTGTGCACCGTGTGGGTCTCTTAGGCTATATTTCACGTAATACTTATTCACCGTTGAATGGCATAGTGAGGTGCTTATTTATATCTCTTTATGATTGCAATGTGTTTGTATCACAATTTATCTATGTGCTACTCTAGCAATGTTATTAAAGTAGTTTTATTCCTCCCGCACGTGTGCAAAGGTGACAAGTGTGTGCACCGTGTTAGTACTTGGTTTATGCTATGATCATGATCTCTTGTAGATTGCGAAGTTAACTATTTCTATGATAATATTGATGTGATCTATTCCTCCTACATATGCATGAAGGTGACAAGTGTGCATGCTATGTTAGTACTTGGTTTAGTCTTTTGATCTATCTTACACTAAAGGTTACTAAAATATGAGCATTATTGTGGAGCTTGTTAACTCCGGCATTGAGGGTTCGTGTAATCCTACGCAATGTGTTCATCATCCAACAAAAGTGTAGAGTATGCATTTATCTATTCTCGTTATGTGATTAATGTTGAGAGTGTCCACTAGTGAAAGTCTAATCCCTAGGCCTTGTTCCTAAATATCGCTATCGCCGCTTGTTTACTCGTTTTATCGCGTTACTACCGCTGCGTTACTACCGCTTGTTTATCGTCCCGGGCAAAGCACTTTTCCGGTGCCGTTGCTACTACTTATTCATACCACCTCGTATTTCACTATCTCTTCGCCGAACTAGTGCACCTATTAGGTGTGTTGGGGACACAAGAGACTTCTTGCTTTGTGGTTGCAGTGGTTGCATGAGAGGGATATCTTTGACCTCTTCCTCCCTGAGATCGATAAACCTTGGGTGATCCACTTAAGGGAAACTTGCTGCTGTTCTACAAACCTCTGCTCTTGGAGGCCCAACACTGTCTACAAGAATAGAAGCTCCCGTAGACATCATTCACCCCTGAATATTTTAAGAAGACTCAAGCGTCTAAGCTTGGGGATGCCCAAGGCATCCCCTTCTTCATCGACAACATTATCAGGTTCCTCCCCTGAAACTATATTTTTATTCGGCCACATCTTATGTACTTTGCTTGGAGCGTTGGTTTGTTTTTGTTTTTGTTTTGTTTGAATAAAATGGATCCTAGCATTCACTCTATGGGAGAGAGACACGCTCTGCTGTTGCATATGGACAAGTATGTCCTTAGGCTTTACTCATAGTATTCATGGCGAAGTTTCTTCTTCGTTAAATTGTTATATGGTTGGAATTGGAAAATGATACATGTAGTAAATTGCTATAATGTCTTGGATAATTTGATACTTGGCAATTTTTGTGCTCATGTTTAAGCTCTTGCATCATATACTTTGCACCCATTAATGAAGAAACACTTAGAGCTTGCTAATTTGGTTTGCATATTTGGTTTCTCTAAAGTCTAGATAACATCTAGTATTGAGTTTTGAACAACAAGGAAGACGGTGTAGAGTCTTATAATGTTTACAATATGTCTTTTATGTGAGTTTTGCTGCACCGTTCATCCTTGTGTTTGTTTCAAATAACCTTGCTAGCCTAAACCTTGTATCGAGAGGGAATACTTCTCATGCATCCAAAATCCTTGAGCCAACCACTATGCCATTTGTGTCCACCATACCTACCTACTACATGGTATTTCTCCGCCATTCCAAAGTAAATTGCTTGAGTGCTACCTTTAAAATTCCATCATTCACCTTTGCAATATATAGCTCATGGGACAAATAGCTTAAAAACTATTGTGGTATTGAATATGTACTTATGCACTTTATCTCTTATTAAGTTGCTTATTGCGCGATAACCATGTTTCTGGGGATGCCATCAACTATTCTTTGTTGAATATCATGTGAGTTGCTATGCATGTCCGTCTTGTCTGAAGTAAGAGAGATCTACCACCTTTATGGTTAGAGCGTGCATATTGTTAGAGAAGAACATTGGGCCGCTAACTAAAGCCATGATTCATGGTGGAAGTTTCAGTTTTGGACATATATCCTCAATCTCATATGAGAATAATAATTGTTGCCACATGCTTATGCATTAAAGAGGAGTCCATTATCTCGTTGTCCATGTTGTCCCGGTATGGATGTCTAAGTTGGGAATAATCAAAAGCGAGAAATCCAAAATGCGAGCTTTCTCCTTAGACCTTTGTACAGGCGGCATGGAGGTACCCCATTGTGACACTTGGTTAAAACATGTGTATTGCGATGATCCGATAGTCCAAGCTAATTAGGACAAGGTGCGGGCACTATTAGTATACTATGCATGAGGCTTGCAACTTGTAAGATATAATTTACATGATACATGTGCTTTATTACTACCGTTGACAAAATTGTTTCTTGTTTTCAAAATCAAAGCTCTAGCACAAATATAGCAATCAATGCTTTCCTCTTTGAAGGACCTTTCTTTTACTTTTATGTTGAGTCAGTTCACCTATTTCTCTCCACCTCAAGAAGCAAACACTTGTGTGAACTGTGCATTGATTCCTACATACTTGCATATTGCACTTGTTATATTACTCTATGTTGACAATTATCCATGAGATATACATGTTACAAGTTGAAAGCAACCGCTGAAACTTAATCTTCCTTTGTGTTGCTTCAATACCTTTACTTTGATTTATTGCTTTATGAGTTAACTCTTATGCAAGACTTATTGATGCTTGTCTTGAAGTACTATTCATGAAAAGTCTTTGCTTTATGATTCACTTGTTTACTCATGTCATTACCATTGTTTTGATCGCTGCATTCATTACATATGTTTACAAATAGTATGATCAAGGTTATGATGGCATGTCACTTCGTAAATTATCTTTGTTATCGTTTTACCTCGCTCGGGACGAGCAGAACTAAGCTTGGGGATGCCGATACGTCTCCGACGTATCGATAATTTCTTATGTTCCATGCCACATTATTGATGATATCTACATGTTTTATGCACAGCTTTATGTCATATTCGTGCATTTTCCGGAACTAACCTATTAACAAGATGCCGAAGTGCCGCTCCTATTTTCTCGCTGTTTTTGGTTTCAGAAATCCTAGTAAAGAAATATTCTCGGAATTGGACGAAATCAACGCCCAGGTTCCTATTTTGCCCGGAAGCATCCAGAACACCCGAGAGCCGCCAGAGGAGGGCCTTGTGGGCCCCAGATGACAGGGTGGCGCGGCCTGGGGGTGGCCCGCGCCCCCCTATGGTGTCGTCGCCCCGTTGACCTTCTGACGCCGCCTCTTCGCCTATATAAAGGTCCCAGACCTAAAACCTCAATACGGAAAAGCCACGGTACGAGAAACCTTCCAGAGCCGCCGCCATCGCGAAGCCAAGATCCGGGGGACAGGAGTCTCCGTTCCGGCACGCCGCCGGGACGGGGAAGTGCCCCCGGAAGGCTCCTCCATCGACACCACCGCCATCTTCATCAACGCTCGCTGTCTCCCATGAGGAGGGAGTAGTTCTCCATCGAGGCTCGGGGCTGTACCGGTAGCTATGTGGTTCATCTCTCTCCTATGTACTTCAATACAATAATCTCATGAGCTGCCTTACATGATTGAGATTCATATGATGATGCTTGTAATCTAGATGTCATTATGCTAGTCAAGTGGGTTTTACTTATGTGATCTCCTGGAGACTCCTTGTCCCACGTGTGTAAAGGTGACAAGTGTGTGCACCGTGTGGGTCTCTTAGGCTATATTTCACGGAATACTTATTCACCGTTATGAATGGCATAGTGAAGTGCTTATTTATATCTCTTTATGATTGCAATGTGTTTTGTATCACAATTTATCTATGTGCTACTCTAGTGATGTTATTAAAGTAGTTTATTCCTCCTGCACGGTGTAATGGTGACAGTGTGTGCATCCGTGTTAGTACTTGGCGTATGCTATGATCATGATCTCTTGTAGATTGTGAAGTTAACTATTGCTATGATAGTATTGATGTGATCTATTCCTCCTACATGGTGTGAAGGTGACAGTGTGCATGCTATGTTAGTACTTGGTTTAGTCGTGTTGATCTTTCATGCACTCTAAGGTTATTTAAATATGAACATTGAATTGTGGAGCTTGTTAACTCCGGCATTGAGGGTTCGTGTAATCCTACGCAATGTGTTCATCATCCAACAAGAGAGTGTAGAGTATGCATTTATTTATTCCGTTATGTGATCAATGTTGAGAGTGTCCACTAGTGAAAGTCTAATCCCTAGGCCTTGTTCCTAAATATCGCTATCGCCGCTTGTTTACTTGTTTTATCGCGTTACTACTTGCTGCGTTACTACTGTTTGTTTACTGTCCTGGGCAACGCACTTTTCTGGTGCCGTTGCCACTGCTCATATTTATTTATACCACCTGTATTTCACTATCTCTTCGCCGAACTAGTGCACCTATTAGGTGTGTTGGGGACACAAGAGACTTCTTGCTTTGTGGTTGCGGGGTTGCATGAGAGGGATATCTTTGACCTCTTCCTCCCTGAGTTCGATAAACCTTGGGTGATCCACTTAAGGGAAACTTGCTGCTGTTCTACAAACCTCTGCTCTTGGAGGCCCAACACTGTCTACAAGAATAGAAGCTCCCGTAGACATCATGGACCCCGGTCCATTCTTTTACATTGAATACAATCTACTGCAATACTTGTTCTTTACTGTTCTCTGCAAACAATCATCATCCACACTATACATCTAATCCTTTGTTACAGCAAGCCGGTGAGATTGACAACCTCACTGTTTCGTTGGGGCAAAGTACTTTGGTTGTGTTGTGCAGGTTCCACGTTGGCGCCGGAATCCCCGGTGTTGCGCCGCACTACATCCCGCCGTCATCAACCTTCAACGTGCTTCTTGGCTCCTCCCGGTTCGATAAACCTTGGTTTCTTTCCGAGGGAAAACTTGCTGCCGTGCGCATCATACCTTCCTCTTGGGGTTCCCAACGAACGTGTGAGTTACACGCCATCAAGCATATTTTCTCGGCGCCGTTGTCGGGAACCGAAGAAAAGCTACACCACCAAGATTTCTAACTCCCACGTCAACTACACGCCGCCGGCATATTTTCCGGCGCCGTTGCCGGGAGATCAAGACACGCCGCAAGGGGAGTCTCCACAATCCAATCTCTTTACTTTGTTTTTGTCTTGCTTTATTTTATTTACTTTCTTGTTTGCTGCATTATATCAAAACACAAAAAAATTAGTTGCTAGCTTTACTTTATTTACCGTCTTGCACTCTATATCAAAAACACAAAAAAATTAGTTACTTGCATTTACTTTATCTAGTTTGCTTTATTTACTACTCGCTAAAATGGGTACTCGTTGAGAATACTAAGTTGTGTGATTTCACTAGTTAGGCTTAATGGAAAACAACAAAAATATGAGAGATCTTTATGAACTTTATCTTGAATTAGGACATGATGTGTTTGAAGAGAGAATTAAAAAACCCATGGAACTTTATATGCATGCTAATGGGAATGTTATTACTATGAATGCTTTGAACACCATTGTTGCTAATGCCATGGAAAATTCTAAGCTTGGGGAAGCTGGCTTTGATGAGCATGATATTTTTAATCCCCCAAGCATTGAGGAGAAAATTTTCTTTGATGATACTTTACCTCCTATTTATGATGATTATAATGATAGTGGTCTTCTAGTGCCGCCTACTATGGAGGATAAATCTAATTATGATTACAATATGCCTCCTATATTTGATGATGAGAATAATAATGATAGCTACTTTGTTGAATTTGCTCCCACTACAACTAATAAAATTGATTATACTTATGTGGAGAGTAATAATTTTATGCATGAGACTCATGATAAGAATGATTTATGTGATAGTTATATTGTTGAGTTTGTTCATGATGCCACTGAAAGTTATTATGAGAGAGGAAAATATGGTTGTAGAAGTTTTCATGTTACTAAAACACCTCTCTACATGCTGAAAATTTTGAAGTTACACTTGTTTTATCTTTCTATGCTTGTTGCATTATGCTTCATTAATTTATTTGTGTACAAGATTCCTTTCCATAGGAAGTGGGTTAGGCTTAAATTTGTTTTGAATTTGCTTCTTGATGCTCTCTTTCGCTTCAACTCTTATTTCTTGCGAGTGCATCTGTTGACTGCCAAAACCCACCGGCGGGCAGCGGCCTTGTCAACACTGTAGAGCCGGGGGGAGCCTAGAGCTGCGGCTGGCTGAGACCCCTCCGAGCGACGGCCCGCAATGCTCTTCTGGTCACACGCGGCGTTGCGAAGTGCAGGGCGTGCCACCTGACCTATACCCGGTCGGGAAGGTGATGAGATTGCCTCGCTTAGTTCCTGCAGGGCATACATGTAAACGTTAAATACGAGCCTCGATCGGCTCTCAGGTTATCCTGTGAATCGGCTCAAAGAGCCGATCCACCCATGATCCGTACGGAGTGTACGAATACTTGGTGGTCCTGCTTGATCAAGATGAAGCTAATGAGATCTACGACGATTTAGGGTTTTCACCACATAATCGGATCATCCTACTCCAGGTTGGGCCAGATGGCCACGCACGGTGCTCGTAAGCCGATCCTAAACAAGGCCAAAAAACCAACATGAAGTTGATCCTAGGAACATCCCGTTTAGGACTTGCGAACGCCACCCTACGTGCCACAGGATCCTCCCCCTTTGTAAGGCCAAACTATTGCGAGATATTAAACTAATCCTTGTAGAACAAGGAGCAATCGTAACGGACCAGATCTACTAAATAATGATCAAGCGGGGTGCCGCCCCCACACCTGAGATAGGCGTGAGGACGGCTAGATATGCAAGGGTTGCACTACGTAAGCATGCTTAAACGAAGAACAATGCTAACCCTAACACATCTAATGATAACTACGTTGCTCGCCATCAAAAGCGCTTCGAGTACGAGCAACGCATGAACAACGTGGGGCTTGTGCTGCCTAGATCGCAAGATGCGATCTAGGCAGCATGTCGCTTACCCGATAGAAACCCTCGAGACGAAGGAGTTGGCGATGCGCCGAGATTGGTTTGTTTTTGGGGTTGAACGTGAGTTGTTGTTTATTCCATAAACCCTAGGTACATATTTATAGTCCAGGGGACTTTCTAATGTGGGCATGCACCAAACCGTGCACGGGTAAAACTCTAACTTCTAAACTAAGATGCGATCTAATATGTTACAGATACACGGGCAATTTAGCCCAACTTGGTATAAAAGGCCGATTCACGTATTTCTTCCATGTATATATCTTCAAACCCATCTTGATCGCAGCCCACCTCTGACTCGGTCAAATTCTGGTGATAACACATGCCCCCCTGGTTTTGGAAATGACATTTCCAAAATCATTACGCTTTCTTTCGTCGGGTCATGTTGTGGCAGAGCAGTAAACCTCGCCGCAGAATCCTTCATCATGATGCCTTGCCCCTTCCCCTTCCACTTCTCGCGTGGCCTGCGAAATTTTTCTCGTTGGGCACCACTTCCTCGGAGACTCGTTGTAGCACTCGAATCTCCCTCATATCCCCTTTTATCCGGTTTCTCGGTGACCTTTATAGCCCTGCTCTGTCCCTTTGAAGAAGATTATGAGGGAGGGCCAGCCGATGACGTCTCAATCGGCTTCTTAAGAACATAGTATCTACCAACTCCGTTGCCCCCGAGCCTCGGTCAAGGCGAGAACAGCGGCGAGCCAGCCAAATGGTCCACCATCGGTCTCCACATCGCAATGCAGCGCCGGCCGATTCGAACAAAATCGGCTTCCCGGAGCAAAAGCCTTCGGGGTGAGCTGTCCCCCCGAACCATCATCTTGGCGGACCGATGCAACTTACCCTTGACCTGATCTGCATGTTCATGCTGTTCTTGTTGTCGATCAGGGTTGTGATCCTTCAAACTTGCCAAAAGGAGTTGGAGGTCCTTGAAGAGAGGATCTGCGTCCAAACACTTCCATTGCAGAGTTCATCCAATAGAGCCTCTCCATGTAACTTGATAACCTGCTTCATGTAATCCTCGGAGCACCAACTCGTTGGAAGGACGAGCACCATGTTTGAGCCAGCCGATGTCTCATCATCGGCTTTCCTTTGCTTGGAGCGCCACTCCGAACCCGGTACTCCGAATGCGGTCTTGTGTATATCTTCCGGATATTGTCAACACAAAGTAATATAACGAGTGCAATATGCAAGTATGTAGGAATCAATGCACAGTTAACACAAATGTTTGCCTTTTTTTAGATAGAAGTAAATGGGTAAACTGACTCAACAATAAAAGTAGAAGAAAGGCCCTTCGCAGAGGGAAGCAGGGATTAAATCATGTGCTAGAGCTTTTTAAGTTTTGAAATCATATAGAGAGTATAAAAGTAAAGTTTTGAGAGGTGTTTGTTGTTGTCAACGACTGATAGTGGGTACTCTAGCTACCTCATCAACCAGACTTTCAAGAGCGGCTCCCATGAAGGACGTTCTCTCTACCAGCAAGGTAGATCATCCCTCTTCTCTTTTGTCTACACATGTACTTTAGTTTAGTTTTTTTTTTTTTTAGATGACACTCCTCCCAACCTTTGCTTTCTCAAGCCATGGCTAACCGAATCCTCGGGTGCCTTCCAACAATCACATACCGTGAAGGAGTGTCTATTTTCAAAATGAAGTTGCTTACTGATGAATCAAAGCAAAACATGTGAAGAGAATTATTAATGCAAGTTAATTAATAGGGGCCGGGAACCCCGTTGCCGACTCTTTTTGCAAAGTTATTGGATAAGCGGATGAAGCCACTAGTCCATTGTGAAAGTCTGTCAAAAGTAAATGACAAGATCGAAAGATAAAACACCACATACTTCCTCATGAGCTATAAAACATTGACACAAATAAGAGATAATAGCTTTTGAATTGTTTAAAGGTAGCACATGAAGTATTTGCTTGGAATGGCAGAGAAATACCATGTAGTAGGTGTATATGGTGGACACAAGTGGCATAGTGTTTGGCTCAAGGATTTTGGATGCATGAGAAGTATTCCCTCTCGATACAAGGTTTAGGCTAGCAAGGTTGTTTAAAGCAAACACAAGTATGAACCGGTACAACAAAACTCACATAAAAGACATATTGAAAGCATTATAAGACTCCATACCGTCTTCATTGTTGTACCTTTTATCATTATATCGAAACCGATCGCTTGAACCGGCCTCCTCTCCGTCCTTGCCATGGCGGTAAACAGAATGAGCTACCATGTAGTTAACTTCCCGCCGCGAGCTCGGTCCGTTTTTCTGAAGGGGTGGATAGATCTACTTGGTCGAGGGCGCCCTTGGCTGTAAAGCCGTTCCACCTGATGCCATGAGAACGGGTCTTCGAGAAAGAGCCGATGAGGTCGGCCTCGAGGACTGCCTTGATCTCGTCATGTTTCTTCTTGAGCTCATCAGGCAGATCCTCGTACTTGACCGGAGTGCTTTCCGCCATCTCAGATGTAGATGGCTATGCGGTGGATGTAGAAGATGGTCCCACCGGGCGTGCCAGAATGTGTTGACTGCCAAAACCCACCGGCGGGCAGCGGCCTTGTCAACACTGTAGAGCCGGGGGGAGCCTAGAGCTGCGGCTGGCTGAGACCCCTCCGAGCGACGGCCCGCAATGCTCTTCTGGTCACACGCGGCGTTGCGAAGTGCAAGGGCGTGCCACCCGACCTATACCCGGTCGGGAAGGTGATGAGATTGCCTCGCTTAGTTTCTCGCAGGGCATACATGTAAACGTTAAATACGAGCCTCGATCGGCTCTCAGGTTATCTCGTGAATCGGCTCAAAGAGCCGATCCACCCATGATCCGTACGGAGTGTACGAATACTTGGTGGTCCCGCTTGATCAAGATGAAGCTAATGAGATCTACGACGATTTAGGGTTTTCACCACATAATCGGATCATCCTACTCCAGGTTGGGCCGGATGGCCACGCACGGTGCTCGTAAGCCGATCCTAAACAAGGCCAAAAAACCAACATGAAGTTGATCCTAGGAACATCCCGTTTAGGACTTGCGAACGCCACCCTACGTGCCACAGGATCCTCCCCCTTTGTAAGGCCAAACTATTGCAGATATTAAACTAATCCTTGTAGAACAATGAGCAATCGTAACGGACCAGATCTACTAAATAATGATCAAGCGGGGTGCCGCCCCCACACCCGAGATAGGCGTGAGGACGGCTAGATATGCAAGGGTTGCACTACGTAAGCATGCTTAAACGAAGAACAATGCTAACCCTAACACATCTAATGATAACTACGTTGCTCGCCATCAAAAGCGCTTCGAGTACGAGCAACGCATGAACAACGTGGGGCTTGTGCTGCCTAGATCGCAAGATGCGATCTAGGCAGCATGTCGCTACCTGATAGAAACCCTCGAGACGAAGGAGTTGGCGATGCGCCGAGATTGGTTTGTTTTTGGGGTTGAACGTGAGTTGTTGTTTATTCCATAAACCCTAGGTACATATTTATAGTCCAGGGGACTTTCTAATGTGGGCATGCACCAAACCGTGCACGGGTAAAACTCTAACTTCTAAACTAAGATGCGATCTAATATGTTACAGATACACGGGCAATTTAGCCCAACTTGGTATAAAAGGCCGATTCACGTATTTCTTCCATGTATATATCTTCAAACCCATCTTGATCGCAGCCCACCTCTGACTCGGTCAAATTCTGGTGATAACAGCATCATTAAAACTGTTGAGCTCATCTTAATGGCTATAAAGAAAGCACTTCTTGGGAGATAACCCATGTCTTTATTTTACTTCTGCACTTTATTTTATATTTGAGTCTTGGAAGTTATTTACTACTGTAGCAACCTCTTCTTATCTTTATTTTATTGCATTGTTGTGCCAAGTAAAGTCTTTGATTGTAAAGCCAATACTAGATTTGGATTGCTCGCGTGAAAACGGATTTCTTCGTCGTCACGAATTTCGACCTGCCTCTCTATAGGTAGCTCGTAAAAATCTGCCTTTACGTGCGCGATCCTCGGATATGTACGCAACTTTCATTCAATTTGGGCATTTTCATCCGAGCAAGTCCGGTGCCTCAATAAAATTCGTCTTTACGAACTATTCTGTTTTGACAGATTCTCGCCTTTTATTTCGCATTGCTCGTTTTGATATGCTTGATGGATTTTTCTATTCCATTGACTTTCAGTAGCTTTGTGCAATGTCCAGAAGTGTTAAGAATGATTATGTCACCTCGGAGCATGTAAATTTTAATTGTGCACTAACCCTCTAATGAGTTGTTTTGAGTTTGGTGTGGAGGAAGTTTTCAAGGATCAAGAGAGGGAGATGATACGATATGATCAAGGAGAGTGAAAGCTCTAAGCTTGGGGATGCCCCGGTGGTTCACCCCTGCATATTTTAAGAAGACTCAAGCGTCTAAGCTTGGGGATGCCCAAGGCATCCCCTTCTTCATCGACAACATTATCAGGTTCCTCCCCTGAAACTATATTTTTATTCCATCACATCTTATGTACTTTGCTTGGAGCGTCGGTTTGTTTTTATTTTTGTTTTTGTTTGAATAAAATGGATCCTAGCATTCATTGTGTGGGAGAGGGACACGCTCCGCTGTTGCATATGGAAAAATATGTCCTTAGGCTTTACTCATAGTATTCATGGCGAAGGTTGAATCTTCTTCGTTAAATTGTTATATGGTTGGAATCGGGAAATGCTACATCTAGTAATTCTAAAATGTCTTGAATAATTTGATACTTGGCAATTGTTGTGCTCATGTTTAAGCTCTTGCATCATATACTTTGCACCCATTAATGAAGAAACACCTAGAGCTTGCTAAATTTGGTTTGCATATTTGGTCTCTCTAAAGTCTAGATAATTTCTAGTATTGAGTTTTGAACAACAAGGAAGACGGTGTAGAGTCTTATAATGTTTATAATATGTCTTTTATGTGAGTTTTGCTGCACCGGTTCATCCTTGTGTTTGTTTCAAATAACCTTGCTAGCCTAAACCTTGTATCGAGAGGGAATACTTCTCATGCATCCAAAATCCTTGAGCCAACCACTATGCCATTTGTGTCCACCATACCTACCTACTACATGGTATTTCTCCGCCATTCCAAAGTAAATTGCTTGAGTGCTACCTTTAAAATTTCCATTCTTCACCTTTGCAATATATAGCTCATGGGACAAATAGCTTAAAAACTATTGTGGTATTGAATATGCACTTATGCACTTTATCTCTTATTAAGTTGCTTGTTGTGCGATAACCATGTTTTCTGGGGACGCCATCAACTACTCTTTGTTGAATATCATGTGAGTTGCTATGCATGTCCGTCTTGTCTGAAGTAAGGAAGATCTACCACTTTAATGGTTAGAGCATGCATATTGTTAGAGAAGAACATTGGGCCGCTAACTAAAGCCATGAATCATGGTGGAAGTTTCAGTTTTGGACATATATCCTCAATCTCATATGAGAACACTAATTGTTGCTACATGCTTATGCATTAAAGAGGAGTCCACTATCTCGTTGTCTATGTTGTCCCGGTATGGATGTCTAAGTTGAGAATAATCAAAAGCGAGAAATCCAAAATGCGAGCTTTCTCCTTAGACCTTTGTACATGCGGCATGGAGGTACCCCTTTGTGACACTTGGTTAAAACATGTGTATTGCGATGATCCCGGTAGTCCAAGCTAATTAGGACAAGGTGCGGGCACTATTAGTATACTATGCATGAGGCTTGCAACTTGTAAGATATAATTTACATGATACATATGCTTTATTACTACCGTTGACAAAATTGTTTCTTGTTTTCAAAATAAAAGCTCTAGCACAAATATAGCAATCGATGCTTTCCTCTTTGAAGGACCTTTCTTTTACTTTTATGTTGAGTCAGTTCACCTATTTCTCTCCACCTCAAGAAGCAAACACTTGTGTGAACTGTGCATTGATTCCTACATACTTGCATATTGCACTTGTTATATTACTCTATGTTGACAATTATCCATGAGATATACATGTTATAAGTTGAAAGCAACCGCTGAAACTTAATCTTCCTTTGTGTTGCTTCAATACCTTTACTTTGATTTATTGCTTTATGAGTTAACTCTTATGCAAGACTTATTGATGCTTGTCTTTAAGTACTATTCATGAAAAGTCTTTGCTTTATGATTCGATTGTTTACTCATGTCATTACCATTGTTTTGATCGCTGCATTCATTACATATGTTTACAATAGTATGATCAAGGTTATGATGGCATGTCACTCCGGAAATTATCTTTGTTATCGTTTACTCGCTCGGGACGAGCAGGAACTAAGCTTGGGGATGCTGATACGTCTCCGACGTATCGATAATTTCTTATGTTCTATGCCACATTATTGATGATATCTACATGTTTTATACACATTATATGTCGTATTTATAGATTTTCCGGCACTAACCTATTAACGATGCCGAAGAGCCGATTCGTCGTTTTCTGCTGTTTTTGGTTTCGTAAATCCTACAAAGGAAATATTCTCGGAATTGGACGAAATCAACGCCCGGGGTCCTATTTTTGCACGAAGCTTCCGGAAGACCGAGGGGGAAAGGAAGTGGGGCCACGAGGCGCCGCCACAGCGAGGCGGCGCGGCCCAGGTCTTGGCCGTGCGGCCCGGCGTGTGGGGCCCTCGTGTGGCCCCCGCGTTGCCCTTCCGCCTACTTAAAGCCTTCGTCGCGAAACCCCCGGCACCGAGAGCGACGATACGGAAAACCCATCGTGACGCCGCCGCCGCCAATCCCATCTCGGGGGATTCTGGAGATCACCTCCCGCACCCTGCCGGGAGAGGGGATTCATCTCCCGGAGGACTCTTCACCGCCATGGTCGCCTCCGGAGTGATGAGTGAGTAGTTCACCCCTGGACTATGGGTCCATAGCAGTAGCTAGATGGTTGTCTTTTCCTCATGTGATTCATTGTCGGATCTTGTGAGCTGCCTAACATGATCAAGATCATCTATCTGTAATTCTATATGTTGTGTTTGTCGGGATCCGATGGATAGAGAATACTATGTTATTTTTATTATCAATCTATTACCTATGTGTTGTTTATGATCTTGCATGCTCTCCGTTATTAGTAGAGGCTCTGGCCAAGTTTTTGCTCTTAACTCCAAGAGGGAGTATTTATGCTCGATAGTGGGTTCATGCCTCCATTAAATCTGGGACAAGTGACGAGAAAGTTCTAAGGTTGTGGATGTGATGTTGCCACTAGGGATAAAACATTGATGCTATGTCCGAGGATGTAGTTATTGATTACATTACGCACCATACTTAATGCAATTGTCTCGTTGTTTTGCAACTTAATACCGGAAGGGGTTCGGATGATAACCTGAAGGTGGACTTTTTAGGCATAGATGCATGCTCGGATAGCGGTCTATGTACTTTGTCGTAATGCCCAATTAAATCTCACAATATTCATCATATCATGTATGTGCATTGTTATGCCCTCTCTATTTGTCAATTGCCCGACCGTAATTTGTTCACCCAACATGCTATTTATCTTATGGGAGAGACACCTCTAGTGAACTGTGGACCCCGGTCCATTCTTTTACATCGAATACAATCTATCGCAATACTTGTTCTTTATTGTTCTCTCGCAAACAATCATCATCCACACTATACATCTAATCCTTTGTTACAAGCAAGCCGGTGAGATTGACAACCTCACTGTTTCGTTGGGGCAATGTACTTTGGTTGTGTTGTGCAGGTTCCACGTTGGCGCCGGAATCCCTGGTGTTGCGCCGCACTACATCCCGCCGTCATCAACCTTCAACGTGCTTCTTGGCTCCTCTTGGTTCGATAAACCTTGGTTTCTTTCTGAGGGAAAACTTGCTGCTGTGCGCATCATACCTTCCTCTTGGGGTTCCCAACGAACGTGTGAGTTACACGCCATCACTATCACAAGGTAAAGTGCATAAGTAAAGAGCTCGGGTATAGAGATAACCGAGGCACGCGGGAGATGATGATTTATCCCGAAGTTCACACTCTTGCGAGTGCTAATCTCCGTTGGAGAGGTGCGGTGGCTTAGTGCTCCCGAACGCCACAAGAGGCTCACCTTGAGGTGTGGTTGCTCGATGCACACCAACGCCACAAAGGCCTCACCCCAAGATGCGGTACTCACACCACACACCGAACGCCATGAAGGCGCCTCACCTTATTCTCCGGTGACCCTCGCCACAAAGGCCTAGGTCACGGTTCCACTAAGGGATTTCCTTCGAGGCGAAAATCGGGCCTTACACAAAGCTTGGGGCACGCATCCACAACTTAATTGGAGGCTCCCAAGAAATCGCCACAAAGGCCTCAAATCCGTATAGGGTTCCAAGAACCCAACAGTAACAACTTTCTTGCCTTCACTTCCACGAATCACCGTGGAGAACTCAAACCGATGCACCAAATGCAATGGCAAGAACACCACAAGGATGCTCAAGTAATTCTCTCTCAAATTCCAACAAAGCTACAAAAGCTATTGGGGGAATAAGAGAGGAAGAACAAATAGGAGGAGAAACACCAAATTTCTCCAAGATCTAGGTCTAGTGGATTCCCCTCACAAAGAGAGGGATTTGATTGGTGAAGATGTAGATCTAGATTGTGGGGACCCCGGACTAACTGTTTGAAATACCCTGTTATGTATACAGTTCACGATCCCATGATCAGTGCGCCGTGAACACATAACCAAACTTATATCAAAATTACACCATCCATTACACAACGGAATAAGAAAATTACAATGAGGTCACATGACCAATACTTACATAATAGCCTTGAAGGGCCTAACTAAACATTAGAGTAGCAACATCACTTCAAAGATCGCAGTACCCAAGTCATCTGCCATAAACCCTACAGGAAACTGACTGGGAAGACGTTCCTAGCTCGCATAGACGTCGTCAACTCCTTCTTCATCCGTCGAATCCTTCAAGTCTGGCCAAGTAAATAGTCAGGGACAAAGCCGTGAGTACATTGGAATTGTACTCGCAAACCATCACGAAGGAACTTTGCAAAAGTGCAAGATAACAAGTGCTATTCTAAGATGACAAGAGGGAAGAGCTAACTTCTCTTGTGGAAATAGCATGAAGAAGAGAAGTAGTTTCTCTTGTGGATATAACATGAAGAAGAGAAGTAGTTTCTCTTGTGGATATAGCATCCCGACATCTCAGTGGATGGGGACACTATGGTGGTCCTATGGCATCTCTATATCTTTATTGAAGAAGAAACTTCAAAAGATAAACTATGACATCTCTATAACTTTAATGAAGAATATACTTCAACAGGGTTCCACTACATAAAACACTAGGATGGGAGTAGCCCTTTTTATTTCTTTTCCGACCATCTCCATATGGTCGTCCACCTTTCCCGTACCCTTCCGGTACATCAAACACTTTCTCAGTTTCTTTGTAAAGCATTTCTAAAACAAAGCTCGACGCAACTCGGCAACGGCCATTTCAACCGTCCATGACCGCGGACGCGGCTATTCGAATAGTTTTAACTCTGTAGAGTGTGCGCACTTTCCCCACGAGAACCGATAAATCCGTCTGGATCATCCCCGGATCGTCATACGAAAGTATGCGAGTCTCGGATAATCAGTCATAGTCTTTCGCCTGTCTCCCTTGACATGAGTCCTTCCCTACGGGCTTACCCCTTCCCGGCACCCCGACAGCATACCTCCTTTTGAACGTATCTCCGGCGCCATGACAGAAGACCCTCAGTAATCGTCTGGCTATAAGTTAATACAGTGTATTGCCTCCTTCAGAGCGCAACCCGGTGTCAGAGCGTGACCCTCCTAGAGAGTTGTGAAGGTGGCTCATGCCAATTTCAACAGACGTCAGACTAAGCCCGTGCCCACTTTGGATAGTGTGGTTGCGCTGTTTGGTTGTTCCGGGCGAATACAAAGAACCATGTGTCGTTTTTCTCAAAAACTCAAGTTACACACACTTTCCTCTTTCCAACCATCTTTGTCAAGATCCTTTTTCCTTCATAAACCATACGCTTGGGTAAGATTGCTTCACCCAAGGTTTTCATAAACATTTACAACAAGGTAAACCTTGAGGGGTTCCCAACCTAAAGTTTCATGAGTGGAACTAATACATCACTATGGCCGAGATGAGGGTCATCACGCCATTGAGGGTATGAAAAAGTGGTATTGGAGTGGATCATACTTGCTTAAGGTAGGCATGTATTATGACAACATAAGAGGGAAGATACTTTCAGATTTGTGGTGTTATCTAACCAAATCAATATATAGGGATGGGAATTGACCAATGCCAACACCACTTAGGTAAATAGGCATACTCATCACCATTTGAGAATACACCAAGATCATGGTATTGATATCTCTACACTAGAAGGGGTGTAGTGTGAATCTTGTCCCGAGGTGGGACATGTTCAAGCTAAAAATAGAAAACAAGTTGGATAGCAATGGCCATGATGCCATACACCCAACCAATTACCAAGACCTTGACAAGATAAAACTACTAGAGGTATCATACTTGCATTCAAGCATAGATGACAATAATATGAAGATCATCACACATAGAACCAAGATGCTAAAATAGCAACAAGATGACATCCAAAGAGACATCATATCAGAGATCAAAAGATGGCTTGCCTTGGTTGGCTTGTTTGTCCCTGGACTTCTTCAACTTCATCCAAAAAGAATTCCAACAATATAAATTAAATCCTTGTCCAATCCACTTCTTCTCCTTCACCGGAATTGTTCGCATCTATCGCTTGAAAATATAAAAGGAACACAATCAACACATTGCACCAACAAAACAACATACAACAATAAAAAATCAATAGCTAATCACTCTACTAAGGGCTAACATACAAAAGGGCTTAAGGTTACTCCAGACAACTTCAAGAGTTTTAATTTAGAAAACCCAATTTATGTACCTAGTAAAGGCATGAGTGCATCACAACTTAGCAATTGCCTCTCTTGGACATCACCATGGTATAAACCAAATATACCCTGGTAGACAACATCATAAAGAGGATAAGTGCATTAGTGTGGCATCAAAAACATTCACATTACATTTTCAAACATTTTTGGAAAAGTGGAAATCAGTTTTCCCAATTTAATTTGCTCACATAACACTACATCCAAAATAGGAAGCAAACCATATACTACATCATTTGAAAACTTAAGAAAAACAATAGAGCTAATGTTAAGTTGCAGAGGTTTTGTTTTGCAAGCATAAAACAAAGGTTGCCCATTTCGAATAAAAAGAGTTGGTCAAGGGTTTTAAATAAACCAAAAAGTTTGGGACCAACAACTCATATAGCACACACATGTTAATATCAGCAACCAATATGCATGAACAGAGACTAACAGTATTTTTCCTAGATGGCCAATACTAATACAAGACTAACCGAATTGGAATCACTCAAAAAGGTTAATCCTACGATTTTAGGACTTTGCTTGAATCTGACTGTACAGAAAACAAGATCTGTATGTCAAAAATCGTATAAAAATCCTAAAAATATGAGGTCAGTTGCACCTGAAAGGTGTTGATAATACGGTTCTAATGCAATTGGTTTTATTTAAAAATTTGTTTCCAAGCTCCCGGGTAAATTCGACAAAGTTAGATCTGACCAAAACTTGATCTGTGAACCATTTCAATTTTAGGAGGTCATTCGAAGTGGCATATACGGCAAAATGAAGGTACTGAAGAGGGCTTTCACCCACAATTGAGTTTTCTCAAAAAGGTTTTGTTGACAAAACAAATCTAACAAACAGTGAATCTGCATGTTTTCAGAACTTTATTTACTCAGAAAAATCTGTTAAGAATTTTAGGATGAAACCAACGCCAAGTTTTAGATCTTTTCATTAGCTAACCATGGAACTTTGAATCACTCGATTCGAATCTGTACACGAGTTTTAGTGGATTTTACAAGTTCGAGCAGAATCTGAAACAACAAGTTTGAAGAAATTACTGCAGGGATTTGCACGAACTTTGATCAAGAACTTCAGATCCGAGGATTGCTCAACCTTCTCCATGCTTGGACCAACATGCACCTGCATCAAGATCCAATCTTGTGAGAGGGTAAAAGAGAAAGAGAGATGGATTCAACTAGTGTTAGGGGAGAAGAGAGTGAGAGGGATGCTCTCATGGTGAGGAGGAGCTTGAGGGAGGAGGGAGCTTCATCTTGGAGTGCTTTCCATGGCCATGGCCGGCCATGGTAGCTAGGAGGAGCAACATTTTCGTGGGGGAGAGGTAGAAGAGAGTTATGAGGGTGTAGATAAGGTGGAGGAGTGAGTGGGGAGTGAAAAATGAAGGCAAAGGAGAGGATGGTGGCCGGCCAAGTCTCTTTTATAGAGGGAGAATGGTTGGCTGCCTCCTTTGTAATTGGCTCACTACTAGAAAAAAGGCTTTCAGTGGCGCACCACATATAGCCATCAGTGGCGCACTAGTGGTGCGCCACTGTTATCACGCCACTGCTAACACATAGTAGTGGCGCACTAGGGGTGCGCCACTACTAGCCTAGATACTCGTGGCGCACCGCCCGGTGCGCCATTGACATGCCCACCGGTGCGCCACTACTACTCCAAAGTGGTGCGCCACCGTTGGTCGAGGCGATGCGCCACCACCGTGTAGAAGAGGTGCGCCACTCGCTACGGTCTTGCGTGCGCCACCGGTCCAGCTAGTAGGTGCGCCACTCGCTGCGTGAGTACGTGCGCCATCGCCCTCTCCAGGACGTGCGCCACTCGCTACTTATCCTTGTGCGCCATCGCTAGTCTCGGAGAGGATCACGGGGCGAGTGCGCCATCGGATCGCAGTGCAGTGCGCCACTCGCTACTTAGTGGTAGTGCGCCACGGATGGTCCACTAGTGCGCCATCGCTATCTTGGCAGGTATTTATACAGAGTTGTATATGACGAGTACAATAGCACAATACAGGATATATAACGAGCATATAAACAACGAGCACAGACTTATCCATACATAGTTCTTCACATTAGCCCCACATGATTCACAAGCATTCACATTAGAGGTTACAATGCAAGTTACGGTGTTACAAGTCACAAATGAGCTAGTAGTGGCACAAGGTCGATCATCTAAACTAGCATCACATAGAAGAGAGCTAGAGTCACTACTAGCACCGTCCCGATGAAAGTGGTCTTCATCCGGTTCCTCCTCCGCTCCGTCCTCTCTCCCGCCGGATAGCGTGCGTATCCGTCTTCGGCCTCCGCTCTAGTGGTGTACCCTTTGTAGCTGTTACCGCTAAAACGGTGAACCTGTCTCCGACACTCCTCCCAATCGTTGTAGACTCCGGGAACCTTGCCCTTGTACACGACATACCACGTCATATCTGCGTACTAAATGGAATTAAGAAGTGCCAACTCAAATAAGAAACAAGTAGCTAGTATGAACTAAATGGAATGCCTCATACATTGTTGGTCGAAACAAATATTAACATTCCGGGACGGAGTTAGCGAGCCAGGTAGGATGCACAAGAGATTGATATTTGTGCAATCACACGAGGCTCACTAACACCGCCCCTGAGTGTACGGTGACCAAGCATTTTAATCATCGGCATTTTGAAAATCTCAAAGCAAATGGAATGACAAAATGGAATAAGTGCCTCATACATTGTTGGTCGAAACAAATATGAACATCCCGGGATGGCGTTAGTGAGGCCAGGTAGGATGCACAAGAGATTGATATTTGTGCCATCACACCAGGCTCACTAGCGACACCCCGGAGTGTACGGTTGACCGAACATTCTAATCATCGGCATATGCAAACAAAATTAACGACCAAATCAAGTGCGGAAAACGATAGAGCCATATATATAAGTTCACAAACATAGCCGAACTAGTAATTAAACGGACATGCAAGTAAAGTGCTCGGATAAAGTTTATTACAACGAAGCTCGTCTTTAGTTCACAACTACATAACTAGGCTCGCACATCAAGACTTTTGCGGAGCGTGGATAAAACCGCCGCCTTTCTTCAAGCACATCCATGAGCGGTAGTCGTCACCCCGCATTTGGAGCATTGTGTCTATGTCACCGTTTGATCGGCCGATAGCCGGCGCGGAACTCCCCGCGCTTCTAACGACATCTTGATGGATGATTTCACAAAACTCTACTTGGATGCGGAAGAAGTCTTGCTTGATGCCGTCGTCGTGGACCCGCGCCAATTTGTTGGCCCAGTCTCCGAGATGCTCGGTAGCGTAAGCTGCTGCCGGTCCCGTATGAACTTATCCATGTGATAGAGGGCGTAGTAGGCATCCTTGTTACTAGAAGGCGGCTTCTTGACGCAGGGAAACTTTGTTTGGTGCTTGAACACATGCTTCCCGTACCTAACATTTGGCCTCTCGCATGTTGCCTTTCGCTTTGACGTAGGCATTGAGAGCATCATCAAGTACGGCCTTGACATTCGTGTAGTCCGTGGTTGACTTACCGTCCGCATCGAGGTATGTGGCCACGGAATGCTTCGGGGTTATGGAGATGAGTGTGCAGGTTTTGTCTCTCGCGTAGAACACATAATGTTTAAGAACATGACGATTGAAATCTAAAAAAATCACGAGTTAAGACCGGTACGGTGAGGGGGTGACTTACTCGGGAAATACGAGGCAGGAGGATGTTACACTTCTTCCGGTTCGCTAGAAAGAAGTCTTTGAGGTATCCACTCGCGACTGCCCGGTCTCCGGCGGTGGCCAAGTGGACGGCACGCATGTAGAAGGGGTCGGCTATCGCGATGTCCGGGATGTTGTTTCTAATGATCCGCATCGCCTTGCCGAGCGAGTATAGGCGAATGAAGGTGTAGTGCAGCGGATAACCGTTCAGCATGGCAAAGATGTCATCATACCGCAGGAAGATCTTCTCCGCGAAGCCACTATCGACAAAGCCATGGCCCGAGGGCACCTTGGCAATATACACTGGGTATCCATTATCTTTCTCCCTGAGACGCCGCTCCTCCATAAACTGAATACCGCCAACCAGAGATCGCATAGGACCGGGTGCAGCATCGTACAATCTTTGAATTAGCATCCGCTCACCCGACACATGCACCCTCGCCTCGATATTCTTGGGCACTGGTGGCCCGTCCCGAGCACGGATAGGTGCCGGCTGGCTGGCGGACTTGTCGTCCTTCTTCTTTCTTTTCCGTCCCTTCGGCTTTATATTTATCGGGACCGCATTCTCCTCTTCGCAAGCCTTCTTCGGTGTGTTAGGACCGATAACACTTCTCACCTCGGCTATCGGCTGAGTCTCGGTGAAGTCGGCAGCTGGAGGCGTCTCCCGAGAACGGAATAGGCGCCGCTTGTTGCAATAGGTTTTCCCTCGGCGGCAGCTTGAGAGGGTTGGCTACTGAGATCGTAGTCCATCACCCCAAAATCGAAGTTGCGGTCCGGGTTGGCGAACGTACTCGTCCTCGTCCGGACCATCGTTCGGATCCTGTGCCATATGCATGTCCTCGTCGGCCGATGGCGGCACCGTTGGGGTGGTCTTGCCATGGCTTGGCGCCGGCACGGCTTGGGGTGCTGTCCGTGGGGTGGTGTCGCTCGCCCCCAAACGAATCCGGCTCTTTGGCCAAACCATGGACCAATTGAAGCATTGGTGGAGGGTAAGGACCTCATCCGCGTCGGCGCCTTGGGGTTGAAAGGGAGGTACCACGTCGTCGTAGCCACTAAGCACCCGAACCAGCTTGAATCCTATACACGTCGGGTGCCATGGGTACACCGTGTAACTGGCGGTTGCTCGGTTGAACGATTTTGGCCTTGGCAACATCGATCAACTCGCCGTTCACAAAATGCAGGAGAGTGCATGGGACGTCGACGGCGGAGCTCTGCGGAAAACATGTAGGGCGTTAGGGATGGCTAGCTAGTCAAAGGCAAGGATATGGAAGTCATTGGCCGAGGGTTGGTTACCGTGATGGCGTCCGGCTCGGCTAAGGTCGAGGCACCGCCGGCGACGGGCGTGCAACTGATGGAGTGGCCGCTTGTTGGCGCGGTGCCGGGCGGCGTATTATCCGCAGCGACGGGTGCATTGAGCTGAAGTAATGGCGCCGCGGGAGACACCAAGGTTGGCGCCGCGGGAGCCACCACGGTTGGCGCCGCGGGAGCCACCAAGGTTGGCGCCGCCGGAGACACCATTGTTGCCTCCCGCGGACTCACCGATGGCTCCACGTTGTGGGAGTTGCTGCCCGCGAACCGGGAACCGGGGTTCCCCCTTTGTCCTCCCTTATACCACGCGTCCGGACCGGCAACCAAGGTAGGGATGAGGGAGCTAAGCGTCGTGCCCACTTGGTCCTCCACTTGCCGTCGTTGCGTCCTCTCGTTGGGTCTCCACGATTTGTTGCACTTGTTGCCGCACTTGCTCCTCGACCAATGTCGGGATCTGCGCAACTTGTGCCTTGAGCCGTGCGACCTCCTTCTCATCGATGGTGGCCTTTCTCTCCTTTTTCCCCGACTTATAGTATTCTGACCATTTCATAGAGCATCCTTCGCCGGCCACACGACCAGCCGACGTCGGCTTACTCAATGGATCCCTCTTCTTGTGGGCATTCAACGCCCTATTTAAAGGGTTGTCCCAAGGGGCACACTCGCGAGGAGCTCGTGGACCCCGCGCCGCTACTAGCTTCCTTTTCACTTTCCGCAGCGATCTCCTTAGCCTACGGGAGGAACATGCATGAACCATTTAGAAATTTGGATTCATCAATAAGAACGCAACCATAAAGGAGCTAATTAAGCGGGTGCATTCCTTACCGTAAGAGCCTCAAACTCCTTCACATCCGGAGTGGTGGTGAGCTCCTTTGTTTTCGGGTCAAGACGGTACCGGGCCAGGAGAAAGTTCCTGGTTTGCTTGTTTTTGTATTGCGGGAAGAGGGGCTCGAGGCCGTTCTTCACACGCTCCTTATCCGCGGCGTCCCATTTCGGTTGCGCCACCCTAAAACCGCCAGGACCAAGTTTGTGGGTGCCTAAGTTCAGTTTTCGCATGTCCTTCCCCCACTGACTAGAATCCGACGTTGACTCGCTCTCGCACTTGATCTTGAAATCAGCGTAGTCTTGCTCGGTGATCGAGGGATTTGACTCCTTGATCTTCTCGTAACTCTCACCATTATTAATCATTTTCTTCACTCGGTTCCTCCAACTAGCGAGGGCGGTGCTCATCTTCGTGAGGGCGGCATTGTGCACTTTGTTCCGCATGAGACGCTTTTCTGAGCAGTCCACCGGGAACTCGTATCGTTCGTGCGGCTTCCGGAAGAGGAGGGTGCGCAAATTCGCTCGGTCGGGATGCCCGAGGTTCTCGGTGTTGATCGAGACCGTGCTCCGGAGGATGCACCCGATTTGGGCAGCGTAACCTTTGACTAAATCGGGGGCGCCGTTGGAAGCCCGATGGGCGTTCACTTCGGTGAATGCCCGCTTCACTGGTGCTGAGCACATTCGGGCGACGCTCCCTCCGTAGCTTCTTCGGTGCGCCGGTGTCATCCTCGCCGGCACCATCCGTGGTGTCATCCTCGGCGGCACCATCGGTGGTGTCATCCTCGGCGGCATCGTCCGCTCGGTACTCGGATCGGTGCCATCATCCTCGCCGTCGTCGCGGCGAGGTTGTGACTCCATCACCTCCATTTCATCGGTTAGCATCCGGAATGGCTTGCTACCGCTGCCGCCGGCCTCTTCGTTGTTGGCCATGTTCGAACTAAGTAGGAAAAAATGCATAAAGTTAGCGCAAGATTTCACGGAAAAATTGGGCATGACCTATGCTAATTTATGGACATATGAGTGCCCCATTTTCGCCGAAACGGAAATGAATCAACATTTCGGCGATAATGGGCAACTCTGTCGATCCCTGCACAAGAAAATGACACCATATACACATGCAAAACAATCCACCAGCTGAGCACCATGGCACATATACAATTGTTCCTCCATATACACCATGGCACATATACAACTCACTATTGTTCATGGTACTGTGGAGTTCAAACAGAGAAAATCAAAAGGAAACCTGATGCTAATTAAACTTTGTCTTGTGTGCTGTCATTTTTATGTCAGGCAAATGGCTACAGGGCTACACATAAGCGAGAACATAATGCTTTGTGGTCTAGTGCACGTAATATGAGGCATTCATCTAGAACAGACAACATTCATCCAAAGAGATCAAATGTTCCGGAACGAGCCTCATTATTTTGCTTCAAGTATAACTAATACCGCTAATATTTGGCATATATCCAAACCGCAAGCGAGAAAGCAACCACATTAAGGCTAAGCACTAACTAGCCAAGTTCCCCAAGTCAAATTGTCCATTACACATTGGGGATTCATACATTCAAGTATGCGCCGGACTTAGTGTAAGTTGCATTTCCAACTGGAATGAGGAATATTGCTACAAGATGCATACAGAGCATCATTGCATAGTGCATACGGACATTCGAACAAGCTACAAGATGCATACACCTCAACACAAGCTACAAGATGCATTGCCAAGACAAACATTCGAGTTAATCGAAGAGCACCAAACCAGCGAACAATGCTCCGTAAGTTTATCAAGCTAGCAAAGCAGCAGCAAGCTAGCACCAAGCATACAAATACAAATAGAAGTAAACAGATACAAATTCATGGGAGGATCAAATAGTACTTGGCCCACTCGACAATGAATCGAGTAACCTAGGCATGGAAAAACACATCCTAGATATAAATTCACAAAGATTCAGTAAATTCTTCTTATAAATTCTTATAAATTCTATGTTTCAATAGTGAGTTGTACTCGGATATGTTTCAAATGGATTCTTATAAATTCTTCTTGGTCACAGAATTTCTTCTATAATATTATTTTGCTTCGATTAGCACTGCATAGCACCTATCATCAAATGAATTGATAGTAAATTACTTTCGGGTTCGCTTACACCATAGCAAAATAGATGTGCATTACACTAACTAACCGCATTTGCAACAAAGAACTCCAATGAACTACGAGAGAACCACCTTTTGTGAAATCAAAATTCCTCATTTGGTTTGCATAAGGTGCACGGACTAGTTACTTAGCAATTTTCTTTTGCTTCACTAGACTATCAATTAAGCATCTTGACAACCCCTATGTTATCCATGTTAGCATGAACTCGCCAATGAAACGTAATCACAAAATGATTAGGCCAAGCTATGTTGCATCAATGAATGCCGGTGCTCAAGTCATATAAAGAAAACTAAGCTAAACTCAAATGTTTGTGTTTTTCTCTCAAAAATATACGAGCATCTTGCCTAGTCAATTTAGTAAGCTATATTGTTTCATCTAAACTATGAAGGAGAGGCATTTGATGCGAAGCATAATGACGGAAGGAGGAGGTGGCTCACCCGCACGTAGAGGAACAAGTTGGCGAAGAAGTTGCCGGGGTAGCCGGCGTCGGTCGCGGTGGCGCAGGTGAGCACGGGGTTGGCCGGCAGCTCGATGGGGCGGAGTTCGAAGGGGGTCACAAACGAGGTCGCCGACGTGCTACTCCGCTCCGCGGCGAGCTTGAGAGGATCTCGCGTGGGGGAGAGAACGTGAGGCGGGTGGGGATCGAGGTGAATCGAGGGGAGGCGGCCGCCGTCGAGGGGGACGTACCGCGCGACGTCGGAGATCAAGATCGAGGGGCGTCGGTGACGATGCGAGAGGAGGGCGTCGGCGTCGGTGGCGAGGAGAGGAGGGCGTCGCCGGGGTGGCGAGGAGAGGAGGGCGTCGCTCGTGTCGCCGGTGAGGTGGCGTCGGAGAGGAGGCCGCAGTGGTGAATGGGCCACCGGTAGATCGAGGTCGAGGGGATCTGGCCGCCGGTGTCTGTGGCCGCTCGCGTGAGAGGAGGGGTGGCGTCACTCAGGGGAGGGGTGGCGGCCGGCGGAGAGGAAGAAGAGGGATTTGGTCGGGACGGGGAAGAGATCGAAGGGGATTTTTCTCTAAGTCCCCGACTCCCCTTAGCAATAGCGCACCTCTAGGGGTGCGCCACTATGAGGCTTAGCAATAGCGCACCTCTCGGGGTGCGCCACTGCCTCTTTAGGTCTAGGTCAAAAGAAAATCGCGTGGGGATTTGACATATCCCGAAACGTACCGCACTGGCTCTGTCCCTGGTTGGTTTGAGCCAAACCCTACCGCCCAGGTTCGAACCCTGGCGGCCCCATTTTTTTTCCCTTTTTTTTAAATTGATTTAACACTATAATAAACATCCAAAATAGCATAATACACCAAAATAAAAGGCATAAATAATTATAATTATGTAGAATATTTAAAATACTATAGAATCTAGAAAATATCCAAAAATATAAATTATATGTCTATTTTGATCGGTACAATGTGTACATTAACAATATGACATCCATTATTCATACAAGAAAATGATACATAATTATCTTTTCACAATCTTCTTGCCCTTCTTTCTCGCGGTTGAATAATTTAGCCCCGGAACTCCTAGACTTCTTCTCTTGAATGGACGGCCTTTAGGTAGGGTGGTCCTGCTTCTTCTTGTTGTGTATGGTTCTTCATCATCGTCGTCGTCATCTTCCATCTTCGGATGGCCGTACTGGTCATGCCCGATCATGCCCGATCATGCCCGTATTGGTCCTGCTTCTTCTTGTTATGTATGGGATCTTCTACATCCTGATCATGCCCGAGATCTTCTACATCCTGATCACCTCGGCCTTCCTTACTTCTTGTTGAATTCCCATGGACAAATTCATAATCATCTTCGTCGCCTTCCCACCGATAGCCATCCATGAAACCACGCATGAGAAGGTGGTCCCGCACCATATCGGCTTTAGGGTCCGTAAGGCTCGTTAGCTTGCATCTTCGACACGGACATCTTATCTCCTTTTGGTTATTTCTAATCATCTCGGCTGTCGCGGCTTTCAAAAACCTAGCCACAACGCCTTCGCTCATCATGCGGACCATGGTCGCCTGGGGATATAGAGAAAATGGATATCTTAGCATACCAAAAGAAAATTTTGGCATGACCTTCCCTAAAAATAGGACATGTATATGCGTAGTATGCCCAACATTCGCCGAAACGGAAATGAATCAACGTTTCGGCAAAATATTGGCAACTCCATCGCATTTCAAATCCCCGCAAACAAAAACACATGCAACACATGTGTGGAGGCTTCGCATATACAACACACATGTGGATCCGGAGGCTTCGCATACAACACACATGCACGTGACGCACACATGTAAACCCACGCCCCGCCCAACTTAGCGAGTGGCGCACCATGTCGGCGGTGCGCCATAGCTAGTAGTGGCGCACCAAGCAGTGCGCCATTGCTAAAGCCCTCATCTCTAAAGGGCCCCGGCCACCTCCTAGCAGTGGCGCACCACAAAGACATGCGCTATAAGTAAGCCATGTAGCGCTGGCGCACCACGGAGACGTGCGCCACTATTAGTTTTGGGTGGGAGCCGGCCTCTCGCCGAGAATTAGTAATGGCGCACCACAAACAAGGTGCGCCACTACTACATTTGTAACAGTGGCCCACCATTTTGTGGTGCGCCACTGCTAAGTAGTAGTGGCGCACGGCCATCATGGTGCGCCACTGAAGTCAACCTTACGGCTAGGCCTTTTCCTAGTAGTGGCTAAGGTGGGTGGCTGCCTATTTATTGACTGGTTAGGTGGGAGGCAAGGCTTGTGGAGGAAGAAAGTGAGGAGGAAAATGGCTGGCCGAAATTGTCATGCCAACACGATGACCGGCTCCATTTTTGCCAAAAACAAGTGAACAATGAGAGAGATGCACAACATCCATGTGTAAAGGCCAAGGCATGATGTTGAGGAGATAATGTCAATCAGTGACTTGGATGAAGATTAAAAAAAATGGAGGTGGAGACATAGAGATAAAAAGGAGTAGGAGAGTGATATGCACTATGGGGATTATTTCTACCACTTTGGTTGTGACAAACATAAGATGGAAAGATAGATCCAAAGGTATAGTTGAGGATTAGGAGTTTTCATTTGAATTCAAAATTGAAAGGATTGGGATTTGACCACTATAAGGGAGTTGATCAAATGTTGGATGGGGTGGTGTGGTTTTGGTGAAGCAAATATGAAAAGAGAGATGAATGTGTATGCCACTTTTCAAGGTTGGGTCACACAGAGGAATTATCTCACGGTCACAAGAGATGATAGGTCAAGTAGGGGAGATGGGGATGAGTCACAAGATTAAATTAGAGAAATGTTCATGAGAACCTTCAAAGAAGAAGAGATGGACATGGGACACTATTCATTTGAAGGTGTCAAATGATCATCATCTGGATTATGAATTGGAGTATGAGGGGATACAATGTGGTAGATCAGAGATGTGCATAAGATGTGCAAAAGTTGTCATTTGAAATAGAGTTCAATTGAAAGGTATAGGGCACACCTCAATTTTCTAGGGACAATTGGGAATGAACTCAAGTGGAATGGAATTTTAAAATGTTGAGAGAAAACTAGTTGGATCATAGGAGTTCAAAATATTCTACTTACTTTCTCAAGTAAAGTAGAGTTTTTTCTCAAATGCAGAATAAGCAAGAGGAAGACAAGAAATGGTATAGGTACCATCAACAAGCTTTTTGTTAAAAAGAAAGCAAGATAGAAAATAATGTTTTAGAAATCAGTACTTGGTAGAAATGGGATGAAAAACAAAACCCATTTCATTTCCTTGTTTTCTTTGAAGAAATATCTTGATTTTTTTTCATAAAACTTGAAGTAGTTTTGTGATCAAAACTAGAGAAGGAAAATCAATAGGGTTTTTGAGAGAGAAAAATAATTTAGGGAGAAGTGTTCTCAAGGGTAGATGGTGGTTACAAAATGTACCCATCATCCCCACTCTTGGTTTTGTGAATATTAAACTTGGATGAACATAAAATCAAGAGGTAAAGAGGAAGAAGTGATCTAGAGTTGAAACATTGGATAGGGTATAAGATCAAGTGAATATAGGAGTTACAAGGGTAGAATGGGTCATGCAAGACGTGGAGTTGTGGAGGGTGATGCACAGATGAGATCCATGCATTGAGGTCGCTGATAACAGTTGTGGGTGCTTAGATTTCAACTGCCAAAGTTTGAAAATTTTAAGCCTGCCAAAACAGATTGTTGACTTGGCCTCAAAACCATCAAGGATAAGTGGGCATATGAGTGATTTGGTTCAAGGCAAGGACATGGTTGGGAAGTACTCATTATAAGGTAGGTCTAGGACCAAGTGCATTGCCTTAGATGGCAAGGGGTAGCTTAATCCAGGGGTTCCAAAATGGATCCTGAAACAGATTTAGGACTTAGCCAAATTTATGATGCCTTAGGGTTTTTGACTAGGGTAAGAGAGAAGGATGTATTAAGGGGTAGATGATCCCTAGTTTTGAATTCAAGGATGATCTTACCACTAGAGGTGTTGTTCTTTGAGGTAGTTCAAGACAAAACTCAACAATCAAATCAAGACAATTCATCTACTAACAGATCAAAGCAATTCATTATAACAAGCAGATCAAGGCAATTCATCTAATTAGTCTTAAGAAAAGTTTTTGTTCCCCCTGATTTTTGCAATATGGACAACTAATCAAGGTTGCAATATGATCTTGGGCTCGTTTCGAAGCTAGTAACAAGCTCTACAAGATCATGCAGGGAACCATCATACTCCAGTAAGGTAGGATAGAAATAAATGAATAAAGGTTTTACCTATCTAAAAAAGACATACCGGTAAAACCTCAAACCTTGAAAATGCAACAAGTTGCCCGTGCAAAAACCATTCTTGATGAACTAGAGCTTGTCATGAGAATAAACAAAAGCTCTAAAACATCACATGGATAAGATCCAAATAACAATCAAGAAAGATGATGCAAGGATGCAAAGGTTTGAGCTCTCCAAAGGATACGATCGAGTTACTCACTCGAGATCCCTCTTGATAGTACGTCAACTAAACTATAAACCGGTCTCCAACTACACCATGAGACCGGTGAGAAAGAAACCCTATCAAAAGCAAACCTTAACCTTGCGCATTCCACTTGAGCTTGATGATGACGGTCTTGACCGCAACAAGATGGAACACCTTTCTTGATTGTGCTTGCTTGATGAAGTCATGCGAAATGCTCCCCCATACTCCACTATGGGAGAGCTTCTTCTTCGGCGCATCTTCACATATCCATGATCATCATATGGAGCGCAAGCTTCAAGAATATAATCTCTTCGAGTTTGGCTCATCTTGAACTTGCACTTCATTTCTTCATTCTTCATCATGTTGATGTCTTGAAGTAACTTGAGGGCTCACTTCATCTTCATCTTCAAGACATACTTGACACTTGATATTCTTCATCAATTTCTTCTTATTGCAACCTTGAAGCCAACATACGGTTTAAGCATTGCCCATGGACAACTCCTACAAATATAACTCAATGCAAACATTAGTCCATAGGGATTGCCATTAATTACCAAAACCACACATGGGGGCTCCATGCACTTTCAGTACCTATATGAACAAGGGTACTATCTAGCTGATGGTATCTATCCTCAATGGTACACACTTGTGAAGACAATCCGCGTACCTCAGAACAAGAAAGAGTAGGTTTTCCAAAGAGCAAGAGGCCGGGCATTTGCGCGTGCTGCAATCTCGTTGGGTTATAGTTCGACACCCTGCTAGGACTTGGAGCCATCGGGCAATATGGGAGGTTGTTACTGCTTGTATGATCATGCATAACTTGATTGAGGATGAGCACGATGAGAGCTTGTTTGACCAAGGCTGGAAATCCCAAGGTGAGAATGTTGCACCCTAGTCCGAACCACCGATCGACTTGGTAGATTTCCTGGCTGGGCAACATGAGATGCGTGACAAAGCAACTCATGTCCGGTTCCAAAAATATTTGGTGGAAGATACGTGGACTCATCTTAGAAACAAGTAGTCCTCTAGTATTTATTTGATTTTCATTCCAATGATTGTTATTTGTGTAAAACTATGTCATGTGATACTTTGTATTTGTTTTATGACCTTGAATGCTATGATTGTGTAATAAACTATGTCCTTTTAGTTTTCCATCTTTCAACTAATACCAGTGCAAACCTAATGTTTTTCCTTAAAATCTTCACCTTTTTCATTACTGAAATTTGCAAAACTATGTTAAAATTGGCTAAAATATGTGAGGCCGCAGACATTTACGGGCCGCTGTTAGGGCCGTTGCTACCCACATCCGGACCACGGCATTTTGAAAAAAAGCTCCCGGGGAATCTATAAGCAGTAAAAAAAACCCGTGAAATCTACTGTTTTTTTTTTAGAAGTGGGTGCAGAATCTCTGAGGCTGAGGTTCGAGGGCCAGCTATTTGGGCTGACATCGAAAGAGGAGCAGGCCGTATCCTCAGCTATACATTAACGGGCCCAGCCGCATAGCCCATATGCCCAGCCCGCTAGGGTTTTGTTGGCAGGTATATAATACCCGTCTTCCTCTCTCCCATCTCCCCCTCCTATCAATTTCCACCACACAGCGGCGGCGGCGGCAGCGCAGCGGGAGAGAGAGAGGAGAGAGCTCCAGCCATGGTGCACGTCAACTTCTACCGCAACTGTAAGCCCGCGCACCTCTCCTTCTTGTCTACCATCTCGTGCTCCGTGCGTAGCTCTTGGTTTCTTGGCGCTCGCCGTGATCCGATGTACTAGAGTCTGCTGCGGTTCATATGCTAGTCCTCTGCTGCTTGCTTCGTCGGCGGCTTGTCGCGATGGGGATGCCAGAGATCTCTTAGCTGTGGTTTCTTAAGGTGCAGCGTGGCTGATATGTGGTGATTAGCGAGTGAATCATTTGGATCATCCCGGTGCCGTAGTGGAATGATGCGTTTATTTGCGTAAGCCTTTAGTCTATCTTTTGTTCCGACTGTCTAGCTTTGAGTTTTGCACACCGTGATGCCCTGACTGTGCCCTAGATCTAATTATGGGGTGGGTTACTCGAGCAGTGGCCATGTGTTCGCGGTAGCTCTTTGAGTTGGCTTCGACGGTGAAGATTCGTCAGTTCTAAACAAGTTCTTTGTTTTCGGTTGACATTTCTATGCAGCCTATGTCCATCAGCTATACTGTTGCTAAATTTGGCTTCTAGACTAACCTAAGAGAAGTCCAAGGACCCATGTTTGTAGTCTGCAGTAGAATTTATTCATCTTCAGCTGTTGATGTTTCTTTTGTGTTCCTCTTCATTTGGTAGCAGATGAATTTGTTATAGCATGGCACAAGAATAGTTACGAGAGAAATGATGATTGTGTTGCTCAATTGTTCAATAATGGAGCCACCTGATTTTGTTGGATGTTACTGCCTACAGATATAAGTGTGCCAAAATTCATCTCCCCACCTGTTAGCGTTATCCTTTTCCTCTGAGAGCATGTTACTTGTTTAGTTCCATCTTTTTATTTCATATCGAGACCAGTGTCCTTGGTTTGTACAGTATTCTTGTATATCTGATGTATTACTCTTGAGTTGAAAGTGTGAATGAGCTTATTACATTGCCTGCTTTTAATGCGCTAAGGCCATCATGGCAGGTTAAATTCCATTTTGTGCCTGTCATTAACTGTATGCTACAACATGACTGCATTTGTTCGTTTATCACCTGTTCTTGTACCTTTCTTGCCTGATAACTACTGATACATTGTCTCAGTACAATTATGTGCTTCATATTTACAATTTTGATGCTTTCTCGTGCAGATGGTAAGACATTCAAGAAGCCAAGGCGTCCTTATGAGAAGGAGCGTCTCGATGCAGAACTGAAGCTGGTTGGTGAGTATGGACTGAGGTGCAAGCGCGAGCTGTGGAGGGTTCAGTATGCATTGAGCAGGATCCGCAATGCTGCAAGGCACTTGCTCACACTGGATGAGAAGAATCCCCGCCGTATCTTCGAGGGTGCTGCGCTTCTCCGCCGCATGAACCGCTATGGGCTCCTCGCTGAGGGTCAGGACAAGCTTGATTACGTCCTTGCCCTGACTGCTGAGAACTTCCTTGCAAGGCGCCTGCAGACTCTTGTCTTCAAGGCTGGCATGGCAAAGTCAATCCACCATGCCCGTGTCTTGATCAGGCAGCGCCACATCAGGTATGCTTCTGCTGCTTTATTTTTCTTGCAGTACATTGTTTTTGAACATGCTTACGTAAATTTGGTTGATCATCTATAAACCTCAATGGCTTCTCTAGTTGGTTGGCTAACTGATGGGGATAAGATATAAATCATTCACAACCATCTACTGAGATTAACAACTAGATAGGTAGCATTGATCTGGTTTAGTGACTGGCTGAAACATAATATGATGTATGTTGTCATTGGTTACTTGCATGTTTCAATTTTGTGAACTTCCAAGATTGAGTAGTTAGGTGTGTATCTTGTATTATTGAACATATTATCCAAAGATTCTAGTTCTTCCTCGTGCATCAGTAACCTGAGTGTCTGACGAAGTGATTTTTCTTAACTGATAGTTATCATATTGTTGGTCCTGTCTTACTATTTGTTTATGTTGTCTGAGCTCTGTTGTGGTACCTCCAATGAGACTTCATAGCAATTGTTGTTGCTTTGATCAATGTTTCTGTTGAGCTGTTTATGTTGTGACTGAAGTGGTAGATGACATTTTGCTCCAAACCACATTGTAGGGTTGGCAGGCAAATCGTCAATGTCCCATCCTTCATGGTGAGGGTTGAGTCTGAGAAGCACATTGACTTCTCGCTGACAAGCCCATTCGGTGGAGGCCCAGCAGGCAGGGTGAAGAGGAAGAACCAGAAGAAGGCAAGTGGTGGCGGTGATGCTGGTGGTGATGAGGATGAGGAGTGATAAGGAACTACTAGTAGCTATCACCTAATATTTATCAAAGTACAATCATCCTGAGAATATTGGTGTGTCATGAGTACTTTAGCTGAGAGGCCTGGCCTGAGACTTGTCATGGGTTTTTCCCTCTAGGCAGGACGTTTTGTTGCTTTATCTCGTGTTGTTAGCATGCACTTTCCTATGTTTGACTTTGGAGCTGTTCTATCTTGATGCAGTTATTTTCGACCATGACCTGTGAAATTATGCTTCTGCTATGTTTGTCTTGGAAATGCATGGCCTTTCGTTGTTCATTTGTTTGCTGTGACAAAATGATGCCGATGATTGTCATAAGGTCGATCATGGATATAAATATATGTTAAGGGTTAACCTACTTTTTGATGAAATGGGGTGGCAATAATTCAACAAAAGGCCACACTGTAGAAGAGATAACTACAGAAGAGTTCATTGGTCTTTTTGAGCAGTGAGCTGATCTGTTAGCCATGATATGAATTTGCGTTATTCAGTGTGAAGAGTGATCATTTGGAAACAACGAGGCTATGAAGTAACGAATTTACTGGCCAAATAAACCCGAATTCACAACTGGTTAAATATACCGAAACGAGCACAAAGCTTTGTTTGTGCGGAAACCTCTCCATGCCTGAGCTGCCTTGAAAGGAGTGGAAATAAGCTCGCGAGCGCACTGTAAATAAGCTCGCGAGGAACTGTAATAGTTCACAGTCCCAGGAGGTCCAAGTCACAGTCCCAGCAGGTCATTGTCTAGCTTGTCTACCGGTGAAGCTGGGTTATTGTCTAGCTTGTCCCACGGGTGAAGCTGGCTGCGAAATGGCCTTGAGAGCAGTGGATTTGGCTATTTAATTTCCAGTAATATAAACCGAAGATCATACAAAAAATAGTGTTCTCCGTATTATACTTGTGATTGGGTTCATATAAGTGGTCGGATCCTCTAAATTGGTACTATCAGGAGCTAGCGGTTCTTGGCAGCGAATTTGATCAAGGAAACTGTGAGGTTGGGATCTCCCGTCAAATCCTTCACAGTTCACCTTCAATTCCGGCGGGAGTGTAGTGACGCGGTGGCGGCTTGGAGGCGGAGGCACAGTTCGGGTGCAATCTGAGTAATTGAGCTGGCTTGATGGCATTCAACACCAGTTGTTGGTGAAGTTACTGGGATATAATTACACAATTGAGTATAAGAACGGTAGGGAAAACAAAGTGGCAGATGCTCCATCCAGAGTCAAGTACCACTTGAATGCAATATTTTCTAGTACCGTGACACCTAATTGGATCACTCAAATTGTGCAAAGCTACACCACTGATGACACATGGAAGGAATTACTATCCAAGCTGGCCATTGATGCTACTGCAAAGCCAAATTACAAACTAATTAATGACATTATCTGATACAAGGATAAAATCCTTGTCGGCCATTGTGACAAACTAAAGCAGACATGCCAAAGGGTCAAGTTACTATTTCACTCGCATGGCATGAAACAGGACACTATTCAATTTGTCAAACAGTGTCCAGGCTGTCAATTGAATAAATCTGAATATGTCCCCTCTCCTGGCTTACTGCAGCCACTTCCTGCCTATTTCATCTCCATGAAGCACCCAACTACTGCCCAAATCGTAGCCAAGGCACTCACTGACAACATCTTCAAGTTGCATGGTCTTCCAACTGTCATAGTAGCTGATAGAGATCGGATCTTCACCAGTAACCTCTGGCAGAGTATGTTCAAAAGTATGGGTGTCAAACTCCACTTCAACACTTCTTATCACCCCCAGACCGATGGACAGACTGAGGGGGTCTATCAGTGCTTGGAAAACTACTTAAGGTGCATGTCCTTTAACCAGCGAAAGAAATGGTACAGTTGGCTCAAAACGGCCGAATGTTGGTATAATTCTAATTTCCACACATCACTAAACTTTCTAAACATGACTCCATTCTAGGTTCTCTGTGGATTTCCTCCTTTCTTGATTGCTGAATTCAACCTCCCAATTGACCCAGAATCCGAGAGTGCCATTAACAATCAGCAAAGACAAGTTACTGCAGAAATAATAAAGGACAACTTGGTAAAAGCACAGACCAGAATGAAGCACTATGCTCATAAACACATGAAGGAGAAAGAGTATGTCACTGGAGACATGGTCTACTTGAAAATCCAGCCACACCGTCATACCTCCTTGAGCATCCACATGTATCTCAAGCTCCACTCCAAATATTATGGTCCATTCAGAGTGATCGCCAGAATTGGCCCTGCTGCATATACAATATTATTCCGGGAAGGATGCAAGCTCCACCCAACCTTCCATGTCACCCAACTGAAGAAACACTCAGGAAAATATGTCATTCCATCACCACACCTCGACTCATGATGAAAATGGGCACATCCAAGTTGCTCCGGAAGCTGATTCCAAGGGTTCAAGGCAATATAAGCATACCAGTGGTCCGTTGGCTAGTGAAATGGGTGAATCTGCCTCAAGAAGCAGCAAGTTGGGAAGATGCGACATTTGTTCAGAAGATCTTTTCAGTGTTTAGGCCTTGAGGACAAGTCTGGTCGTAACAGGGGGGAATTGTCAGGAACTGACACTCAAGATATCTGAAGAAAGCTTGTGGCTTCACATCGCTCACGCCGAAGTGAAGAAATCTCCGACCGTTCTTGCGTCAAGACATCGCTGTTAAGCTTCCAACTTTGGCGCTCAGATGTCTCTCCGCTGTTCCTTCTCCTTTCTGCTTTTCAACCACCGCAACTGAGTGTTTGGCTATAACGCCACCCTTGTAATCGATCTGGATCTTATCTCGTTTTCCCTTGGGTGTACAAACCCTACCCTCCACTCTATATGTGGATTTGGCTCTTTTATTTCCAGTAGTATAAACCGAAAATCATACCAAAAATAGTGTTCTATGTATTATCCTTGTGATGGGTTCAGATAAGTGATCGGATCCTTTGAGAGAGAGCAGTGGAAGTAAGCTCATGAGAAACTGTAGTTAGTTCACAGTCCCAGCAGCTTATTGTTTGTGTTGTCCCACAGGTGAAACAGGTTGCTAAGGGAAACGGTTTAAAATGAGTTTTTTTTCACTAAAGCTCGTTTTGACGGAGAAGCTGCTAAATAGCACCCACAAGAGCTGGCCCTATCTGCTATACCAGATGCTCTGCATCTGGCCCAAAATGAGAAAGTATCCGTGGCAGGAGTTCTAAAAAAATTATTAGCCAAAATGTTAGGGGAGTAATGTTCTATAAACATGAAAAAGTTCAAGTTCGAACAAATATTCCTAGCACATTTTATGTAAGAAAGAAATTCAGTATACAGGTGCCAACTTTGTACTACCAAAGTTGTGTCACATATTTCCCAGATATAATACGTCGCTTAGAAATAAACTGAGGCCAGCTTAAGCTTACGAATGTAACCATATATTTATATAAAAGGTACCAGTTCTACTTGTAACTAGCACAACAAAACGTGCATCGTTTCCCGACTTGCAAGTTCTCTAAAGCATCTAACTGAGGCTAGGAGCTGACATAGGTAACTGTCAGAAAATTGATCTTTGACTAGCAGCACAACTGGTTTTAGCCCTAACTGTCAGAAAACTGGGCGCATATCCTCCTTTGGATGGGCGATCTGCAGAATGGGCAGTCTGGCACACCTTTATCTTGGTGAAGCTGATTGCAGCTTATGCAGAAAATCTGATGCCCGCATGGGAGAAAAACTACTGAAACATCCTCGTCCAAGCACATTTGGCATTCACGCTCCTGCTCTACGGAATCAGGCTGTAACACTGGAGAACCCATAAGCACGGCAAGTCTCTGGGGCCTACCACGAGCCAGATCAAACTCCAAATCTTTTATGTGCTTCTGGAGTTCCTTAGCACTAGCTTGCAACCTTTTCTTTTCATTTTCTGCATTCACCAATACATTGTTAGATTTTCTTCTTGCTGACAACTTGACCCGTTCCACTTCATTTCTTGCAATGTCAACCTGCTTCAGAGCTTCATCCATCATCTTCTTTCCTCCCTCGAGCTTTTTCTGTAGTATTTAACGATGGCATAGTTTAAAGCAAGAAAGAAAATACATTATCTAGGAAAATACATGGATTAGCTATGCATGAATGTGATTTTGAATCATGTCCTCCCATGTGCAATACCTGCACCCGCACATGACAACAAAGATAAACAAGATGAGTTTTGACAAACAATTACGAACTTTAAGAGAGGAGGATCTGTGTGATTTCTGGTGGTGTGGGTTCCAGTTTGTTTTTCTGCTTTTGTCTCATCTTTTAGCTCTGTAGTCCCTGCAGTGTTTGTGAGATGGTGTTTTGCTAGAGTTGGGGTTGTTCTTCTTGTGCCCTGGGGTTCTTTTTGGAAGTGGTTTTGGAGGTGTTTCTTCCAGCGGGAGGCTGTTGAGCTAGTATCGTAATAGTTGGTATTCCCAGTCCGACGTTGTACCAAAACCGTTTGGCTTTATAAAAGCAGGGCCATTGAGCCTGCTCCTCTAAAAAAAAGTTTTCACGAACAAACAGAAAAATATATGAACCGAATTCTAATGCTAGTTAACATCCATTTGGGAAAGGATAGGTTATGCATATGGGATTATGGGTACCAATAAAGGGGCCTCCTTTCGCATACAGAGGAGGATATCATGCAACAGAAAAGTATTAGAAGAATATGATGCTCGTGCTGTCATTCTAGCCATAAAACTAATCTGAGCATGCATCAAATTTGAAGCAAACATGAGTGGAATTGGCATACCTCTAATACATTTTTATATCCTTCAGCTTGCTCTAGATTTTTCAGTAGCCTACATAAGTTACTCTTTTCAGCAGCAAGCTTCTCTTGCAAAAGGATCTTCTCTGTTTCAGTAGACTTCAGTTTCACACAGGACGCATTTTCCTTCCTCAAAATGTCAGCAAGCCTAGCTGCTGATTGCCCCTCCTGTAACTTGCTGGAATCCCTTTCACGCTTAGAAAGTTCAACTTCATCAGTAAGCTTCAGTTCAAGAGAATCGACACGATCAAGCTCCACTGAAATATCACATAATGATTTTTTTGTCTCCTCAAGCTTCTGTGTAAGCACACCACACTCAGATGTTTCCTTTTCCTTCCTGAGCAATGCAAGAGAAGGTTGCTCAATTGCAAGCCTCTTTAGTGATTGCAGTAACCTTTCACTGGCCCAGTCTGTCCAAACTTTCACCTCCAACTTCAGCTCTCCCAAACGTCTAATCAGATCCAGAGCAATCTCCTCTTTCCTATCTTTTGGAACCCAAGACGTCCGCATCCCATCATGTGAGAATTCAAAATCAAAGCCATCTGCCGGAGTATTTGGGAAAGAGAAGTGTATGAGGCCACCAGGTTCAGTTTGTTGCTTACTTGATGTTTTCCCAGTAGACGATGAGCTGGAAGAGTTGTTAACAGGTGGGAGAGAAAAGTATACGAGGTCACCAGGTTGAGCTTGTCGCTTAGTTACTGTTTTCCCAGTAGACGATGAGCTGGAAGCGTGGTTAGCAGGAGAAGAAGCTGGCTGACTTGAAACCACTGTTGGTGCATCTATCTTTTTGAGCAAGGACAGATTAGAAAGATGCATAGTTGTAAATGATGTGGATGATTTTAGGCTTTTTGCTGCCTTTGATGTGGCTGTCAAAGTGCTATTAGCAGCTTCAAGAAATGCCATCACTGATCTACTCTCTTTAAGACTTCTCTTACTGCTGGTGCCTTTAGCTGCTTTTTTGTTATGCGTAACAACAGTCCTAGCCAGTGAAGAGGGCTTCTCCGGTTGACTGGAAGAACAAGCATGTCCTTGACCAGAAGAAGAAACGTGGTCTTGACCAGAAGAAGAAACGTGGTCTTGACCAGAAGAAGAAACATGGTCTTGACCAGAAGAAGAAACGTGATCCCTCCCTGCACACCTGTGAATTGCTATATAATCTGCTAAAACTTTGCTCCACATCCTTTCAGGAGATTGAGCTAGTGCAGCTCTCCATTGTTCTAGTTGTTCGGATTGAGGCAGTGCAGCTCCTCCAGGAGACTCTGAGGGACTAGAAGAATAACTTCCTGAAGGATCATTTACGTTCTGATTGTTCACGACAAGCCAGTCCGATTGTTCATTTCCATAAGAACTCATATCAACAGAAAAAGCATGAGCAACAGAGATATCCATGTCGCAGAGCATAATGCACCATAATGCGTCGCTCCAAGTGAAGAATGGAAAATATTTCTTCAGCAAACTTGATGCACAACTAAGAACATACAAGCCCAGCATGTGCAAATGCATGTCAAGATTTTCACTCAGAGGAGAATCAACCTGTCGACCACTCTTTAGCATTGCACGTGCACTATCTGCGATCTTTGTGATAGGTCCATCAAACTGGTAACAGAGTGAAGAGTCCCTAATGGCATGAATAACAGCATCCTCCGTGTACCCTTCCTGTGATATAGTCTCAACTGCAGTTTTGAAGAACGCGTGTAAGCTGTATAATGCAATACCCCTTAGGTCAGCCCAGTCCACATATGGGAACCCATCCGATCCAACATGCTCCTTTTCCGAACCCAGATCAAGATCCTCAGAAGCGATGTATTCATCAAGGAAAGCTTTTACACTTGACCTTAAATGTTGAAGCTTGAGATCAGTCAAAGATAAACCAGCATTGTCGGGATTCACTAGCATTTCACGAGCAGCTGACGGCGGTAATTTTGCAGTACTATTTTGATCTCTTTCTCCAACACGAGATGAACACAGGTTACTGCTGTTGCCAGCAGCACTCATGATTGGGACAATATATTTATCTGCCACAAAAAGAAATGAGGGTTGAACGATGTAAGAGTACAATCAAAGCAAGACAGTGGCACTCAATAATAAAGGATTAAAATCAAAACGATTATAAGCGATGGCACTTAGCATGTGCAGACCTACTGCTATGGCACTTAGCAAGTGAAACGAAGTTGTGCACTCACAGTTGTAAAGTTATGCATTTGGTACAACACAGATGTGTACATTCAAGATACATAGAACGCATTTCCCTCAACATTAAAGTGTAAGTTCAACTTAAAAGCACGAAATTTCATCAAAGTTCTAGTGCAGCACATTTTTGGACTAAGCAAATGTACCAGTTTTTAGTACAAAACTATATAAGCTATTCAAAAGTGCAATCGCCGCAAAAAGGGTGAATGTGCCTAGTAAAGCCCATCATCATCCAAAACATATCTTCATGCATCAGAGTATACCCACAAAGTGTGTGTGTGCATAAGATTAGACTAAGTATCTCTTTACATACAAATGACATTTGTTCTAACAAGTAAATAAGCAGGACCCTTTTATGTGAGTATCACCAAGCTCGGTGTAGGGCTTCTAGCAACAGAGGGGAGCCACATTGTCGGCAAAAATGGTATCAAGCATCCACAGATAGTGGTACGGTCACCAACTCATACATGATACATACATTAGCAGCATAGCAGGCACACAAGTAAACTGTGAATATGCTAAATTTATTTCCATATAAAATTAGATTATTCGGAAATAAATACATAGGCTTCGGCTGTTTCAAGTTTCAACAGATACATTGTGAAGGTATACTTGATACAAGCGAGATGAGAGTAAAATGAAGAGCAAATCTGTAGAAAATGAGCAGAGGAATTTTTTTATTCAATGAAATAACCAGGAAAAACTGCAACTTGCAAGCGAGCTCAAACCAAGACACCAGGTTTTGCAGCAATTCAAAGCACAGGGACCATGGAATTACAGAGAACCACCAATCAAGAAAGCAAAAAAAATACAAGATTTTGGCCGGAGAAATTTCTTGGTGGCGAAATAGAGCAAGGAAAGGGGCATCTAAAATAGAGGGGAATAAAATAGAAATCCCCAATGGCGCAGCGATCCTTACAAATCTGCTAAGCATGGAGCACCAGCAAGAAAACAAAGGGGAAAAGGGAAGAGACACCCCCAGCAAAAGTACTAGGTTTTCGCTGGAGAGGCTCCTTAATCGCGAAATACAGACAACAAGGGTGGAGCGCGGCAGTCGAAATTGGAGAGGAAACTGGCGAAAACCTCCACGAGCACACCAGTATCCTCACGAAATTAGTGGTAAAGCATGGACGCGCCAGAAAGGAAAGAACGCAAATAGAGGGGGAAAAAACCCCACTCCGGAGAGGGGTAGGGGGAGGGGGTCGCTCACCCTGAGTCGGCTGCGGGGCTCCGGTGGAGGAGGAGCGGAGAGGCGAAGACGAGGGCTTGGGGATCTTGGCACCCTGAGTCGTCGGCGGCGGTGCTCCGGCGCCGGCGGTGGAGGAGGAGCGGAGAGCGGAAGCCGAGGGCTTGGGAATTTTGGGGGGTTTTGCCATTGCGACTGGAAATCAGGCGGCGATGTGGTCGGTGGTGGTCGTCCTGGCCGTGAAATGGTTGAAACCCTATATAACGCCCAATGCGCCCGACATGGGCCGGCCTGTTTAGCCAAAGGGTTTCCATTTTTCTGTTGGTTTTGTAGGGTTTTCTTCCTGGTTTTTTATCAGGTTTTTCCGTGCCGTCGTGTTTTCTGAAGTTCTTCAAATCCGAACTTTTCCAAATCTTCCTCCTACGCACGATTGAAAAGCGAGGCTAGTTTTGAAAGAAATGAAACAGAGAAATGTTGGGCACCAAAGCCGACATCAAATTTTTTATTTTTTAGAACTAGCCGACATCAAATAGGAATGCAGATGGAGATAAAGTATCTTTGGGAGGGCGGGATATATGGGCTCCCGTGAAATGGGCCGATAGCGTGGGCAACTGGCTGCATTTTCACGGACGGCACCGGAGCACGTGTGTGTCAGTTCGGCACCCAACTAAACAGGTGTGCCTAGCATGTAACACGTCATGGGTCATGCTCATCCACCTGGACAAGGTCTGCGGAAGACACGACACGACCCCTATATATATTAACCTTTTCTATTTCTTGTAAAATTTGCCCCAAAAGGCAAAGAAAACCGGAAACAACCTAAAAGGGCTAAACGTGTCGACCCATTTACCAAGCATGCCATGCATGGGCCATGAGGTGAGGCCCACGTGCCGACACGACACCACCCTCTTGGAAACACCGCAAAAGCTTCTCGTTGGGATCGATAATAAACCAAAAGTCACACTTTCACGAGGATACTTTGACGAACATGTGCTCCTACAGGCATCGAGAGACATATCCAACCAAAAGACTGGGAGAAACTCTGAGATAAAATTGAATACCAATTGAGGTGGTGCACCTCTATTTATAGGTGGAGGAGGGGCCATCAACTCGGGAGGGTCCTAGTGGACTGCCCGGCCACCTTCCTGTCTCCCCTTCTCGTGAACTCTTCCATCTCTTATTTCGACGACCTTCGGACAATCGACTTCATCGGAATGAGATCTCCCCAATACGAAATATCAATAGAATGATTCTGAGAATAATTTCATATATATGGTAACTCCGTAACACTTCCGATGTTACCCTAAATCACTTACGACAAGCTCGAATAGACTTCAAATGTTTCTCTCATATTCATAAAATCATTCCAGATGATGCCGGAATTATTCCGAGCAGTTACTCTCAACCACATACTATAAATAGAACTCTCATAACAGATTGTACAACCTTAAGCATGTAACCTAATAGGTTCGGTGTAGCACATTCATGAGTTCAAACACATTCGGATTAATAACCAATGTTGGGATCTTGACATCCACGCTGGATCCTTTGCATACTCGAAGTTTGGAACTTCGACGAACCTTCCATGTTGATCATATGTTAATCCCCTTGTTACATGGTATGTTTATAACCCGAGGCGGGACTTCTCTATACCCATGATCAACTCCTTTGATCACTATACCTATTTCCTCGGTACAATATCAATGCTCCTTTTTTCCATTTGGTGTAAATTGATGATGTCATGTGATCACTATCACAATATGTTTGCACAGACATGTTACTTAGCATCAAAATACCGATCGAGAGGGCCTAGTTCATATATGTCCTTTGTTAGGGGGAGCAAATCACAGTCTTAAATCATTAAGCTTCACATATCTTCAAATATACCTAAGTCTTAACCTTCCCAACATGTAGGGTCACTGGTGAGGGTGGATAAGATCAAAGAATACCCTGCCATATGAGTTACTACAATACTCTCATGATCAAAGGTTTTTTTACATAATTTAGCACTTAAAGATATTTTGCTACTAATTATGAAGAATTTATCATAGCATATCAGTGACTTGGTGAAAGGACGAGATGTCGCCAAGAGAGGGGGTGAATATGCGTTTGAAAAACTCCTATGGATTTGGCTTGTAAGAATGCGGAATTAAACTAACGTTTATTTTACAAGCACAAAGCCTAAATATGCTAGGCTCAACTAAGTGCAACAACAACAACTAGAGCTAAGCAAGATAGGCACAAGATATATAAGAATAACAAGTGATAGCAGGATATATGAACTTCAAGTTTGATGGCTATCACAAAGGAAAGTAAACTAGGGTATAGAAATAATCGAGGCACGCGGAGACGAAGATGTATTCACGTGTTCCTTTCTTTAGGAGGAAGGTACGTCATGTTGGAGAGGTGTGGGATCCCACGAAGGATTTTCCAAGCACCACGAAGGATCATCTTCTTCTCCGAGCCAGTTCCACGAAGGCTAATGGCCCTTTCCTTATAGCTAGTTTTTTCTCCACTCCGGAGATGGCAAGCTCCAAAACCACTTCACAAGCTCCACGAAGGAGAAGCTCAGGCCTCTTCACAATCTTCCACAAAGAGGTCACCGGGACACCAACCAAGCTATCTAGGAGGTCACCCTCCAAGAGTAACAAGCTCACGGTCTCTCACTCGAACAAATCGTGGTGAAGAGCTCAACACTATGAAATGATGTAAAGCAAGAACACCAAAGGTGTTCAAATCCTTCACACTCAAATCCCACCAAAGAAACAAATGCTAGGATGGAATTAGAGAGAAAGAACAATGGAGGAAATCAACAAATGACTCCAAGATCTGGATCCCAAGAGTTCCCCTCACTTAGAGGAGGAATGGATTGGAGGAGGTTGTAGATCTCGATCTCCTTTTTCAAATCCCCCAAGAATATGCAAGAATCATAGGAGGGAAGGGAGAGGAAGCAAGCTCAAGAGGTTCAACAATGGTGGTAAAAAAAATGCTCATGAACCCTAGAAAACTGTTGGGGAAGAAGCCCCTTTTATAGCCAAAAGAAATATGACCATTTGGGGCAAACCTGAGAGTATTAAGGCATCCTGGCGGGAGGGCTGGCACGCCGGCCGTGACGTCGGGCATCCTAGTGGGAGAGCCGACACGCCGGGCGGGGACCGGGCACCTTCTGGATTTTGCCCAGTTGCCACAAGCACCAGGGCTGGTCTATGTCGGGCCAGCCGGCCCCGCCGAGCGTGGTGCCGGGTGGGCCGGTGGGCGGCTGGTCCACCAGGAGCCTCGCCAACAGGAAAACATATTTACAAAAACAATGATATCTTTTGCGTCCGGACTCCGATTCTGATGATCTTGGGCTTGTTGGAATCAGAACAACAAGCCCTACAACTTGATGTATAGAAACATCATTGTCCACCCACTGAGTAAAAACCACAAGATGAATGTTTTGACCTATCTATAGAAGAGACACCGGTAATATAAAACCTCCAAACTCGATAACGCAATAGAAGATGCATACAAATTCTGTTTTCGATGAACTTGAGCTTGTTGTAAAGCTAGCAACAAGCTCAAGAACCTCACACAGAGAAACACCAAGAAGAAACAATAATAGGGATATGCAAAACATGTAAAGAATTGAGCTCCCTAAGACGATGTGATCAAGTTACCCAACCGAAAGCCCCTCTTGATAGTGCGGCTATCTAACCTATAACCCGGTCTCCAACAACCACCCTGAGACCGGTAAAAGGAAAACCTAGCAAGGCCATACCTTTGTCTTGCGCATCCCGCTTGATCTTGATGATGATCCGTCATGCTTCATTCAAGCCAGAAAGCCTCACTAGATCATTATTTCTTCGTGAAGACACATAATTTGCTCCCCCATACGCCACTATAGGATAGCTTCATTAAGCACATCTTCACATGTCCATTATCACCAAATGGACGACAAAGCTTCAAGCATATGATCTTTTTGAGATGCTCATCTTGAACTTTCCCAACTCAACTTTGATGATGATCACCACTTGATCTCATCCTCTCATGGGCTATATTAAATCTCACTTTTGATGCACGTCCGTGGAAAGATACCTAACCCACCTAGACAACACAAAGGCACACATATGATGGGTTAGTTCATAAATCATAGTTGACAAAGCTTACCATACCACATGACTTCAAGTGGCACATTCTTTATGCTTCATGTGTTGACCAAACTTGAATCTATTCCTCACTCCTCGTATTGGTCAACCTTGTATCTTCTCATGTTTTATCATACTATCTTGAGGTGTATAAAGAACTCTTTATTTGATTGCATGCTCTAAATCTTACTCAACCATAGCTCAACTCATGAGACTGTCTTGACACCGAATTAGAGCCATATCATGCACTCAAGATCATAATCATTCATTGCTTAACACATAAGCTAGACCATGGCTAATATTGAGTTCCACATAAGAACTCCATCTTCATTTCTTCTTCTTGTTCATATCACATATATGTCTTCAAATCGATGATCTTGATACCAATACTCAAGATATATCTTTATCTTCATGGCATCCATACTTGAATCCAACACATGGACTACAAGTAGTACCTATGGAATATTCCTTCATATAAATTCAATGAAAATATTAGTCCATAGGGGTTGTCGTTAATTACCAAAACCACACATAGGGGAATTGTACACTTACAATCTCCCCCATTTTAGTAATTGATGAAAACCACAACAAGAGGGTTTATATAATGAATATTAGAAACAATTATGCAACTTATCAGAGAATAAGTTATATACAAGAGATTGTATTTGGTATGGTCAAGTGACACGAAACTACTAGCCCATATCAAAAGCAGCTCTACTCACACAACTACAACTAATGCAAGGGATGTGCGTAGAACTAACATATATAAAGCAAACTCCCCCACAATTAATGTATGCACGTGTGATGAGCATGAATCCATTGCATACATTGTCAAGATTAAGCTTTGAGAGAGTTTCCACTGTATAATCAACCATGCGGTACATAATAAATATGAAATGCATGAGAGGCAAAACACTTAAGCACAAACCAAACTTAAGTATAAAACCATTTCCTTAAACCCTCTAAACTTCTCCCCCATTGGAAACAAGTGCCAAAATGGGTGAAAACTTTAGAAAGCCAATATAATATGAGTTATAGATAGTAAATACTCTTATTATTATTGTCTCTACGACATAACCCCTTTCTTTGGCTCGGACAATCATGCCCTTATCCGATCCTTGGAGTCGACGCCCCAATAATTTTTTGTGTCGATTTGTTATTTAAATTTTCACTTACATACTTGTGTTTCCAATTTCTTTCCTCATTCCCCATCTTGTAATCATCCTACCGTTCATCGATTGGGGAAGATCAGGGGTATCAGAGCTCGTGGTTGTCGCGAATTTCACCATTGTTTCCACCCCTTTGTTGCTAGCCATTGTTGGATTTTTTTCTCTTGCCTAATTTCGTAAATCCCAGAAGAAATGGCCCTATATTGTTTTTGCAACAATTTGGAGCTTTACTGAGTTATTTTTGGAAATGGCCCTATATTGTTTTTGCAACAATTTGGAGCTTTACTGAGTTATTTTTGGGTTTCTTTGCCGCCTATCATTCTTTTAATTGCTTTTAGCCAATTCCATACTCTCCCCTTTGATTCCTAGATTTTTGAGGAAGAAACATAAGAGATTGATTGAGACTTGAAAAGATTTCAAGACCCCAAACTTTGCAGCTTTGCTGCAATATTATGCAGCTTTTTCCTCGTTTCTTGTGATGTACTAATTATTCCCTCGGTCTCAATGGAGGTGACTCTCTTGTTGTACGTGTCTAAACTTTGACCATTAATTTAACAAAGTTAAACATTTGTAGATTATTGCAAAAATTATGTTATTAATTTTCTTATTCGCATACGAATTTATAATGGTATAACATGCATAACATATATATTTTTAGATGAACATATGTTTAGTTTTTTTTGTTTTAGATGAACATATGTTTAGTTGGTCAAATCAGTTGTCAACTTATGTCGGATTAGCGGATTAGCTACTACTACAAGCCAAACGGTCAGATCTCATGTTCTGCATAGATCACCATGCATTACAACCAATCCAGATTTAAGAACTCTCTGGCTGTCTGAAGAACTCTCTTGTCTCCTATGGCGACGGGCGTTCTAGGGCTAGGCCTCCCATCTGGTGGACACGATTCAATCTTGCTTCCATCTGTGTGTGCATCCAGCCCAAGATCCAATCTTCTCAACCTCCTGTGTCCTCTCTCTGTCCCCCAATCTCATTCCCTGGTCGCAGCTCGGGGTGAATAAGGGGCAAAATTGGTTTTTCTACCCACCCTTGGTTGTACACTGGTGAGTTGAAATTGGGGCGCGAGAATGGCGGGATTGAGGGGAGAAAGTGCGGATGCGGTGATGGAGACCAACGTCAACACCGATTTGGCAAAGGCGTGGTCGATTCAAAAGAGAAGGTGATTGAAACACTAACAGGTGCAGAAGACAATGTCTCTGAGATGCTTCAACGTCTCAACCTCACCTCGGAGGAGGCCGACGCAGTCATCTTAGATGAGGAGAAAGAAGAGGATTTGGTGAGCCTTACCTGGGCTCTAATCGGCAAAGTGATATCCCCCAATTGTCTCCACATTCAAACCATCATGTCAGCGCTCAGACCAGCTTGGGGGAACCCAAAAGGGTTGATGGCGAAACCTGTTCATTGTGAAATTTGAACCCTGGCTGACAGAGATAGGGTTAAGGAAGGTTCTCCCTCGATGGTAGGGAAACATGTTGTGATTCTCAATGATTTCGATGAGAGGCAAAAACCTTCTAAGGTATATTTTAACAAAATTATGTTGTGGACAAAGATCCATAACCCCCACTTTGAGCTGATGAACAAACGTTGGGGCGAATTTCTTGGAGCAAAACTTGGTGAAGTCGAAAGAGTTGATGTTGATAGCGAAGGCAGAGCCTGGGGTAATGCAATACGAGTGAGGGTCTTGGTTGACATCACAAAGCCACTGATGAGGGTGATTTCTGCTTACTCAAAGAAGAACAATGAGTATGAGAGATATGAAGTTAAATATGAGAAATTGCCTCATTAGTGCTTCTCATGTGGCATAATTGGGCACTCATCACTAGAGTGCCCAACACCTGGTGTGAGGGATGCCGATGAAGAATTACCATATAATGCAGATAGGCTATGTGTGAAAGAGGATAGAAAAAAAGCTTCTCGATGTCAAAATCTGGGCAGAACTACCAAACAAGTGGAAAAAGCTCTCACTCTGAAGATAAGCAAAGTGAATCACTGTATCATCACAGAGAAAAAGTAGGGGAAGGAGGGATCTATAGGAAGGAAACTCAGGACGTTACTTCAACCCCAAATCTGAAGGAGCGAACTTCTAAATAGATAATCAGCATGGAGGTCAACAATGTGACAAAGGAACTCTTTCCAGTGCAGAATAATGCTGCACGGACGACGGGGCAGAGAGAAAGCAAGTCAAAGTATGCAGGCCAAAGGGACAAGTTCAGAATAGAGATCGAGGTTAAAGTGATGCATAACACACATAGTCTGGACTTGATGCCTGCTGAACACACACTGGCTCTAACTCAATGCGAAGAAGAACAAAGCGACTCATACAAGAAAATGAAGGCGGAAACCTCTACACTCTTCTCAAGATCGGCGGATCAGGTGGAGGCTATAGCAGGGCAACCCCGCCTCACGCAATGAGGTTCCTTGTTTGGAACTACCGCGGCCTAGGGACGGACGCAACAGTTGGCGAGCTAAAATGGCACGTGAGCAGATTCCGTCCCTCCCTCCTCTTCTTATCTAAAACGAAGATGAGGGATACAAGAGCTCGAAACTTAATGTGGTCTTTGGGATATAGTGGCTTGTTCGCGGTGAGAAACGAAGGTCTAAGTGGGGGACTGGCGCTCTATTGGTCATCCTCTATTTCAGTCTCTGTGAAAGCCTTTTCCACACAATTAATTGACATATTTGTCAAATCAGATGATGATGTAGAATGGCGTAATACTATGGTATATGGAGCGCCGAGAAGGGAGCTAAGGCACATATTTTAGGATCGACTTCGTTTCTTGAAGTCGTAGTGGAATGGACCATGGATATGCGCTAGAGACTTTAATGAAGTTCTAAGTGGAGATGAACACATGGGAGTGAGGGATAGAGATGACAATCAAATGAGCCTATTCCGCGAATGCCTTAATGACTGTGGGCTCATAGATATGGGTTATACTGGACCTAAATACACTTGGTCAAATAGACAAGAGGATGGGCACAATGTCAGAGTGAGGCTAGACCGAGCAGTTGCAAATGGAAATTTTATGCAAATCTATGATGACTGTGTTATCACCAGAATTTGACCGAGTCAGAGGTGGGCCGCGATCAAGATGGGCTTGAAGATTATATACGGAAGAAATACGTGAATCGGCCTTATATGCAAAGTTGGGCTAGTTTGCCCTTGTATCTGTAACATAGTAGATTACGTGTCGGTTAGTTAGAGTTTGCTTCGTGCACGGTCGGGATTATTCCCACGTTAGAAAGTCCCCTGGACTATAAATATGTATCTAGGGTTTATGAAATAAACAACAACCAACGTTCAACACAAATCAATCTCGGCGCATCGCCAACTCCTTCGTCTCGAGGGTTTCTTCCGGTAAGCACCATGTTGCCTAGATCGCATCTTGCGATCTAGGCAGCACAAGCTTATTACGTTGTTCATGCGTTGCTCGTACTGAAACCTTTTTGATGGCGAGCAACGTAGTTATCTTAGATGTGTTAGGGTTAGCATTGTTCTTCGTATCATATGCTGCCGTAGTGCAACCCTTATACATCTAGCCGCCCTTACACCTATCTTAGGTGTAGGGGCGGCACCCGCTTGATCATTGTTTAGTAGATCCGATCCGTTACGGTTGCTCCTTGTTCTTCAAGGATTAGTTTAATATCCGCGATAGTTAGGCCTTACAAAGGGTTGGAGGATCCAGCGGCGTGTAGGGTGTAGTTTGCTAGCCCTAGACGAGTTCGGGGATCAACCTCGTGTTGGTTTTTAGGCCCTGTCTAGGATCGGCTTACGATCACCGTACGCGAGCGCGAGGCCCAATCGTGAGTAGGATGATCCGATTATGCGGTGAAAACCCTAAATCATCGTAGATCGCTTTAGCTTTATCTTGATCAAGCAGGACCACCATATATTCGTACACCCCATACGAATCATGGGTGGATCGGCTCTTTGAGCTGATTCACAGGACAACCTGAGAGCCGATCGAGGCTCGTATTTAACGTTTACGTGTATGCCATGCAGGAAACTAAGCGAGGCATCATCCAACACCTTCCTGACCAGGTATAGGTCGGGTGGCACGCCCTTGCGACGGCATCGGACGTGTGACCGGAAGGCTTTGCGGGCCGTCGCTCGGAGGGACCAGGGCCAGCCGCAGTCCTGGGAGATTCCCGGCTCTACGGTGTTGCCAGTCGCTGCTCGCCGGTGGGTTTCTGACCGCAACACATTCTGGCACGCCGGTGGGACAATCTTCGACATCCACCGCATCGCCATCTACATCCGAGATGGCGGAAAGCACTCCGGTCAAGTACGAGGATCTGACTGACGAGCTCAAGAAGAAGCATGACGAGATCAAGGCAGTCCTCGAAGCCGACCTCATCGGCTCTTTCCACGGAACCCGCTCCCATGGCATCGGGTGGAAGGGGTTCTCACCTGAAGGCGCGCTCGATGGAGTGGACCTGTCCGCCCCGTCGGAAGAACGCACCAGGTCGGCTGCGTCAGGAGATCAACTTCATGGTGGCTCATTCGCTGCACCGCCACTCGAGAGCCCGGTGAACACTTTGGAGCGTGTCGCTCGCGCGTGATCCAGGAAATCATGAGCCATCGGTATTCTCCGTCGGGACCAGCTCCGGGGACTTACAAAGGGGAGATGCCACTCCGAGTCCCGTCCACCGCTGCCGTTCGCGTTGGCAGCACCGAAGTGCCGAACTCATCGAGCATACGTTGTCTACAAGATTGGTGGTGACCCTAGTGACTACCAATTCCTACCCGAGGCGCCCAAGGAGATCCCGCACGGATACACGTGCGCATACGTGCAGACTGCGATGAATCGGGCACTCTCGAACCGAGCCGCAACAAGCATGGGTCTCCGGAACGACGGGAGGAACGTCGGGAGCGGATCTTGAGAAGCAAACGTGGTTAGCTAAGTACGCCACTCCGACAAACCTCCGGAGCTCAGCTCCTGCAGTTGGCTCGAAGCTGGAAAAGCAAGCATGGCTGGCTAAGTATGCCACCCCGGCGAATCTTCAGGGTTCGACACCTTCAGCCATCACCGCGGATCAGATTTGTACAATTCTGAAAGATCGGTTCGGCATGATGCCGAAAAGGAAGACATTCGGCTATACCAAGCCGTACCCCAACGAGTACGAATCGATCCCGCTACCACCCAAATATCGGCTCCCGACTTCACAAAGTTTAGTGGATCGGATGGTTCCAGCTCCATCGAGCATGTGAGCCGATATTTGGCACAGCTGGGCACGATCTCAGCATCGGACGAGCTGCGTGTGAGGTTCTTCGCACGGTCCCTCACGGGATCGGCTTTCGGGTGGTACACATCGCTGCCACCGAACTCGATCCGGACTTGGAAGCGGTTGGAAGAGCAATTCCACATACGGTATCACTCGGAGGCTTCCGAGGCTGGTATTGCCGATCTAGCACAAGTACGACGAAGCGCGGGGAAACGGTGTCAGAATACATCCAGCGCTTCAGGACCATTAGGAACCGATGCTATTCGGTTCACGTAAGTGAGAAAGAAGCAGTCGAGTTGGCGGTGGTGGGTCTCTCATCATCGATCAAGGACGTGACCTCCCAAGCAGACTACCCTTCATTGGCGCACATGGTGCATAAACTGTCAGCATATGAACAGCGCCACCCAGATGTTTACCAGGACAAATTCAAGCGTGCGGTGGTCCTGGTTGAGGCGGACGAGGATGAAGGTGCTGCGGGAGATCGAGAGGTAGCGAGTGGCTGAATGGACTCGGGCGGCGAGCCCCGTGTCCTGCAAGTGGGTTAGGCCACAAGGCCCTCCAAAAGGGTTCGACTTCGACGTGACCAAAGCCGAGCAGATTTTCGACCTCTTACTCACGGAGAAGCGGCTAAAGGTACCCGAAGGCCACAAGATCCCCACGGTGCGGGAGCTGAACGGAAAGCCATACCGCAAGTGGCATAACACGTTCACCCACACCACTAACGACCGCAGGGTGTGGCGTCGGCAGATCCAAATGGCGATAGAAAAAGGGCGGCTAATTTTCAACCGATACGCCATGAAGGTCGACACACACCCCTTCCCCGCCGTTAACATGGTGGAGTATACTTACCATGGAGGGTGCCAGCCAGATTTCTCGTGCAATATCAACATGGTGGGACCTGGGCACCACTGCGGTAAGGACGGAGATGAGGGCAGCTGCTCTCATAGCAAAGACACAGAGGAAGCCGCTCCACGCGATCGGCTCCGCCACGACGGCAAGCGCTACATCACAGAGGGAGAAGTGAAGAACGGACGACAGGAGACGTCGTCGGCATGATCACGACGAGGAGCGATATGAGCGCCACGCCAAGGAAAAGTCGAGGGAGCAAGACGACGTGGATAGGCACTGGGACTGCCCCTTCTTCAGACACTGCTGGGATTCGGGAATGAGCCGATTGCCTACAATCGGCAATTGCCCAGAATGTAAACAAAGGAAGAAGGATGCAGCTAACGTGTCCGTGTTCAAACGTCTAGGGCCTCTCCCGCCTCGGAACAAGCATGCCGAGTCCGCTCGGGTGGAAGATCTCGAGGAACTAGAGGACGATGATGAAGAAGACAAGTATCATCGGCCAAGGTGGTGCCCCGATGGGCTCGGCCCGTTCCCGAAGCGAAGGGTTCAGCGTCCGCGTGGGTTGGAGGAAGCCGAAAGGTTATACCGCACACGTTGAGGAAGGCACGGCCTGATCCGGCCGCCAAAATTCAGCGAACCCCGGACGAAGAAGGTCGGCCACAAAGGAAAGAGTGGCGCCCGGACAAAAGAAAGCCGATGATGAGACATCGGGCGACACAAACATGGTCTTCATCCTTCCAACGGAGTTTAGCGCTCCAGGATTAGACGAAGCACCCGTGGCGCAAGCGGATCTGCGGCCCACGGCCGGTCATCTTTGAGAAGCCACGAGAAAGAAGTTACGAGCATCCGAAGGCCCCGTACTTGCGAGGATACATCAATGGGCAGCCTGTCAACAAGATGTTGGTGGACACCGGAGCGGCGATTAACATTATGCCATACTCCATGCTACGTCGGTTGGGACGCTCCGGTTCGGATCCGATCAAGACCAATGTAACACCGAGCGATTTCAACGGCCAAGCATCCGACGCACAAGGTGTTACGAATGTGGATCCGACCGTAGGAAGGAAAATTGTCCCTACTACGTTCTTTATTGTCGACGAGCAAAAGCTCCTATGCTGTCCTACTAGGGAGAGATTGGATCCACGCCAATCGTTGCATTCCATCCACGATGCACCAATGCCTAATACGAGTGGGATGGAGATGAAGTAGAAGTCGTCCACGCAGATGATTCAGCCGAGATTTCGACGGCCGGCATGAACGTTTGGGAGACATCAGGCCAAGAGCCACTCTCGGGCATCAATTTGGACGACCGCGAGCGCATCGACGTGACAAAGAACGGGGTTAGGCTGGTTTTATCCACCGGCCCGACCGTGTAACAAGAGCAACATCGATGGACAAACGTGGCGATGCCGATCCAGGAGATCGGCCCCAAGGATTTGTGGAGGAACATTGCAAAAGCCTTCATCGAGCAAGCAACATGGAGGCCGATTCCAGCAATCGGCCAAAATTATCCTCACCATCCATTCTCGCCCGGGTTCAACGCCAATCTAATGGGCAATAGGGTTACGTCGGCTAATGAGCTAGAAGAAGTCCACACTGGTCCTAATCAAGCCGACGTTCGCATAGAGTGCCTTGGTTAATCACAGAGCCAATTTCAGCAGTTACCTGGCAGAATCGGCTCGGGAGGCACCTAATCGGATGAACATGTGCGATACATGTGCAGTGAAACATCGGGGGCCGATAGAAAAATCGGCCTGTAAAAAAAAAATTCTCACGCAGTTTCTCGCAAGGTACAGCCGATGCACGGGCATCGACTTTAGAGCTGAGGGACAAAGCCGATGCATGGCCATGGACTCTAGCACAATGACACCGGATCTACCAGTTACGTATCGAGGAAATCGATTTCGAGCCGTTGAGCGAGCTTACGCAATATCGGCTTTCAACGGAAGGAGAGTAATCGGCTCCGGCTGGCTCGCATGGTAGTTTTCTCGGACATGATCGAACCCGAGTCCATTTGTCCGAATTGCGTGTCCTCGTCTCTGTTTCGCCTTGATTGAGACTCGGGGGCAGCTGGCCTGGTGGATGCTCTGACTTTGAAAGCCGATTGGGTGGCCGTCGGCTAGTCCTGCATCGTGATTTTCGTCAAAGGTGGTGATCCAGCAGAACTCGTACTCATTGGTCGAGAAGATGGAAGAAAGATCATGAGGGCTTGATGCGCTTACGTCGGCTTATTGAGATTTGACCAAGTTCGCGATCACCCCGTGGTCTAAGGGATGAAGGGCGGATTATGAGAAATCGACGCGTTGCCATCGGCTCATCGAGAATCGGCTTAAAAGAAATCGGAAAATCAAATTGGGGAAACTTCTTCATTAATGAACAGGATTTCTTACAAAGAAAGAGCTGATTGCTCAAAGAAGGAAGAACAAAAGAAGGGTCTGTTGACCAATCTACTAATACTAGGCCTACACTAGTAGATCCTAGTCTAGGGGCCATCGCTGCCCTCGTCGTCATCCTCGGAACTCTCATCGGCACTGCTGCCGATGGGCTCCTCGTCGCTGCTCCCGTAGCCCTCTACGGGAGCTTCATCCTCCTCTTCATCGTCGCTGATGTCATCGTCCCACCACATGCGGAGGCGTTTCGCCGGCGGGTAGCCCTCGAGGGAGTCGTCGTCGTCGTTGTCGTCTTCCTCTTCCTCTTCTTCAGAGGAGGGGCAGCCGTCCCAGGGGAACTGGTCATCCTCGCTTTCCGATTCCAGTTCCCCGTCGGCGAGGAACTGGAGATCTTCATCCCCGCTGGTCAAGGACTGGTCGTCCTCAGACCAAATGGAGGAGGCGTGGTCTTCCTGGTCCCATTCTTCTGGTGCGCGGATGTCCTCCGGCGTCTCGCGGGAGGAGGAAGACCCATAGGAAAAGACTGGAAGAGGAAGAGGAAGCAGAAGACATGGTGGCGCAGGAGGGTTTTTTGGGTGCTAATGCGAAGGGGATGAAGAAGCGAACTGTTTAGAATGGTTAAATAAAAGGGGATATGAGGGAGATTCAATGCCACAACAGTTCCCGAGGAAGTGGTGCCCAACAGAAAAATTTCGCAGGCCACGTGGAGAAGTGGAAGGGGCAAGGCATCATGATGAAGGATTCTCGCGGCGGTTTACGCTCTCGCCACGACATGACCCGACGGAGGAAAGGCATAATGATTTTGGAAATATCATTTCCAAAACCAGGGGGCATGTGTTATCACCGAGAATTTGACCGAGTCAGAGGTGGGCCGCGATCAAGATGGGCTTGAAGATTATATACAGAAGAAATACGTGAATCGGCCTTATATGCAAAGTTGGGCTAGTTTGCCCTTGTATCTGTAACATAGTAGATTACGTGTCGGTTAGTTAGAGTTTGCTTCGTGCACGGTCGGGATTATTCCCACGTTAGAAAGTCCCCTGGACTATAAATATGTATCTAGGGTTTATGAAATAAACAACAACCAACGTTCAACACAAATCAATCTCGGCGCATCGCCAACTCCTTCGTCTCGAGGGTTTCTTCCGGTAAGTGATACGTCCAAAACGTATCTACTTTCCCGAACACTTTTGCTATTGTTTTGCCTCTAATTTGTGTATTTTGGATGCAACTAACACGGACTAACGCTGTTTTCAGCAGAACTGTTCTGGTGTCTCGTTTTTGTGCAGAAAATCCAACTTTCGGGAAAAACCTCGGGATTTTGACGAAAGGGCCTATTTTCCCGGAATAATGACGGAGCCGAGAAGGACAATTGAAGTGGAGGCCCGAGGGCCCCACACCACATGGCGGCGCGGCCCGGGGGCCCGCGCGGCCATGTGGTGTGGCCTCCTCGGCCGGCCTCCGACGCCCCCTTCGGACTACTTATTCGCCTCGACCTAAAAACGCACGGAGAGAAGTCGAAGTCGCCGAAACCCTCCGAACGCCGCCACATCGCGAAACTCCGTCGCGGGAGCCGAAGTCTCGGTTCGGCACTCCGCCGGGACGGGAATTGGAGGAGATCATCACCGCCATCACCGCCAACGCCTCTCCATCAACCAGCAATGTTTCCCCCATCCATGTGTGAGTAATTCCCCGCTGTAGGCCGAAGGGGATGGTAGGGATTGGATGAGATTGGTCATGTAATAGCATAAGATTGTTAGGGCATAGTGCCTAGTGTCAGTAGATGGTACTTTTATGATATTGTTGCAACTTGTTATGCTTAATGCTTGTCACTAGGGCCCGAGTGCCATGATCTCGGATCTGAACATGTTATTGATTCATGAAGATATTCGTTGTTTATGATCTTACCTGCAAGTTGTATACACATGTCGTTGTCCGGAACCAATGGCCCCGAAGTGACGAAATCGGGACAACCGAAGGGGATGGTAGTGATGTGAGGATCACATGTGTTCACGGAGTGTTAATGCTTTGCTCCGGTACTCTATTAAAAGGAGTACCTTAATATCCAATAGTTTCCCTTGAGGCCCGTGCTGCCACCGGCTGGTAGGACAAAAGATGTTGTGCAAGTTTCTCATTGCGAGCACGTACGACTATAATTGGAACACATGCCTATTGATTGATTAGTACTTGGATACCGTTTTATTATTATCCGCAAATGCCCTGCTATGATTGTTACATGAGTTTCTCTCATCCATGCAACGCCCGTCATCCGTCCCCGTGCCTACGATATTTTAATCCTGCTGTTTACTAAAATCACTACCGATGTCTTTGTTACTCCGCTATCGTTATTTCACTAGTGCTACTGCTATAAAGCTGTTACTACTCGATAAACTCTTGCGAGCAAGTCCGTTTCCAGTGCGAGCTGAATTGACAACTCCGTTGTTAAGGCTTTCAAGTATTCTTTGTCTCCCCTTGTGTCGAATCAATAAATTGGGTAATACTTCCCTCGAAGACCGTTGCGATCCCCTATACTTGTGGGTCATCAAGACTATTTTCCGGCGCCGTTGCCGGGGAGCATAGCTTTATTTGGAAGTTCACTTGGATTAATATTGTTCGCTGCAAATTCTCCATCATGGGTAAACCTCGCGATACTAAGGTCGCCATATTACCATCCACTACAAGAAAAGGTACAACTCTGAGTACCTCTGCTGCTCTTGATTCACCATCTCGTGATTGATAAACTTGTTTCACCGCCACATGCTTCAAATGTCTGGTACTTCTGCTGAATCTGAAAACTCTCATAATATTGATAATATTTCTGCTGTGCTTGATGATAGTGGTTCATTGGGAACTTTTCTAGATGCTAAAATTGCTAGGTCTAGACAAATTGAAAATGCTTCGAAACTCCCGATGTTACTACACCTGTTAATTCACCCGAACTTGAATACTCTAGTGATGATCATGATGAAGATTATGTGGAACTTGATGATGATTTTATTGAAAAATGCCATGCTACCACTGATGCAAGAAAAATTAAAAAGTTGCTTGCGGAACATACTCGTTAGATATAAAGCTGTCTCCCGATCCTAAATTTGCCACATCTCCTATAAACATTAGGGATAAAGATTATGATTTTTCTCTTGATCTATCTCATATAGCTATTGTTGAGAAAACACCTTTTTGTGGTACTGAAAAAGAAAGTGCTTGTTGAACACATGGTCGAGTTATCTACTTTGAGTAGCTTGTTTTCTGATGATGTTAAGAAGCGTACTTACTTTGTTGCTAAAATCTTTCCATTCTCATTAAAGGATGACGCTAAAACTTGGTATAATAGTTTGCCACCTAGTTCTATTAAAAGTCCAAAAGAATTGCTTGCTGTTTTCTTCCGGAAATACTTTCCCTGCTAGTGCTCAACATGCTGCTTTGCGGAGAGTTTATAATTTTGATCGAGGAGATGAAGAGAAATTGCCCGAGGCTTGGGCAAGATTTTGCTCTCTTATTAGAGCTCTGCTGACCATGATTTAGAAAAGCATGATTTACTTGATATATTTTATAGTGGACTAACCATTGAGTCTAGGGCATACCTGGATAGTTGTGCTGGTTGTGTTTTCGGGAAAAGAACTCCGGACGACGTCTGAAGAATTATTGGCTAAAATAGGCCGGAATTATGATGATTGGAATACGCTCGAACCAACTCCAACGCCAATAGTGAAGAAGAGGGGTTTAATTAAATTGAATGATGAAGATATGAGGGAAGCCAAGAAGTCTCTCAAGGAGAAAGGTATTAAATCTGAAGATGTGAAGAATCTACCTCCTATAGAAGATATATGTGAGATAATTCCCCTTCATCCATGATTGAGGTAAACTCCCTTCAACGCTTTACTAGGGAAGATATTCCGTATTCAAAACCTCCTGCGCAATGCTTAGATGAGTTTGATAATTATATTGTTAAGCAAGAAAATTTTAATATGAGAGTAGAGAATCATCTAATGGAAAATTCTCAAGCTATTAGTCAATTGCATGATATTGTGGAGAGAACCTCCAATGATGTTAAGATGCTTGTTAAACATTTTCATATGATTCAAACTCAAATTGATCAACTCACTAAAGTGCAAAATGACTTGTTAGGAAATAATGCTAAAGAAAAACAAGCTTATGAAGTAACAACTAGAGGTGGTGTCTCTACCCAGGATCCTCTATATCCCGAAGGGCATCCCAAAAGAATTGAACAAGATTCTCAACGCATTGAACCTAGAGCTCATTCTAAGAAAAAGAAGAAGAAACATAAAAATGTTGTAGAATCCTCCGAACCTGCTAATGATCCTAATAGTATTTCTATTTCGATGCTGAAGCTGAAAGTGGTAATGAACATGATAAAGATAATGATAAGAATGATACTCCCGATAAAGAAGAGGTTGAAAAAGAACCTGAAAAGCATGCTAAAAATAAAAAGTATACTAAAGAAGATTTTATTGCTGAGAAACATGGTAATGAAAGAGAACCTTGGGTGCAAAAGCCAATGCCTTTTCCTGCTAAGAAATTAAAATCGAAGGAAGAGGAACACTATAATAAATTACGTGATTGGATGAAACCTTTATTCTTGCAAATTCCTTTGATCGATGCTATTAAATTGCCTCCTTATTCAAAGTATATGAAAGATATTGTTACTAACAAAAGGAAAATCCCCAATGAGGAAATTTCTACTATGCTTGCTAATTACTCTTTCAATGGCAAAGTTCCAAAGAAGTTGGGCGACCAGGTATACCTACTATTCCTTGTTCTATTAAGAATAATTATGTTAAAACTGCTCTATGTGACTTGGGAGCCGGTGTTAGTGTTATGCCTTTTTCTCTTTATAAGAGACTTTACTTAGATAAGTTGATACCCACTGATATATCTTTGCAAATGGCTGATAAATCTACTGCTATTCCTGTTGGTATATGTGAGGATGTTCCTGTTCAAGTTACTAATAACTGCTTGATATTAACCGATTTTGTTGTGTTGGAAATGCTCGAAGATGATAATATGTCCATTATTCTTGGGAGACCTTTTCTTAACACCGCAGGGGCTGTTATTGATTGCAATAAAGGAAAGGTTACTTTCAATGTTGATGATAAGGAACACACCGTCTATTTCCCCAAGAGGATTGAAAAAGCGTGCGGAGTTAATACTATCTCTCATGTGAGAACTATCAAAGTGGGAACCATCGATTGTCCTATATATGAGCCTAAAGAAGAATATCAAACTCTTGTGATTGGATCCATATCAATACAATTCAAGGTAACATGATTGATTTGAGGTTTATTTCTTCATATGCTATATAAAATTTATTTGGTGGCAAGACTTGATCAACCTTGTTAACGAATACCTTTTATATGCATAGAGGAGGTAAACAACATCTCTTTCTTTCTCCACTTGCTTTAGTTGCTATAGCATTTGTAATTTGCAAAGTTTCTTAGTTGATTTGAGATTTCAAAAAATTTCCTGGCCAGTAATAATAAACTTAATACCCAGAAAATGTGCATTTTTCAAAGTTTTCAAAAATTCGCGAAAATTACACCGTTGGTCCTATTTTTCGACGAGGCACCTGGGAGCACCAGAGGATGACCTGTGGGGCACCAGAGGGCGCCAAACCACAGGCCGGCGCGGCCAAGGAGGTGGCCGCGCCACCATGTGGTGTGGGCCCCTCCTTGCCCCACTTTGTCATCTCTTTCTCCCAGCACCTTCTCTCTCCCGAAAAAACTCGAACCAACTTCCTCTCACTCGCGTTTTTGCTCAAGAACTCCAGATTTCTCGATCTCTTTGCTCAGCTCAGATTTCCTGTTGAAATTTGGCACATTTGCTCCTTGGTATGTGACTCCTCCACCCATCCAAGTAGAATTTTGTTTGGTTGAGTATATCTTGAATATTTTGCTGCTGTAGGTAACATGTTTGGTGAGCTTGCATGCTTGTTCTAATTGGTAGAAATTAGTTTTGATGCATGATTAGTACTCTGGCAAGTTCCTATGGTAGTTTCCCTTAATTATATGTCACCAAATCAAGTTTTATATTGTTTGTTGAAAATTTCAGAAAATGAAGAAGTTCAGATTTGGAGAATTGTTCAAGAAGGGAACAACCAGCACCGGGAGGCCTTCTAGGACCGCCACCCAAATTAGGCGGTCGTACAACGAGGACATCATCGCGCCTAGCTTCGCGCTCGAAGAGGACAACGGGCCTCCTAATGCTTCGACTTTCCCATGCTATGATTTTCTAAGGAATGCAGGGATATTGGAGGATTTCTTAACCCTTGTCAACAGGGCAGGGTTAACTACCTATATGGGAGATGAAAGGGAGCAATACTATATGCTCACAAAAATTTTCGTCGAGAGCTTCCGGTTCAAGAACAAACAATATGAGCCAACGGTTGCATTCGGGATCTATGGTAATCCTGTTACTATGCAATTGAAGGATTTTTGTCTTGCGTTGGATATTGTCCCTGCAGGTACAGCAAGTAGGATTGATGACAACCCCCGGGACTTGTTGGAGCTCTATCGAGGGATCACCGATGATAATTGTCGCACCATTCAGCGGGGCAAGATAAGGAACATTCAACTCCCCGCCATTAAGTATTTTGCATATTACATTGCTACTAGCATTCTTGGTAGGGAGAACACTAGTAATATCTCTAGCTACCATCTTACTTTCCTGAATATTGCACTTACTGGTCAAACATCCTATCACCTTGGTGCTCTTATTGCTCGCCGGCTGACTACCAGGGGACCTATTTTTGGAGGAACTATTGCACTGCGTGTTTTAACATATCTAAATCTTCCTATTGATCCTAATGATGTGCCATTGGCCCCTAGGAGACTTGATATTGCTGCTATGAAGAGTCATCATTTTGTGACTACTGATTCTACTTTAGATAATATGGTCTATAGAAAGTTGTTTTCTGACGGGGATGAGAAAGAAATTCCTCTTCCCCAACCAGGTTTGTTCAGTATTGACAGGCAATCATGGTCGTGCACTAAGGAGGAGGTGGATGAACATATGAAGATACAAGATTTCCACCAGCAGCATGACTCCGAGGATGTCGAGCCTTCCTATGATTACACCGTCACGTATCCGGGTGCTTCTTCTAGCACATATCCGGAATATGATCCATCTTCGTCGTACTACGGAGACACTACCTCATGGGATCGATGGAATTGAACTCCACTTAGGCCAAAAGCCTAAGCTTGGGAGGAGGTATACCGGCATCACTCATTCTTTGCATATTATGATTGCTGGATACTTGTATATACTTGTTTAGTCTCTTTGAGTGGTTTTCTAATGAGAGGAAGATGATATTTGGGGAAGTGCTGCCTGAAAACAGATTCTGGGCTGTTACCGTAAAAATTCGTGCGCCCAGCCAGAACAGTATTTTGAGTTGAAAATTTTTGTGCATGTTCCCCAGGTTGTTATCTAACTTTCATTAGTTGAACACTTTTTGAACTGAGCAACGTAAGATTTTTGTAAAAATCGATTTCTGTACTGCTGTCAGGTTTTGGTAGATTTCTGCCATCTCGTTTTTTCTGTGTTTCTTTTAGTTTGCTATTTCTTGCTTTCACTTTGTTTCTTTCCCAAAACACAAAAAGACCAAAAATATTTCTGTTGTTTCTCTTTATCATTTGCTTATCTTGGTTTCTTGCATTTGTTTCACTTTATTTGCTATTGCTAGTTTGCCATAAGAAAACCCAAAAAGATTTTGCTTTGTTTGCTTGTTTCCTTTTGTTCTTATTCTCAAATTCGAAAACACCAAAAATATTTGCTGTTCTTCTTTGGTTTGTAAAGTTCATCATGAGTTCAATGGTCTTCGGTGGCTGGAGCGTGGTTTTCATTTCATATTATCCAAGCTACACAAGTGAAAGGCAATAATGACGATCTACGACAATCCGATTGTGGTGAGAGGCTGGTATGAACTCTATTTGTTTTCATTTTTGTACATATACTCATCCATGTGAGCATGCTTAGTTGGTTCATGTGAGGTATATGTCATTTAATAAAGTCTAGTAGTTCATGATCTCTCATGATTAGCTCCAATCTATTAATATGAGTAGCATGTCATGGATGTTTGCTTGCATTGTTTTATTCATAAGTAAGTATGGCATTGTGGTATCCTCCTCTGAATAATTCATTTATATCGACTTGGCACATGCTCACGCATGCATATGACTGAACAAGAGTCAATTAAGCCTCAATGATTTACATTGCTTCAGAGTTCTTGTATCACTTTTATGCCTCAGTTAATTTATTTTGCCGCAAGCATGATTATGACAGTTACTGCTCTCTTGATTTGTCGCTCCCTAGTCTTTTGCTAGCCTTCACTTGTACTGAGCGGGAACGCTGCTCGTGCATCCAAACACATGAAAACCAAGTTATTCCAGAGTGTCCACCATAAATACCTATGCATGGCATTTCAAACCATTCCAAGTAAATTCTCATGCGCTACCTTTAAAACCTTCAAAATTGCTTCTCAATTTGTGTTTATGTTTCATAGCTCATGAGGAAGTATGTGGTGTTTAGCTTTCAACCTTGTCATTTACTTTTGACGGACTCTCATATGGAATAGTGGCACATCCGCTTATCCAATAATTTTGCAAAAAGAGCTGGCAATGGGATTCCCGATCCGAATTAATTAACTTAAATAGACACTCCTCCATGGTTTGTGATTGTTGGACGGCACCCGAAGGATTCGGTTAGCCATGGCTTGTGTAAGCAAAGGTTGGGGGAGTGTCATCATCATAATAAAACTAAACTAAAAAGGCACTCCTTCATGGTATGTGATTGTTGGCGGGCACCGAGGATTCGGTTAGCCATGGTTTGTGTAAGAAAGGTTGGAAGGAGTGCCACATAAAATGCAAATAATTCATGGGAGCCGCTCTTGAAAGTCCGGTTGGCGAGGTAGTTGGTGTACCCATTACCATTCGTTGACAACAACAAACACCTCTCAAAATAATTTTACTCCTGCTTTACAAATAAAAAGCTCTAGCGTATGTTAATCCCTGCTTCCCTCTGCGAAGGGTCAATCTTTTACTTTTATGTTGTGTCTCCATTGTTTCTTTGAGCACTTTCTTGAGAGCACAACTGTCATTCTTAGTATAATATGCTTGTCTCAAAATATGATTGATTGTGGTATAACTTTGATGCTTTTATCTTTGACAATCACTACTTCTAGTCTTTCTATGAACTCCAGAGGTGCCCGGGCATTTATGTTTTGCCGATCAAATACGAGCAAGCGAGATACCACTTTATCATACTCTCTTATGAACATTGCAATCCTGCTTATATACATGATTCATGATGCTTATTATTAATTGTTGGTACCTCTTCATGATTGACATAGCTGTTAGATGATCTTATTTGCATGTACCTTATTATGAACTCGCTTAAGTATTAGCCATATCATGAGAATATATACATCATATGAACAAATGTGTTCGTGAAAGTTCTTTTATCGCTCAGTTGTTAACTGAATTGCTTGAGGACAAGCAATAAGCTAAGCTTGGGGGAGTTGATACGTCCAAAACGTATCTACGTTCCCGAACACTTTTGCTATTGTTTTGCCTCTAATTTGTGTATTTTGGATGCAACTAACACGGACTAACGCTGTTTTCAGCAGAAGCTGTTCGGTGTCTCGTTTTTGTGCGAAATCCAACTTTCGGGAAAAACCTCGGGATTTTGACGAAAGGGCCTATTTTCCCGGAATAATGACGGAGCCGGAAGGACAATTGAAGTGGAGGCCCGAGGGCCCCACACCACATGGCGGCGCGGCCAAGGGGGGCCCGCGCGGCCATGTGGTGTGGCCCCTCGGCCGGCCTCCGATGCCCCCTTCGGACTACTTATTCGCCTCGACCTAAAAACGCACGGAGAGAAGTCGAAGTCGCCGGAAACCCTCCGGAACGCCGCCACATCGCGAAACTCCGTCGCGGGAGCCGAAGTCTCCGTTCCGGCACTCCGCCGGGACGGGGATTGGAGGAGATCATCACCGCCATCACCGCCAACGCCTCTCCATCAACCAGCAATGTTTCCCCCATCCATGTGTGAGTAATTCCCCCGCTGTAGGCCGAAGGGGATGGTAGGGATTGGATGAGATTGGTCATGTAATAGCATAAGATTGTTAGGGCATAGTGCCTAGTGTCCGTAGATGGTACTTTTATGATATTGTTGCAACTTGTTATGCTTAATGCTTGTCACTAGGGCCCGAGTGCCATGATCTCAGATCTGAACATGTTATTGATTCATGAAGATATTCGTTGTTTATGATCTTACCTGCAAGTTGTATACACATGTCGCCGTCCGGAACCAATGGCCCCGAAGTGACGAAATCGGGACAACCGGAGGGATGGTAGTGATGTGAGGATCACATGTGTTCACGGAGTGTTAATGCTTTGCTCCGGTACTCTATTAAAAGGAGTACCTTAATATCCAATGAGTTTCCCTTGAGGCCCGGCTGCCACCGGCTGGTAGGACAAAAGATGTTGTGCAAGTTTCTCATTGCGAGCACGTACGACTATAATTGGAACACATGCCTATTGATTGATTAGTACCTGGATACCGTTTTATTATTATCTGCAAATGCCCTGCTATGATTGTTACATGAGTTTCTCTCATCCATGCAACGCCCGTCATCCGTCCCCGTGCCTACGATATTTTAATCCTGCCGTTTACTAAAATCACTACTCTGCTGTCTTTGTTACTCGCTATCGTTATTTCACTACCGCTATCTGCTATAAAGCTGTTACTATCGATAAAGTCTTGCGAGCAAGTCCGTTTCAGGTGCGAGCTGAATTGACAACTCCGCTGTTAAGGCTTTCAAGTATTCTTTGTCTCCCCTTGTGTCGAATCAATAAATTGGGTAATACTTCCCTCGAAGACTGTTGCGATCCCCTATACTTGTGGGTCATCGCTAAGCACCATGTTGCCTAGATCGCATCTTGCGATCTAGGCAGCACAAGCTTATTACGTTGTTCATGCGTTGCTCGTATCGAAGCCTTTTTGATGGCGAGCAACGTAGTTATCTTAGATGTGTTAGGGTTAGCATTGTTCTTCGTATCATATGCTGCCGTAGTGCAACCCTTATACATCTAGCCGCCCTTACACCTATCTTAGGTGTAGGGGCGGCACCCCGCTTGATCATTGTTTAGTAGATCCGATCCGTTACGGTTGCTCCTTGTTCTTCAAAGATTAGTTTAATATCCGCGATAGTTAGGCCTTACAAAGGGTTGGAGGATCCAGCGGCGTGTAGGGTGTAGTTTGCTAGCCCTAGACAGGATGTTCCGGGGATCAACCTCGTGTTGGTTTTTAGGCCCTGTCTAGGATCGGCTTACGATCACCGTACGCGAGCGCGAGGCCCAATCGTGAGTAGGATGATCCGATTATGCGGTGAAAACCCTAAATCGTCGTAGATCGCTTTAGCTTTATCTTGATCAAGCAGGACCACCATATATTCGTACACCCCGTACGAATCATGGGTGGATCGGCTCTTTGAGCTGATTCACAGGACAACCTGAGATCCGATCGAGGCTCGTATTTAACGTTTACGTGTATGCCATGCAGGAAACTAAGCGAGGCATCATCCAACACCTTCCCGACCAGGTATAGGTCAGGTGGCACGCCCTTGCGACGAGCATCGGACGTGTGACCAGAAGGCTTTGCGGGCCGTCGCTCGGAGGGACCAGGGCCAGCCGCAGTCCTGGGAGATTCCCGGCTCTACGGTGTTGCCAGTCGCTGCTCGCCGGTGGGTTTCTGACCGCAACAGACTGTTCAGTGGAGAATATCATCACCACCTCCTGTGACCATTTTGCTATTCTGGTGACAATAGCAAAGAGAGGAAACCAGGGTGCAACCAATCCAGTACATTACTCGTTCAAGTTTGAAGCTGCATGGCTAAGAGCACCTGATTATATGCAAATGGTGGAAGAAAATTGGAAGGGGCATAAAGAGAACCCTCCCACGTTGATTAATACTTGGACAACGCTGAATAAGATGTCCACTGCCCTACAAAACTGGAGCAGAGAGTCCTTTGGATCAGTTAAAAAAGAAATATGAAAACTGGAAAAAAGGCTAACTACAATCTGGAAGAATGATGTGAACAATAGCAGATCCAAAGAAGAAAAAGAGATTGAAAGACGGTTGTGCGAGTTATTCGAACGGGAGGAAATCATGGCTAGACAACGTTCAAGAGTTGATTGGTTGCGCGAGGGCAATCGAAATACTTCCTTTTTCCACCCCCGGGCCTCAGCAAGAAGAAGGACTAACAAAATAAAACATTTAAGGAGAGATGATGGGTCTTTTTGCGTGGATCCCGAGGGGATAATGAGTATGGTACACGATTTCTACTCTAGCTTATTTACTTCTGAACCTTGTGCCTCCCTGGAGACTGTTCTTAACTAGATTTAAATGTGCGCCTTGGCGCACGATCCCGTGAAATTCGCAACGATTTACATTTTATACAACGATGATAAAATAAATTGGAAAAATGGTAATAGGTTTCTTTGATTTTACAAAACAAAGTCTATAAGATCAAATTAGGATAATGCACATGGAATACAAACCTTTATATACAATAAGGGAAATAGAAGAATATTATTATAGTAACTAACAGTCGATGTGTCTGTCAGGAGTACGAAAGCAACATCAAAAACAATATCTACATAAGCTGTTTATGGGTGTTGTCGTGGCATGGTTTTTAGAGACCACAACACAGAGAAAACGTAGATTTAATAGGTACTTGCACCACCAAAACTTAACACCACTGCAAATGAAAAGATAATCAACCAATTGTTAAATGTGAGCCAAATATAAGAAAAGGTAAGAGAAGAAGATTAGCTCACGTTTGATACAACAGAATATTGTAATCTCATAAGCAATTTGACAATAAAGAGAAGATAATAAATTAGCGTTCAACTTGTATACCGAGATTGCCTTAAAACCTTCAATAGCTATTGGGATGCCTTAAAACCATCAATAGCCATTGGGTTAACACGAAATGAATTTATCCAATTGAAGGAAACAATGCATTCACACTAAGAACAGTTTCAGAAACCAACAGGTAAGCACACATTCTAAGTCAAAGGACATGGTATAAAACAGGAGGTCTTCTATTTATATGATCAGCAACAGGCAAAGCACTTCCATCAGCTTCGATAATTGGTTCAAACTTACCATAACCTGCAAAATTTATGTGGAATGAAGTAAAGAAATTATTCAACAACTGATGTCTTCCAAAATACAAATGTACAGCTAGAGTTTTTTGTATTATAAAAATGAATACAACTGCCTAAGACAACCAATTCCTCGTCTTCTAAATCAAATGCACATACATGTAAAAGAATTTAATTTTCCATGCTACAATACTTCAAATGTCCATGCGGTTGGATTTTGTTGTGGTTCCAAGAACTAAAGAATCATGGTGTGATCAAACCATCTTCCATCAAGAATTTAAGCATACAAAAAGAATCCATGGAGAATCTCTCCAAACAGAGAGAAGATCCACAATTAAACACACAATCAGGAGCAAATGATTACCATCAACACATAAAAGGAGAAATGCAAGCAACATATATATAGACTTGTACTGCTGACTTATTATATTTGAAGTTCATAAATTATCCTAGCAATTTGATATAGGAAAAGTAGAGATGCGGGTATAGGAAAAGAAGAGATGCAAGCTACTGATACTGAGGAATCAGGAAAGCATGCAGATTACGTCAAATTAGAGTAACATGTATATAAGTGGTGGAGGATCATCTGTTCTAGAAAATACACAATAAATCAAAGAAAATCATCCTCACACAAGGTCTGAATTAAGATATCCCAAGCTTGAATATGTTGTTCTTGGTTAATGCATGCACTAAAGACAATACCTTACCTGGTAAGCAATCAAAGAAGTGCGGATGCATCAAGGGAAAACATCAGAAATATATGGAAAAACAAAGCAAAGAAAAGGGGCATCCAGTACCTTTGTTTTCTCAAATAGCCACTGGGCATTTAACTCGTCCCTCTGACCTTGGTCGCATTTCACCGAATAAAGAAGTTGCTGAGAAATTTTGCTGCGAGGGAAATTTCCTTAAACATCCGTAATAAATAATTTATTTTTTCAAGAATAAAATTCTCGTAATTATTTCATCAAAATTGAATGCACAAAGATAAAATTTTAGAACAAACTCATCTCTGTTTCTACCGTCAGTAATCTCACCCTTGAATATTGAAGTGGTACATCTCTTCTACTTGTACTCAAGGATTCTTGACATGTATAACACAATTGTGACATGCTCAATCATCTTGGGAAAAATAATTCCTTGCACGTTTAAGCATGTTTACCTAGCACATATCAGTGGATACGTCCTCGCTAACATATATACAACAGATTCCCTTTTTTCCTAGTTGTCCTGATCAAAATCTGAGTCTACAGTATTGTTCATGATCTAAACTGTGTCACTGCTCATATACACTGTCACTACCACAATTTATCCATCTCCTCTGACAATAAAGTTTCAAATTTTATTTAGTTCATCACCTTTCTTTTAAAGGCTCACATGAACATGACAATACCTATGGCCATAATATGGGGGAAATTCACTTTGGCTCATAGGAGCATATGAACTTGTTATGTGAACATACATTTTGAAGTGTCAAAAAATTCTAAAATAAATTTTTATATGTACATCTAGATATTTTATGTTCAAACACAAGTTTTCAGAAAAAAATTATATTTTGTGTGTCTCTTGTAAAAAGACAAAATTTTATGCTCCAACACGACTACGTACAGTACATATTTTTGTCTTTTTTGTACGTGCCACATAAAATGTTGTTTTTCCAGGAAAACTTGTGTACGAACATAGAATGTCACAATGTATACCAAAAAAATTATGTCAGAATTTTTTGACATTTTTAAAATTATTTTTTAATTATTTTGTATAATAGGAGCAAATGCTCCTATGAGCCAAAACACCTCCTCCATAATATGGTGACTGTAAAACTAAAATTGTTTGTTCATATGCCCAAAATATGAGAAGAGCAGGAACGAACCCGACCATGGAGGCCAGAATGGGAGCAGGAAAAATCATCCCGGAATGTGGTGCTTCAGATTGCTATAGGCTAAAATAGTGATGCCAAAAAACAGTCCCCAAAAACCAAAGTTGTAAGCAAGAAGCAGCAATTTCAGGAAAAAACACCATCAACAGCCACGAAATTACAAAGCAAGCACACACCAAACAATTAACACTCATATTTAATTGATTTCAGTTCAAAACTAATGACCTGGCAAATCCTCAACAACACTTACCTTGGGCAAGCAGATGTTCCAGCCGGTACATGTGGAATAAAAATTCTCATAGCTTGATCGAGTATGACAGGATTAATTACATTTGTAGAGATAATAGCAACTTTCTCATCTTTCTCCATACCAGACTCGTCAAACACGTCAACTGAGAGATGAGCTGAACAAACGCGGGTGGCCAACCTAATACGAAAGCAATATTCAACAGAATTCAATGAAATAAGCACAAACAATACATGAAACCGATCCGTTTAGGTATTAGAACTTTGGGTATACTCTGATTTTTCAAGTTGTACAATCTGAACAAAAGAAAAGCATGAAAGGAAAGCCTGCAAAGTAGCATTCATGAAGCATGTATTTCCTGTATTTTTCAAACTGGGAGGAAGCAATGGCTTGTTATGATAGGCTTCGTCAATGAAGATCGTGCCAGACTCGTCGAGCTGCAATAATGCATGATCCAAGGAAAGAACCTTATTGACAACCTGGATTCGTATGATATTTTAATCACTGGCGCTATAAGAGTATCTCCCAGTAGGACGTATTGGAAGGGGAGTGCTTGTTGATCCAATGAAAGAACCTTATTGACAGCCTGCATTTTTACACAACAGAACTGCTTATTAGAACAGCAAATATATAAGAAGGCCAAACAAACAAATATATCGAAAACGAGATGAACGACTCACACACACCTCTTCTAGCTTGTATAGGTGTTACACTTATTAGTTAAACCGGATGGAACGCAGCGAGTGGTAAAAGGAAATGAAAAAAGGCTTAAATAAATCATGCCTCCCATTCTGAATGGTAACTCCCCGAAGCCTGTAGTCCCTTGGATAACTGTTCTTCGAGTGTCATAGTATTCGTCAGGTACTGAGGCGTGACATGAGCTCTGAACAAAGCAATAAACTGCATGACATCTTGATGAGGATATTCTTAAATGATAGATAAACCTGGAAGAAAATGGTTAGCAACCGCTAACAGGCAAAGAATTCACATGCACACTTGTTCTCAGCTGCCAAGCATGCCCTTTTAACCATGGAAGAAGCAATTAAATATATGAAATTATGGCTTACTTATAAACAAAATAATTGGTTTGTAAGTCGTTAGTGGATCCTGATTTCATAAAGTTGCACTTGTATTACATAGCAGCCATCCTTGGAAGACGAAGAAAAGAAAAGGCTTAAGTTTCAGAAGAACACAAACACTGTTCAGTTCTAGAGATATCAGAAATATGAGATGCCAAAATAAACACCCACAAAAAAAAATCACTCTAAAATAGTGGAACATACAGAGGCATATTAACACTTAAAAACACAATTGAGCTGTTTGTAAAGATTATACTTTTGGGTGAAAAGAAACAAATTAACTTACAACCAGTTAGCCACATGATTATAGAGTCATTCTTCAGCTTATAGCATTGCCGACCAACCACATGCAAAATTTGTAAATGTAGTAACACATCATCTATTTCTACTTCTTCAAAACAGTTTTGACATATAAGAATAATATCTATATACGTAAACTATTAGAGCAATCGGAGACATCAAAAGCTGGTACTAAACAAATAGGAAGACAAAATGATCTGGAAATGCAACAGCTGAAGAGAATGTCATATGTGTCATCTAGTGAACTCGCATGTGTGTGGCAAACAAACATTATCCATACCTCAGTAGAGTTTCTACTTCCTACGGGGAGTTTGCTTGTTGTTGCCTCCTTAAAACCTGCATTGAACCAAAGCATTACTCATTTCTGTGCAGCTAAAATAAGTAATCAAAGAGAAGTCTGAACAACTTCCCTGAAAATAGGGGCATGCTTGATAAATACTCCGTTTTATACCTCTCAGTAGGCCGCTCAAAACTACTGACGATAACAAGGAATTCCTCACGCATATATAATATCTGCATGCACTCTGGCAAATTCTCCAAAATATAATATGCTCATTGTTAACGACATTGACAGCTGATTCTTTGTAGGTGTTTCTTAAGAACTTAAACCAGTGCTTCATGAAATAGAAATTGTGAGCATCAGTTAGCACATGAAAGACTACATTCCTTGTCTCCTGCAAAACACCAGAAGGAATATCAGCAATCACAAACCCAGAAGATGTTCTATCTGCATAAGAGTAAAAAGTTGTCGCACCTCAGAACTACCAACAGATGAATTGATGACAAGAAGCTGCAAGCACATTGTAGATAGTATAACATAGTGTCGATATTCGGGAACGTTAATAATGAAACTGTGACAAGGGGACAAGGGTTACAGTAAACCAATTTGTCCCTGGATTGAACTATCTAGTCTTTACAATAACTTATGTGCGGGAATATGATCAAACCATTGCAACATTAAACATAGAGTAAGGCAAGATAGTGCAACTGGAGCAACTGACCTCAGTAGCCTCTGGGAGAGGAAAGAGCTTCATCATTTCACATTTTGTTTGACGCCATAAATTTGGTTTTTCTCTCAGCTGGTTTCAGAATTTGAAAAGAACACATCAAAGTTTCATCAACACTCATCATTGCACCAGCATTATCAAATTCACCACATTTGTTGGGAGCCGATAATATGGTGACCAGTTGTCTTTCAGCAAAGAATTCATACCCATCCTCGACAACCTGGCATCAGATGAAATAGGTTAACACCTTAATTACCTAGAAAGTAATAACAAAACGATGATGCACTATAGTTCTACCTGGTGGGCAAATGTGGATGAGACACCTCTATCATTCATGCCCCATCCATTGACATCTTTTCCTCGATCAGACCAAAGAAGATCGCATAGTAGACCTGTATCCGTCACATCCTCATATTAAGATAATGATGACTTTTGGGCGTATGTGAACATCAAGGTTGTACAAGTTTGCACTCTGCTTAATATGAAAATGAGCTTCATCGTCTGCTATATGAAGTATCTGGCAAAGCTTTTTGTCAACACTGTTACAATCCAAAGTGCATGATTTGGCTCTTCTATTGCTTGGTCCATCTTCGCTATTGGCCAATTCATTTTTCTTTAGGTCAGATGGCTCGCCGTCAAACACAAACCTGGCAAGAAGTTCAGCAGTTTAACCCCTCCCCTGTTCGTTTCTATGGTCGTCCGCCGAGGGGCGAGAATGCCGGCGATGGTGCCATGGATGGGTCAGCCTCCCTGTCCTTCTTTGTGGCTAGCCATCCTCCTACTGTGTACTGAGGAAATTTCCCAGACCCTAAGACAAACCCCTAAGACAAACGTAGTTCATTCAGTTTTTGTCCAATACAAACATGTGCATCACACAAGCAAATGGCTAGACCGACAACTTGAATTACTATTCTTGATTTGGGATAAATTTCAGAAAAAAATACTGAGTAAATAGCAGAGAAAATATAAGACATGGATTAATCTTCCCTGCAGGATTTTTGTCAAACACCTCTTAGGCATTGATAAAATAAACTTGCAGAAATAAAGTTGAGGATCTGTAGGGATTAGAGAGGGAGAGGACAGGGGGAGAAAGAGAGGTATGAACCTGTACGTGGACTTGTTCTTGATGTTGAGGGCCACGATGGTGGTGCCATGGCAGGTGACGGCGGCGGCCCATGTGCTCCTGCCGGCGAGGACGAGCTGCCCGGCGAAGAGGAGATGATTCCAGACCTCGCTTGCCTGCTCCTCCTCGTCGTCAAACTCTGCCTCCTCAAGACATGGCACCCTGCTGCCCTTCCCCTCCTCTCGGCGGCCACTCATGTGCCCCTCCCTGCGAACGTAGGCCAGCATCCTTAACGGCGTGTCGAGGTCGTGGCCGCTCCTTCTCCAGGCGACTTCCGCTGCGGCTTGGGTCAGGAAGAAGATGAGGTGAGAGGGGAGTAGAAGATCCCGTCGCCGGCGTAGAGGACGAGCCCGTCACCGGCGTAGAGGACGAGCCGGAGAAGGAACCGGCAGCACCGTGGGGCTGAGATGCGTGCGAGATGGCGGCGGGTGTGGGAGATGCGAGGGGACGGGAGGAGAAGGCCACATCTGGTCGCTACTTTTTCCCCTCCTCCGTTCGCTTTTCTTTTCTCCCTCTCCGAGCCAACCGCATCGTGACGCGTGGACCAACCCGTGGAGATGAGCGAGGCGAGCGCCCGGTCCTTGCATGCCACTTGTATGGCGTGGATAGCCTCAGAGTGCCCCATGGGGGTGCAGCAATTATACCTTTAGATGATGTACCATGCAAGGTATCACAAGAGATGAACGGGAAGTTGTGCAAGGAGTACACCAATGAGGAAATTAGGACGACATTATTTCAGATGGGACCAACAAAGGCTCCAGGGCCTGATAGATTTCCATCCTTATTTTATCAGAAACATTGGGATCTGTTTGGAGAAGACGTATGTGCTGCAGTAAAAGGTTTTCTTTTGGGATCATAAATACTAGAAGGTTTCTCCGATTCGATAATCGTCATCATCCCAAAAGTTAGTAAACCCGATTTACTGTCTAATTTCCAGCCAATAAGTCACTGTAATGTGATTTATAAAATAGCTTCCAAAGTTACTGCTAATCGTCTTAGGCTATTCTTGGCGGAAATTATCTCGGAACAACAAAGTGCCTTTGTGCCAGGTCGGCAAATCACTGATAACGTGCTTATTGCTTGCGAGTGCCTTCATACAATTCGAAAACAAAGGGATAAGATGCCTTCCTTTGCCCTGAAAATTGACATGGTAAAAGCCTATGACAAGGTAGAGTGGTGTTACCTTAGAGGGGTTTTATTAAAGTTGGGCTTTTAGGCTGAATGGGTGAATATGGTTATGAGGTGTGTTACATCTGTAAAATATGCAGTCAAAGTAAATGGTGAATTAACTGACTCTTTTCTCCCAACAAGGGGCATTAGACAAGGTGACCCAATTAGCCCATATTTATTCTTATTGTGCGCTGAAGGTCTATCTTGTCTAATGCAGCAAAAAGAAGCCGTTGGTGAATTGAAGGGTATTCAAAATTAATGGCAGAAATGGCCTGATACGTCTCCGACGTATCGATAATTTCTTATGATCCATACCATATTATTGATGATACCTACATGTTTTATGCACACTTTATGTCATATTCGTGCATTTTCTGGAACTAACCTATTAACAAGATATCGAAGAGCCGATTCGTTGTTTTCGCTGTTTTTGGTTTCGAAATCCTAGTAACGAAATATTCTCGGAATTGGACGAAATCAAGACCCAGGGTCCTATTTTGCCACGAACCTTCCAGAAGACCGAAAGGGATACGAAGTGGGGCGACGAGGCGCCGCCACCATAGGGCCGCGCGGCCAGAGGGGGGCCCACGCCGCCCTATGGTGTGGGCCCCTCGTCAGCCCTCCGACTCTGCCCTTCCGCCTACTTAAAGCCTCTGTTGCGAAACCCCTGATGCGAAAAAAACCATGATACGGAAAACCTTCCAGAGACGCCGCCGCCGCCAATCCCATCTCGGGGGATTACGGAGATCTCCTCCGGCACCCTGCCGGAGAGGGGATTCATCTCCCGGAGGACTCTACACCGCCATGGTCGCCTCCGGAGTGATGAGTGAGTAGTTCACCCCTGGACTATGGGTCCATAGCAGTAGCTAGATGGTTGTCTTCTCCTCATTGTGCTTCATTGTTGGATCTTATGAGCTGCCTAACATGATCAAGATCATCTATCTGTAATACTCTATGTTGTGTTTGTCGGGATCCGATGGATAGAGAATACCATGTTATGTTAATTATCAAGTTATTACATATGTGTTGTTTATGATCTTGCATGCTCTCCGTTATTAGTAGAGGCTCGGCCAAGTTTTTGCTCTTAACTCCAAGAGGGAGTATTTATGCTCGATAGTGGGTTCATGCTCGCATTGACACCGGGACGGTGACGGAAAGTTCTAAGGTTGTGTTGTGCTTGTTGCCACTAGGGATAAAACATTGGCGCTATGTTCGAGGATGTAGTTGTTGATTACATTACGCACCATACTTAATGCAATTGTCTGTTGTTTAGCAACTTAATACTGGAGGGGTTCGGACAATAACCCGAAGGTGGACTTTTTAGGCATAGATGCGGTTGGATGGCGGTCTATGTACTTTGTCGTAATGCCCAATTAAATCTCACTCGTACTTATCATGACATGTATGTGCATTGTTATGCCCTCTCTATTTGTCAATTGCCCGACCGTAATTTGTTCACCCAACATGCTTTTATCTTATGGGAGAGACACCTCTAGTGAACTGTGGACCCCGGTCCATTCTTTTAATACTGAAATACAAATCTGCTGCAATACTTGTTTTTACTGTTTTCTCTGCGAACAATCATCTTTCACACAATACGGTTAATCCTTTGTTACAACAAGCCGGTGAGATTGACAACCTCACTGTTTCGTTGGGGCAAAGTACTTTGGTTGTGTTGTGCAGGTTCCACGTTGGCGCCGGAATCTCTGGTGTTGCGCCGCACTACATCCCGCCGCCATCAACCTTCAACGTGCTTCTTGGCTCCTCCTGGTTCGATAAACCTTGGTTTCTTTCTGAGGGAAAACTTGCTGATGTGCGCATCATACCTTCCTCTTGGGGTTCCCAACGAACGTGTGAAATACACGCCATCAAGCATATTTTCTGGCGCCGTTGCCGGGGAACTGAAGAAAAGCTACACCACAAAGATTTCTAACTCCCACGTCAACTACACGCCAACAGACATATTTTCCGGCGCCGTTGCGGGGAGATCAAGACACGCTGCAAGGGGAGTCTCCACTTCCCAATCTCTTTACTTTGTTTTTGTCTTGCTTTATTTACTACTTTGTTTGCTGCATTATATCAAAACACAAAAATATTAGTTGCTAGTTTTACTTTATTTACTGTCTTGTTTGCTATATCAAAAACACACAAAAATTAGTTTACTTGCATTTACTTTATCTAGTTGCTTTATTTACTACTGCTAAAATGGCCACCCCTGAAAATACTAAGTTGTGCGATTTCACAACCACAAATAATAATGATTTCCTATGCACACCTATTGCTCCACCTGCTACTACAGTAGAATTCTTTGAAATTAAACCTGCTTTACTAAATCTTGTTATGCGAGAGCAATTTTCTGGTGTTAGTTCTGATGATGCTCGCTGCCCATCTTAATAATTTTGTTGAACTATGTGAAATGCAAAAGTATAAAGATGTAGATGGTGACATTATAAAATTAAAATTGTTTCCTTTCTCATTAAGAGGAAGAGCTAAACATTGGTTGCTATCTCTGCCTAAGAATAGTATTGATTCATGGACTAAATGCAAGGATGCTTTTATTGGTAGATATTATCCCCCTGCTAAAATTATATCTCCGAGGAGTAGCATAATGAATTTTAAACAATTGGATAATGAACATGTTGCTCAAGCTTGGGAAAGAATGAAATCTCTGGTTAAAAATTGCCCAACCCATGGATCGACTACTTGGATGATCATCCAAACCTTCTATGCAGGACTAAATTTTTCTTCGCGAAATTTATTGGATTCAGCTGCTGGAGGTACCTTTATGTCCATCACTATTGGTGAAGCAACAAAGCTTCTTGATAATATGATGGTTAATTACTCTGAATGGCACACGGAAAGAGCTCCACAAGGTAAGAAGGTAAATTCTGTTGAAGAATCCTCTTCCTTGAATGATAAGGTTGATGCTATTATGTCTATGCTTGCGAATGATAGGACTAATGTTGATCCTAATAATGTTCCATTAGCTTCATTGGTTGCCCAAGAAGAACATGTTGATGTAAACTTCATTAAAAATAATAATTTCAACAACAATGCTTATCGGAACAATTCTAGTAATAACTATAGGCCATATCCTTATAATAATGGTAACGGTTATGCTAATTCTTATGGAATTGTTACAACAATAATAGGAATACACCCCCTGGACTTGAAGCTATGCTTAAAGAATTTATTAGTACACAAACTGCCTTTAACAAATCTGTTGAGGAAAAGCTCAATAAAATTGATATTCTTGCTTCTAGAGTTGATAGTCTTGCCTCTGATGTTGATCTTTTGAAATGGAAAGTTATGCCTAATAGGGATATTAAAAATAAAAATTTTACTACAGCAAATGCCATCCAAGTTAGAATTAATGAGAATATAAGATTAATGGCTGAACTGCGTGCTAGGTGGGATAGAGAAGAAAATGAAAAACTAGCTAAAGAGGAAAATGTAGCTAAAGTTTGGACTATTACCACCACTAGCAATGCTAATGATTCACATGTTGTTGCACCTCCTACTATCAATGGTAAAATAATTGGTGTTGGCAATGCTTCTACTCCTAGTGCAAAGCGAGCAAAATTACCTGAAACTGCTAAAACTGCTGAAATTGCCTGTGATAAAACTGCTGAAATTTTTCCAACCTTGGGGATGATAATCCCATTGCTTTAGATTGTAATGATTTAGATTTTGATGATTGTCACATCTCTGAAGTTATAAAGTTCTTACAAAAACTTGCTAAGAGTCCCAATGCTAGCGTTGTAAACTTGGCTTTCACAAAACATATTACAAATGCTCTCATAAAAGCTAGAGAAGAGAAACTAAAACTTGAAACTTCTATTCCTAGAAAGCTAGAGGATGGTTGGGAGCCCATCATTAAAATGAGAGTCAAAGATTTTGATTGTAATGCTTTATGTGATCTTGGTGCAAGTATTTACGTTGTGCCAAAAAAGTCTATGATACGCTTGACTTGCCATCATTGAAGAATTGTTATTTGGATGTTAATCTCGCCGATAATGATAAAAAGAAACCTTTGGGGAAAGTTGATAATGTTCATATTATGGTTAACAATAACCTTGTCCCCGTTGATTTTGTTGTCTTGGATATTGAATGCAATGCATCTTGCCCCATTATATTGGGAAGACCTTTTCTTCGAACCGTTGGTGCTACTATTGATATGAAGGAAGGTAATATTAAATATCAGTTTCCTCTCAAGAAAGGTATGGAACACTTCCCTAGAAAGAGAATGAAGTTACCTTATGATTCTATTATTAGAACAAATTATGATGTTGATGCTTCGTCTCTTGATGTTACTTGATATACACTTTCTGCGCCTATATACACTTTCTGCGCCTAGCTGAAAGGCGTTAAAGAAAAGCGCTTATGGGAGACAACCCATGTTTTTACTATAGTATTTTTGTTTTATATTTGAGTCTTGGAAGTTGTTTACTACTGTAGCAACCTCTCCTTATCTTAGTTTTATGTTTTGTTGTGCCAAGTAAAGTCTTTGATAGTAAAGTAAGTACTAGATTTGGATTATCTGCGCAGTTCCAGATTTCTTTGCTGTCACGAATCTGGGTCTACCTCCCTGTAGGTAGCTCAGACAATTAAACCAATTTACGTGCATGATCCTCAGATATGTACGCAACTTTCATTCAATTTGGGCATTTTCATTTGAGCAAGTCTGGTGCCCTAATAAAATCCATCTTTACGGACTGTTCGTTTTGACAGATTCTGCCTTTTATTTCGCATTGCCTCTTTTGCTATGTTGGATGAATTTCTTTGATCCATTAATGTCCAGTAGCTTTAAGCAATGTCCAGAAGTGTTAAGAATGATTGTGTCACCTCTGAACATGTTAATTTTTATTGTGCACTAACCCTCTAATGAGTTGTTTCGAGTTTGGTGTGGAGGAAGTTTTCAAGGATCAAGAGAGGAGTATGATGCAATATGATCAAGGAGAGTGAAAGCTCTAAGCTTGGGGATGCCCGGTGGTTCACCCCTGCATATTCTAAGAAGACTCAAGCGTCTAAGCTTGGGGATGCCCAAGGCATCCCCTTCTTCATCGACAACATTATCGGGTTCCTCCCCGAAACTATATTTTTATTCCGTCACATCTTATGCACTTTGCTTGGAGCGTCGGCTTGTTTTTGTTTTTGTTTTGTTTGAATAAAATGGATCCTAGCATTCACTTTATGGGAGAGAGACACACTCCGCTGTAGCATATGGACAAGTATGTCCTTAGGCTCTACTCATAGTATTCATGGCGAAGTTTCTTCTTCGTTAAATTGTTATATGGTTGGAATTGGAAAATGCTACATGTAGTAACTCTAAAATGTCTTGGATAATTTGATACTTGGCAATTGTTGTGCTCATGATTAAGCTCTTGCATCATATACTTTGCACCCATTAATGAAGAAACACTTAGAGCTTGCTAATTTGGTTTGCATATTTGGTTTCTCTAGAGTCTAGATAACATCTAGTATTGAGTTTTGAACAACAAGGAAGACTGGTGTAGAATCTTATAATGTTTACAATATGTCTTTTATGTGAGTTTTGCTGCACCGTTCATCCTTGTGTTTGTTTCAAATAACCTTGCTAGCCTAAACCTTGTATCGAGAGGGAATACTTCTCATGCATCCAAAATCCTTGAGCCAACCACTATGCCATTTGTGTCCACCATACCTACCTACTACATGGTATTTATCCGCCATTCCAAAGTAAATTGCTTGAGTGCTACCTTTAAAATTCCATCATTCACCTTTGCAATATATAGCTCATGGGACAAATAGCTTAAAAACTATTGTGGTATTGAATATGTACTTATGCACTTTATCTCTTATTAAGTTGCTTGTTGTGCGATAACCATGCTTTTGGGGACGCCATCAACTATTCTTTGTTGAATATCATGTGAGTTGATATGCATGTCCGTCTTGTCTGAAGTAAGAGAGATCTACCACCTTAATGGTTGGAGCATGCATATTGTTATAGAAGAACATTGGGCCGCTAACTAAAGCCATGATTCATGGTGGAAGTTTCAGTTTTGGACACATATCCTCAATCTCATATGAGAATAATAATTGTTGCCACATGCTTATGCATTAAAGAGGAGTCCATTATCTCGTTTTCCATGTTGTCCCGGTATGGATGTCTAAGTTGAGAATAATCAAAAGCGAGAAATCCAAAATGCGAGCTTTCTCCTTAGACCTTTGTACAAGCGGCATGGAGGTACCCCATTGTGACACTTGGTTAAAACATGTGCATTGCAAAGATCCGGTAGTCCAAGCTAATTAGGACAAGGTGCGAGCACTATTAGTATACTATGCATGAGGCTTGCAACTTGTAAGATATAATTTTCATAACTCATATGCTTTATTACTACCGTTGACAAAATTGTTTCATGTTTTCAAAATAAAAGCTCTAGCACAAATATAGCAATCGATGCTTTCCTCTTTGAAGGACCATTCTTTTTACTTTTATGTTGAGTCAGTTCACCTATTTCTCTCCACCTCAAGAAGCAAACACTTGTGTGAACTGTGCATTGATTCCTACATACTTGCATATTGCACTTGTTATATTACTCTATGTTGACAATTATCCATGAGATATACATGTTACAAGTTGAAAGCAACCGCTGAAACTTAATCTTCCTTTGTGTTGCTTCAGTACCTTTACTTTGATTTATTGCTTTATGAGTTAACTCTTATGCAAGACTTATTGATGCTTGTCTTTAAGTACTATTCATGAAAAGTCTTTGCTTTATGATTCACTTGTTTACTCATGTCATTACCATTGTTTTGATCGCTGCATTCATTACATATGTTTACAAATAGTATGATCAAGGTTATGATGGCATGTCACTTCGAAATTATCTTTGTTATCGTTTTACACTGCTCGGGACGAGCGAGAACTAAGCTTGGGGATGCCGATACGTCTCCGACGTATCGATAATTTCTTATGATCCATGCCATATTATTGATGATACCTACATGTTTTATGCACACTTTATGTCATATTCGTGCATTTTCACGGAACTAACCTATTAACAAGATGCCGAAGAGCCGATTCTGTTTTCTAGTCGTTTTTGGTTTCGAAATCCTAGTAACGAAATATTCTCGGAATTGGACGAAATCAAGACCCGGGGTCCTATTTTGCCACGAACCTTCCGGAAGACCGAAAGGGATACGAAGTGGGGCGACGAGGCGCCGCCACCATAGGGCCGCGCGCCGGAGGGGGCCCGCGCCGCCCTATGGTGTGGGCCCCTCGTCAGCCCTCCGACTCTGCCCTTCCGCCTACTTAAAGCCTCCGTCACGAAACCCCTGATGCGAAAAAAACCACGATACGGAAAACCTTCCAGAGACGCCGCCGCCGCCAATCCCATCTCGGGGGATTCTGAGATCTCCTCCGGCACCCTGCCGGAGAGGGGATTCATCTTCCGGAGGACTCTACACCGCCATGGTCGCTCTCGGAGTGATGAGTGAGTAGTTCACCCCTGGACTATGGGTCCATAGCGGTAGCTAGATGGTTGTCTTCTCCTCATTGTGCTTCATTGTTGGATCTTGTGAGCTGCCTAACATGATCAAGATCATCTATCCGTAATACTCTATGTTGTGTTTGTCGGGATCCGATGGATAGAGAATACCATGTTATGTTAATTATCAAGTTATTACATATGTGTTGTTTATGATCTTGCATGCTCTCCGTTATTAGTAGAGGCTCCGGCCAAGTTTTTGCTCTTAACTCCAAGAGGGAGTATTTATGCTCGATAGTGGGTTCATGCTCGCATTGACACACGGGACGATGGTGAGAAAGTTCTAAGGTTGTGTTGTCGTTGTTGCCACTAGGGATAAAACATTGGCGCTATGTCCGAGGATGTAGTTGTTGATTACATTACGCACCATACTTAATGCAATTGTCTGTTGTTTAGCAACTTAATACCGGAGGGGGTTCGGACGATAACCCGAAGGTGGACTTTTTAGGCATAGATGCGGTTGGATGGCGGTCTATGTACTTTGTCGTAATGCCCAATTAAATCTCCTTGTACTTATCATGACATGTATGTGCATTGTTATGCCCTCTCTATTTGTCAATTGCCCGATTGTAATTTGTTCACCCAACATGCTTTTATCTTATGGGAGAGACACCTCTAGTGAACTGTGGACCCCGGTCCATTCTTTTAATACTGAAATACAAATCTGCTGCAATACTTGTTTTTACTGTTTTATCTGCAAACAATCATCTTCCACACAATACGGTTAATCCTTTGTTACAGCAAGCCGGTGAGATTGACAACCTCACTGTTTCGTTGGGGCAAAGTACTTTGGTTGTGTTGTGCGGGTTCCACGTTGGCGCCGGAATCTCGGTGTTGCGCCGCACTACATCCCGCCGCCATCAACATTCAACGTGCTTCTTGGCTCCTCCTGGTTCGATAAACCTTGGTTTCTTTCTGAGGGAAAACTTGCTGTTGTGCGCATCATACCTTCCTCTTGGGGTTCCCAACGAACGTGTGAAATACACGCCATCATGGCCCTCCCATCCCCCATCTCCTATTCGCTGACAATAGTGTGTTCTTTACAAGGGGAAACGATAAAAGCATCCATGCTCTTAATTTTGCCTTGCAAACCTACTGTGAGCTTCAGGTGACAAGGTATTAACTTGTCAATACCTACGAATTGTAGACTAGGGTTTAGTTGGAAGTAGAGGGCAAGTAGATCTCGAGGGTTCAACCGGAAAAGTACTCGACTGCTGTAAAACTTGGGATACGTTTGACAATGAAATCGATCCTCTTTCTGTCCCTCGACTCCCGTTATATAGGAGGCGGAGCCGAGGGTTTCGTGGTGTACAAGTTTACAAAGTCCGGAAGACTCTTTGAGTTCGTCCCGTAATAGTTACATGTCGAATATTCCTAATACAACTATCTTTCCAAACTATCTCTTAATTGGGCTTCGGGGCTTCATAAACTTCGGGGCGTGGGCCTTCAGTAAACTCCGGGTACCATCTTCGGTAGACCCATTGGGGATGCCTATGTCATCAGGTCAGATGGTAAATCTTCAAAAATCTTCTATTTTCTACTGGATGAGACGCTTCAGACAACATACCTTGGCATGCCGACGTGGGTGGGACGCTCTCCATTGAGTAACTTCAACTTTCTCACTGGCTGGCTATGGAAACACCTTAATGGGTGGAGTGATCGTCCATTGTCAAGGGTTGGGAAAGAAACTCTATTAAAATTAGTGGCCCAAGCAATCCCCACATATGTAATGAGCTGCTTTCAAATACCTTTATCTATTTGCGAGAGAATGAGGAAAGCAATCTCCAATTTTTGGTGGGGAGTCGAGGATGGGAAGAAGAAATTGCATTGGAGATCATGGAAATGGCTACCATCACCAAAATATTTGGGAGGAATGGGCTTCCATGACTTCGCCATGTTTAATCAGGCAATGCTTGCGAAACAAGGGTGGTGGTTACTAACTGAACCGAACTCATTGTGTGCCCGGGTGTTAAAAGGACGCTACTTCCCCAATGGAGATTTCTAGACAGCCCAATGCCCAAGATCATCCTCATACATATGGAGAAGTATAATGCATGGCAAGAAGTTGGATCCCGGAGGTAACACCTGGTATACTCCTTGCTTCTCCGTCCATAAATGATAATCAAATTATCAGCTCTCTACTAAAAAGGAATGAATGATAATGGAACGAAACTGCAATCAGGAAGTCTTTCCCGGAGGAGGTTGCTGACAAAATTTTAAGCATCCCTCTCACTTTTGAATGCTGCGAGAATTTCCCTTCCTGGCCTTGCTCCAAGACCGGGAGTTACACTGTTAAGTCAGCATACAACCTGGCAAGAACATGCGAATTCTGGTTTGAACGTAGTTCTTCAGGAAAAGGCTCTTCATCATGTCAGAAGTCTACGGAGAAAGCATGTAAAACATTGTGGGCAATACAATGTCCAAATAAAATGAAAGTCGTGCTCTGGAGGATGGCTCATAATTATCTCCCTACAGGAGCGCAACTACTGCTACAATCGATTCCCACAAGGTATGATTGTTACTTTTGCAATAGTGTGGAACATGTTGAACATTGTCTTCTGCAATGTCAATATGTAAAAGAGATATGGAAGGAATTGAAAAATGAATATGGAATTCAATTAAATCTAAAATGCTTTGTCAATGTTAGGCAGTGGCTACTTGATTGGATTACTGCAGCCTCTGGTTTTCATTCTACAATTCAAGCAGTAGCTATTTGGCACATTTGGGAGAACATAAACAATATCCGCAACGGTGAGGTACTTCCTCATCCTAATCGCGTTTCGGTCAAAATCAAAGGTTATGTTGAGTTTATTACTTTGCATAATGTCAGTTCATCTATTGCCAACAGGCGTGAGACTTCGCCTTCAATCCAGAAATGGTCTCCGCCACCGGAAGGTGTTGTGCCGATGAATGTTGATGCTGCGACTTTTGCCCAATCAGGACAAGCTGGTTTTGGCGTCGTTGCCCGCGATCATAAGTGGATAGTGCTGGCAGCAAATTGGGGCGCTCTTGAGCATGTGCATACGAAGTGGCTGAAACCCTTGCAATGCGTCAGGCCTTAATCTTTGCTGGGAGTCCCGGTTTTTAGAAGATACAAGTCGCCTCGGATTGTCTTTCCTTGATAAACAAAGTAAATGACTCTGAATTTAGTAGATCTGCTATAGGCCGCCGGTTTGGGGGCGCCAGTGTCGGAACAACTCCCCTAATAGAGGATGCAGTATCGGCGCCTCCCATACGGAAGTGCCGATGCCTCTGCTGGCGACTATTTGGGGGGCGCCGGTGGAGATGCTCTTATGAATGAATGAGAAGGGTGCCGCTGCCTGCTGCCCATTGTCTAATCAGCAAGAGCAGCGGGGGATCGATGACGGAGGAGCAGCGGAGAGAGCAGGGGAGAGAGCATCGGAGAGAGCTGCAGGCGATCGTCCACCTCCACAGAGTCGGATGGCCAGTATGTAGTAGGCTAGAGATAAGCAGGTTTCACATGTCTTCCGGAATCGAGGAGTGAATAATGTTTTACTCGGATTTGCCGAAAATATTATTTATTCCTCGATCTTGAATGACATTAAAATGAAACTACAAGTATAAATATTTAGTTTATGTAAAAAACTCCTATCGAGCCATCGGTTTGGGGGCGCCAGTGTCTGAACAGCTCCCGTAAATAGAGGATGCAGTGCCGGCGCTCCTCATATAGAAGTGCCGACGCCTCTGCCGGCGATTATTTGAGGGGCGCGGGTTGAGATGCTCTTATGAATGAATGAGAAGGGTGCTGCCCATTGTCTAAAAAAAAGACCACCATGCATTTTATAGAAAACCCCCCAGACATCTAACCATGCATTTTATAGAAACCCCCCCAGACATCTATTTCTGCCTCTTCCATCCTATCCCCTGACAACACACAGAACCACGAAATCCCCTTCTTCTGCGTCGCCACCCAGCCCCGACCCAGTAACCCTAAACCCCCTCCTCCCCCCGCACACTGAAACCCTAGAACGGACCAGCTCTCGCCGGAGCCGCCCGGCCGGGGGCGCGGCGGAAGCGGAGCCACGGTGGCCCTCTGCGGAGGAGACCAGATCTAGTCGGCGGGGCGAGGCCGCAAGGGAGGAGCCAAGATGAGGATCATGATCAAGGGCGGCGTGTGGAAGAACACGGAGGACGAGATCCTCAAGGCGGCCGTCATGAAGTACGGCAAGAACCAGTGGGCGCGCATCTCCTCGCTGCTCGTCCGCAAGTCCGCCAAGCAGTGCAAGGCCCGCTGGTACGAGTGGCTCGACCCCTCCATCAAGAAGGTAATGAGCCAACTGCCCACCCCCTCTAGCCTTCGCTTGCTCGTGCTTCTTTGAGTTTGCGATGTCGTGGTGCTTTGTTAGCGTGGGAACTGCTATTGGAGGCCGTTATGAACCGACTACAAATTAGAGGATCCGCGGTTCTGATGTGGAAGGATCTGAAAGTGCAATTTCATATATAGCGCTGTGAAATGCTATTCAGTTTGTATTGCATAGTGTACCTTTAGTATTATTACGGGCAGATTTAAAATACAACTCACATGTACACTCACAGGTTAGGTTCTTTGATTTTTCATGCCATACCATGCTATAAGTCTACGCACTGGCTGCGAAAATCTAGTGATATTATATCATAAACTGTTGTGCAGTAAACTTCCCCCAAATGGAACCAACTAATGATTTGTATTCTGTCTAATATTCATGTTAGGAAGGTTAATACAGTGGAAAAAGTACATCATCCTTGGGTTGTCCTCACATATTCATTATGTGGCTATGAATATTTGTCTTTGCAAGATGTTAAGCTGTTAACATGTTTTCTGTCATATCATATCATTGGAATACGAACCCCGACTTGTTAAAGTTATTATAGTAACAATGTTAATTCAACCCAGCTGACAACTCTAAATGGGATGTTTAATTCTGTATTAACATTGTCTTCTAATTCTTGAAACTTCAACATTTAGTAAAATCCATATAAAACCTAACTGAACCGTATTTCAGCTTCTGTGGTTTGCATACAAACTGAACTGAATCTTTCAAAATAACCGCCAATCTTCACATGTGATATGATGCTTCATGCTTCTTTTAGTTGGTTATCTGCTCTATTATGCCACAGATCTGGCCCTTTTTCAGTTGTCTTTTGTATAATAATGGTTTTCCCAATTAACTCGTGTCTGTTGACTCCAGACTGAGTGGACAAGGGAAGAAGATGAGAAGCTACTCCACCTTGCTAAGCTCATGCCTACGCAATGGAGGACTATTGCACCTATTGTAGGTCGGACGCCATCTCAGTGCCTCGAGCGTTATGAAAAACTGCTTGATGCTGCCTGTGCTAAGGATGAAAATTATGAGCCTAATGATGACCCAAGAAAGTTGCGGCCTGGGGAGATTGATCCAAACCCTGAGTCAAAACCTGCACGTCCAGATCCTGTTGACATGGACGAAGATGAAAAGGAAATGCTTTCCGAGGCAAGGGCTCGCTTAGCTAACACCAGGGGTAAAAAGGCAAAGCGAAAGGCCAGAGAGAAACAACTTGAAGAGGCGAGACGGCTTGCATCACTGCAGAAAAGAAGAGAACTGAAGGCAGCTGGTATTGACAATCGGCACAAAAAAAGAAAGAGAAAGGGAATTGACTATAATGCTGAGATCCCTTTTGAAAAGAGACCTCCTCCAGGTTTTTATGATACAGTGGGTGAAGACAGGCCACTTGAGAATGTACAGTTTCCAACCACTATTGAGGAGCTTGAAGGGAAGAGAAGAGTGGATGTAGAGGCTCAATTGAGAAAGCAAGACATTGCCAGGAACAAAATTCTGCAGAGGCAGGATGCCCCTGCCGCAATAATGCAAGCAAATAAACTCAATGACCCAGAAGCAGTCACAAGAAGGTCCAAACTAATGCTTCCACCACCCCAAATTTCTGATCATGAATTGGAGGAGATCGCAAAGATGGGTAATGCCGGCGATCCTGCTCTAGCTGAGGAGCTTGGTGAAGGAAGTACTGCTACTAGGACATTGCTTGCAAGTTACTCCCAGACTCCAAGGCTTGGTATGACACCATTGCGAACACCGCAACGAACTCCAGGTGGGAAAGGGGATGCTATTATGATGGAAGCAGAGAATCTTGCACGTCTAAGGGAATCACAAACACCTCTTTTGGGAGGCGATAACCCAGAGCTTCACCCATCAGATTTTTCTGGTGTTACACCACGTAAGAAGGAGATACAAACTCCAAATCCAATGGCAACGCCTCTGGCTAGCCCTGGCCCTGGTGTTACCCCAAGGATTGGCATGACACCCTCCAGAGATGGAAATTCGTTTGGTTTAACTCCAAAAGGTACCCCTTTCCGGGATGAGCTCCGCATAAATGAAGAGGTAGACATGCAGGACAGTGCTCAGCTTGAGCTTCGTAGGCAAGCTGAATTGAGAAGAGGTCTGCGATCTGGTTTTGCTTCAATTCCACAGCCTAAGAATGAGTACCAGCTTGTTATGCCACCAATCACAGAGGAGAAGGAAGAGGCCGAAGAGAAAATTGAAGAGGATATGTCAGACAGGTTAGCACGAGAGAGGGCTGAGGAACAAGCAAGGCAGGAGGCATTGCTCAGGAAGAGATCAAAAGTGTTGCAGAGGAGTTTGCCTAGGCCACCTGCTGCTTCTGTGGAGATTCTCCGTCAATCTCTGATTAAAGGTGGAGAAAACAGAAGTACCTTTGTGCCTCCTACATCACTTGAACAAGCTGATGAGCTGATAAATGAGGAGCTCCTTAGGCTCCTTGAGCACGATAATGCTAAATATCCTCTTGATGAACAAACTCAAAGAGAAAAAAAGAAAGGGAGTAAGCGTCAGGCAAATGGGCCAGCTTTGGTTCCTGAAATCGAAGGTTTCGATGAGCATGAACTGAAAGAGGTACACCTGTCCTCTTTATTGTTTGTATTTGTGTTAAAGTGTTGAACTGCATATACAATTTAACGATAACATGCATCCTTTTTTTAATAGTATTATGTACATCAATAATAACTGGAAATCACATGGGTTCATCATTATATATACCTCAGTGAATAACACAGCAATATCATAGTAGCAGGTCTAAACCATTCCGATCTTCTAATTGTCTGTGTCGGCTATAACTAATCCTCTGGCATTGACTGCTATCCTTGAGATAGCAAGCGAAGGGTAAATATAAGTTTATATAGTGGGTACTGGGAGCTATATATTACAGCACTAACAATGTTACTGTTTAGATGTAGGGTTCATAGAAGAATTATGCTAGTCTTTTAGTCAATTCTTACTGTTACGCACTATAGTTTTTCCTTGGATATTTCTTGTGAACTTTTGTTGGATAATTGTGACAAAATGAACATTCCATTGAAGTATCTTAATTCCTTCTTTAGGTTTAACTAAATTTCCATTCATATATTTAGATTTTGTAGCTATGGACTCAGCTTAGGTTGGCATCAATCAAGGTTTTATTAAGCACCGGATTGAGAATTTTGGTTTCATATGAGGTTAGGGAATCATAGCTAGCGGTGTTGTAAAAATGTTTCTCAAAAGTAAACATTGTCTTCCCCTGATTTCTGTAGAGTATATGATTGCTTGAGAAAAGTGCTATCTGCAATTAGATAAAATAGTGATATCCAAAAGGCAATGAGGGTGTAAGATCGCTTGAGAAATAATCTCGTCCAGGTGTGGGAACTGACATTTGAAAATGACCATGTAAGTCTGATTGCCCGAAACAGCAAAATAATTAATAGGTAGATTGCACAGTTTGAAAACATGTTACTCTGAAGTGTAGAAGATGTTATCATCTAAAGTCTTGTGTGAGTTAAAATGTTCATGTTATGTATATGGGCACATGGCCATACACACTGTAGAGAACTATGCAGTATTTATTTGCAATAGTTTTGACAATTTGATGGCATTCTTTCTGCATAAAATTTCAGATGCACATATGTTGTATTTTTGAAGGACTTCCTCTAGAGCACTGTGTCTGACAATTTAGTAATCACTTACTATAGCGATCATCCAAGAATGAACTTTTTTACCTTTTAATAGAATGCTGTGTGTTCTCAGTGGTTTACTTAACTGTACTGGAGTTAGTGTCTTGCCTCATCTTTATTTACATGCTTTAGTTTTTTTATTTCTGTTCTTTGTGTCAGTCCTGTTTACCTTTTTCAAATCGCTTCTTTTCTTTGTTGACAGGCAAGTTCTATGGTTGAGGAGGAGATTCAGTATCTTCGTGTGGCTATGGGCCATGAAAATGAATCTTTTGAGGATTTCATAAAGTCTCATGATGCATGCCAAGAAGACCTTATGTTTTTCCCGACGAATAACAGCTATGGTCTTGCCAGTGTTGCTGGAAATGCTGATAAGGTTTCCGCATTGCAAAACGAGTTTGAAATTGTGAAGAAGAGAATGGATGATGAAGCAAAGAAAGCTTCTCGGCTTGAGCAGAAGATCAAACTGCTGACACAAGGATACCAGGTTAGCTGGGGATGATACATCGTCTTCTTTGTAGTATCTCTATTAGTTTTGACTTTTGTTCAGGCAACATGCCATACAGCCTAGCCTGGCTACGCTAAATGCTTCTGTGTAGTTAGTTTAAGGTCACTTCTCTTCCATCTGCCCCCATTAGGCCATTTTTTTAGTTGTCAATTTAAAATGCACCAAGTGGAAGCAACCCAAGACTATGACATACTATTGGGCCATCCCAAACCAAACTTGCACAATGTCAGGGGAATACATCTCTTTAGTGATCGCTTCTGGCTTTGCTTTTTTACTTGACGTACCGGATTAGTTCCACTGAAACAAAATTTTATGATACTGAACGCAAATTGTTTCTAGCTTTTCCATGTCGATTTGCTGCCCTGATGGTTTCTTTACTTTCTTTTTGATCTGTTAGGCACGGGCTGCAAAATTGGGGTCGCAGATCCAAGACACCTTCAAGCAGATGAACACCGCAGCAACGGAACTTGAATGCTTCCAAGAGTTGCAGAAACAAGAACAGATGGCTGGTGCCTATCGTGTGAGAAATTTGGTTGAAGAAGTGGATAAACAGAAAGCATTAGAACGTACTCTCCAAAGCCGCTATGGTGATTTCTTGTCTGGTTACCAGAGGATCCAAGAGCAACTTGGGGAGCACAAGAGGCAACTTAAGTTACAGGAGGAAGCAATGGAGGCAGAAAGACGTGCTAAGGAGGCAATAGAGGCAGAAAAACGTGCTCAAGAGGAGGCAATAGAGGCAGAAAAACGTGCTAAAGAGGAGGCAATAGCGGCAGAGAAACGTGCTAAAGAGGAGGCAATAGAGGCAGAGAAACGTGTTAAAGAGGAGGAGGCCGCAGTTCAAAGTCATGCTGCCGAGGAAGAAAATGAGAGCAAGAGTCATAGTGTTGATGAGGAATCAACACAGATGACTGTTGTTGATGAACCTGCAGGAAGCAAAGATGTCAATGGGGATCAAATGGATATGGACAATTCAGATAAAGAACTTGTAGGCCCTATTCCTCCGGTACCTGACACTCAAGTGGATAACGATGAGGCTTCAGTTCAACAGAGTGCATCCAGTACTCAGACTGGTGACAATGTTACAACTGATGATGGAGCTTGTGACAAGGTTGACTCATCAAAATCAGATGGTCAGGAGAACGCAAATAGTAGCATGGATGTTGATACTGTCAGTCAGGAAGAGGGAAAGAATGTTCTTGTGACTGGAGTTACAAGTACAGATGTAGGAAACACTGTCGTATCTTCAGATCAAGCTGCCTCGAATGAAGCGAACAATTCTGTTCCCGAATGAAATATCTTTCCATACCTCATCTTGGAAGGGTGCCACAGACAAGATGATTAAGGCGACCAAGCAAACAGAGAATGTCAAGTGCAAATTCTGAAGTCTGCATGTATTGTGGTAACATTGTTGATGGAAGACCAAGCTGCCAGAAGTTACCCACTAGAAGCAAACCGAGTGTTCAAAGTTGCAGACTAAAACTTTTTCCCTCATCATGTTGATTTTGTCAAGTTTCGTTTGTCACTCTTGTGTTTCTTTTGGTCTGAAACATTTTTGGATGGTACAATCCTGCCATTTGCCATTTTCAATCCAAAATATGAACTTGAGAAAAGAAGAGAATGTGCAAATATTGTGTTGTCCTATTATCCTGTTTTGCATCGGATGTACTATTTTCATATCAAATGGATTGCCGAAATGGGCTTTTCTGAACCGTTCGCATCTCACGGAGCTCGATGATGTGGCAAAATGGAAGATATCTTGGCAGGGCCAGGCTGCCATATTTAGCCTTGATCTTTTCCTCCCAAGCTCAGGAGCAAAGATCTGCTTCGCTTGGCACGATAAGAAGCCAAAAAGTGCACACGCAGCAGCAGCACAGCTTGTCCGAGTGTGCCAAAAAGCGCAGGATCCTTGGTCCATGTCCAGCCAACCATATGGCTCACATCCTACATGCAAGCAATGGATAGATAACCCAACCAACGCCTGCCCATCCCTTGCTCCATTTGGTGTTTTTGGATGGAAGCGCAAACGCAAATATCCCATTCTTCCCTCCCTGGGGACCCAAAGTTCCAAGAAATATCCTGCAATGCACGGGGAGAGATATTTTCTGGGAGAAAAGGTGCTGGCTTGGGTCACTGAGGGGTGGGGCCAAAAGTGCACCAGGTGTCTGCCTCTCGAGTGCCAACAAAAGTGTAGCACTTGGGCGCCCCTGGACCGTGGGAAAAGGTCGCTGAAGAGTGGAGGGCAGTGGGCCAAGTCGTGTGTGCCACCGTTAGCCTCGAAATAGGTGTGTCTAAATTTGTAGTACATCACCAAAGATATTTTTCCGCTGAGATATTATGCATTTTCACTAGAAAACGGGATCTGTGGTGGTAACTTTTGTTTCTCCTTTTAGGGATGTATAGATATAGATACTAGGGTCCAGAGGACGAATGATGGAAAAAATCATTGTACAATACCTCACGAGTTTAAGAGCAACAACTGAGCAAGAATGAAAACTTCCATGTACCATCTATAAAAAGTACTATAAGATGGATTTACGAAGCCTTTTCCAGGGATAAATACTTTCAACCTAGATAAAATTGTTATAAACTTCCCCATCTTTCAATTCAAAATCCCATCTCCAACCGACCAACTTTTGAAAACCCTTCTCCGGTCTTTGTAATATGTCCTCGCTTCTACCAATGCGGGAAGATCATCATCCATAGCTGGTGTGTGTTGAGGCGAGGTCGGTCACCAAGTGTCGATGTGTATCACACCTCATATACTAGACTGATAGATTGATGCATATCTCTCGATATGCCATTTTAATACAATTCAATTGAGTGTCCATTTGCTTAATTGTGCACTCGTACAATGCACCGAGTTCTTTGCTTGAATCAAATACGACATCGACGGAAAAAGACGAAGGTATACCTTCGCACGTCGGTGCTTATTTGTCGGATATCACTATTTCAAGTCAAATATCAGGCTCCGCAGCTGCCTAAAAATCTAATGGGAAGACAGGAAATGCTCACCCCAAAAAAAGAAAATTAGACTTGGTAAGAACCTTTGTTGGGAAAAAAGGGAAAATAAAAGAACCACCAGACTCCTCACCGGCATCAGTCGTCACTACTTTCGCGCTATGGTTCATGTATAAAACCTCCTCCTCTGGTCTCTCCTCCTCCCACTCCTGCATGCCCCAACGAACCATCTCCAAGAAACCACCTCACCCCAAACCAATCCTCTCCACGAACCAATCCAACCCAATCACCCACTCAGTTCCTCATCTTCAAGATTCCATCACAATTCATCCACTAAGGCGCGCAAGGTACGTAGCGGTCCGAGATGAAGCTTGACAGGGAGATGGAGATGCTCCTGGACGAGATCCCCCTCCTCCACCACGGCGACCTCCTCGGCTGCGGCGAGACAGCCACCGGGGTGGCCGACGGCGCCGATGCCGACTTCGACTTCTCCTACCTCATCCAAGAGCTCGGCGAGATGGGCTTCGTGGACGACGAGGACGAGGACGAAGACGAGAACGGTGAATTCTCCAGCTTTCTTTACCCCAGGAAGGCCAGCTCGTCCCCGACGAGCAACCTCCATTTCATGGACGCCGAGAACTTCGTGGCGTCGCGTCCCTTCTCCACCGACAGACGCCGCGAGATGTCCCTTTTCGATCCGTTCCCGTTCTCCAGCACCTGCTTCGACGCCGCCGCGACCGAAGACTGGGACTTTCAGGCGGTGCCGGCGGTGAGGTCCCGGCCGTGCAAGACGTCGAGGCCGAGGAAGGCGACGAGCCCCAAGAAGTGCGCCGCGGCGAAGCCGTCCAAGTACGAGAGCCTCGTCGGGCTGCGCGGGTACATGTACCACGTGGCCAAGGACCAGCACGGATGCCGGTTCCTGCAGCAGCGCCTCGACGACGGCAAGCGCGAGGTCGACTTCATCTTCAACGGCGTCGCACGCCACGCCGTGGACCTCATGGTGAACCCGTTCGGGAACTACCTCATGCAGAAGCTGCTCGCCGTCTGCCACGAAGAGCAGAGGATGGGCATCGTGCTCACGCTCACCAAGGAACCCTTGGTGCTCGTCAGGATCTCCCTGAATGTACATGGGTAAGACTGCTAAACTGCTACACCCTTTGGTTTGTAATTCAGCTCTGTTGCGGGGAATTTTGTTGCTAATTGTTGTGCTGTGATGTTGGTCTTGATTTCAGGACTAGGGCAGTGCAGAAGCTGATTGAGAGCCTCAGGACAAAGGAGGAGATTCAGCTCGTCGTCGCCGCACTGCGCCCTGGGTTCTTGGAGCTCATCAAGGATCCTAATGGCAACCATGTCGTGCAGAAGTGTCTGCAGTCGTTCGGGGCTGATGATAACAAGGTAATATATATGTGCGGATGCATCTGATTGTTCTGAATATTTCAGTCCAGAAAAGTCGTTTTACCTTGTCTGAACACTGGACTGAATTTTACCGATTAAACTGTGCATTGAACTGATATGTTTGTCGTTCTAAAAAAAACCTGATATGTTTGTCTTCTGATGATTGGCCATAATTACTCACAATCTACTAACTTTCAGCCGATCTTTGATGCTGCTGCGATTTATTGCCTCGATATTGGGATGCAATGCCACGGTTGCTGCGTCCTGCAACGTTGTATTGCGCGTTCGACCAGCGAGCACAAGGAGAGGCTGGTTGCTGCAATTGCTCGGAATGGGTTCGAACTTGCCCAAGATGCCTATGGGTAAACATCCTGTCTTGATATAAATTTGCACACATTTAGAGAATGCATTCACCGAATTTCGTTCTGTATATTTATAACTTGTTTTCTACTACTATGCCTCTGTACTTGTAAACTGACGTGTGTTATGTGCTATGTTCGCAGAAATTATGTTGTTCAGTATGTGATAGAACTAAAGGTTGCTGCTGCAAATGCAAGTCTAGCACAGCAGTTTGAAGGCAAGTACGTCCAGCTCTCCATGCAGAAGTTCAGCAGCAACGTTGTCGAGAAATGCCTCAAGGTTTTCAAGGATGCTGACAAGGCGAATATCATCCTAGAGCTCCTCGCTGCGCCGCACTTCGAGCGGTTGCTTCAGCACCCTTACGCCAACTATGTGGTCTATGCAGCTCTTCAGAATTCCAAGGTAAAATGACATCTGAATCAAAAGGGCATCAAACCATAGACCACAGTATTTTGACAACAACTGATTCGTCTTTGTTTGTAAACTGTGATGATTTTTTCAGGGCGCTCTCCACTCTGCTCTGACGAACGCCATGCGGCCTCATGTGGAACTACTCAGAACCAGCCCATACTGCAAGAGGATCTACTCTCGAGCTTTACTGAAGAAGTGATGACCTGATGACGCGTAATCACCATGTAACAATAAAGATTATTGTCTTGTGCTATTTTTGCCGGACTCAAAAGGTTAAAAGGGATCTCACCATGTAGATTTTGTATAGATCAATATTATTTGGTCATCATGTAATTTTAGTGCACCTTCATTTGGTGCACTCTTGTCTTGCCATAATCCATCTGGAATGGAATAAGTTCTGATTGAACAACTCATCATATATGTGTCGATGTATGTACACAAGATTACTCTAAAAATGTGGGATTTCAAAGGCGTGGCTTTAATTATTTGTCCTAGTCCTAATCTCTTGCGGCCCTATGTCACCCCAATCGATTCCAAGTTTTGTTGACTGCAAATTTTCAATTTCTTGTTCATATTTGAACCAAATTTTAAAACAATTGTCAATTCATTACACATGGTTGATAATTTCAAATTTTCTTTGACCAGTATCTGCATCTCGTCGTTCTACAGAACTCTCATGTTGAAAGTTTTTATTGGCATGGCTCATAGAGGAACTAGAGACGAGTTATTACCTATCAGGTGTTGACTTAGTCTGTACCTTTACTCATTGTATTTTTCGATAAAGGGCGCTATTACTCGAAGAATCAAGGATTACACCCAACCTCTGCATAACTAAGATGCACACAACCATTTAAGAATCCAATATTTAACCAAAATGAGTACAAAAAATAAAAGGAGAAAAGACAACTATGCAGCCACCCATGTTGGGAAATAAACTCCTTGGCCGTATTCTCCAACCGTGTAGACACCTCCACAAATAGGTCTCGGTCCTCGAAGCATTGAAGCGGCGACCATGAACGGAGCATAGCTGTACACCGGTAAATAACCTGCATAATAGAACAATTTTTGTCATTAAAAACCTTGTCATTTTTACACAACCACATTGACCATACATCTATAATCGCACCTACTCGGATAATCGTCTTATACCTAGAATCCACCCTATTTAGCCAATTGCCAAAAACATTAGCAATACTACGGGGTGGGTAGGGTAGAACCTATCTGAATGATTTGCCATATAGACCTAACAACCCAACAATTGAAGAAAATGTGTTTTATTGTCTCATCTTCGTGACAGAACACACATTTCTTACAACCTTGCTAGTTGCGTCTTGCAAGGTTATCTTTAGTAAGAATAACACCTCGATGAAGATACCATGCAAAGACCTTTGTTTCTTTAAGGTATCTTCATCTTCCAGATGTATTTGTTATTTACGACCGGTTGAGAAGGAATGCAAATAGCTTTGTACATGGATCCTACCGAGAATACACCATTCTTGGTAAGACTCCACCGGAATTCATCGGCCCCCGGAGTCAACTGTATTGAATCTAACCGCTGAAGCAGTTCATTCCAAGTACACCTGGGCATGGGCAGCCCGGCCCGACCCAGCCCGAAAATCCCGGGCCGGGCCGGGCCAGGCTTGCACATCGGGCCGGGCTCGAGCTTGCATAAAACACAATTTAAGCCTAGTTCGGGCCGGGCTTGTCGGGGGGGGGGTCGGGCTTTTGGCAGTTCGGGCCGGGTTCGGGCCTAATTTGTAAGCCCGAAGGTCGGGCTTGGGAATTTCAGTTCGGGCTTTTTCGGGCCCGGCCCGAAACCCGGCCCGGCCCGAGAAATGCCCAGGTGTAATTCCAAGAGTCAATTCTGGGGCCAATAAGGTCACGTCTGAACGTTACCAAGGGAGGAGAAGATCCTATCACCTTCTGCAAGGTGTTCCCCTTGTAGCGAACAATACTGTACAAGGCTGGATACTATTCACGAAGAGTGGTTGTTTCCAACCATCGATCCTCTCAGAACCGTATCTCCACCCCATTCCTAATGGAGAAGGAACCAAATTGGAAAAAGTATTTTTTGTTGCTATAATGCCCGCCCAGAAATGTGAGTCACCCGGTTTCCAAATAACCCGGGATATCGCCTTTGAGCCTAGATACCTTTTTTTGCAGAAGTTGTTGCCATACACCATCTTCCATTAATAACCTGACCAACCATTTTTCTAGCAAGGTCCTGTTTTTAACTTCAAGATCATGAACACCAAGTCCACCTTGATCTTTTGGACACCATACAACACTCCATGTTGTCAACCGATATTTCTTCTTCTCACTATCTCCTTGCCAAAAGAATCTTGATCGGAAGTAATCCAATCTATGCAAGACTCCTTTCGGTAACTGGAAGAAATAAATCGCATACACTACCATATTTGTGAGTACTGAATTTATGAGAACTAATCTCCCCCAAGAGATAATAGCTTTCCTCTCCAACTACTAAGACGTTTCTGAAGTCGTTCTTCGACTATTTTCCATTCAGCCAAAGTTAGTATCCGATGATGAATCGAAATACCAAGATAGCTAATTGGAAAAGAACCAATCCCACAGCCGAATAACTCGGCATAAAGGTTGACATCATCTATGGCATCGCCAAAACAAAACAATTCACTTTTATGGAAATTAATCTTAAGACCCGCTCGAATGCTGAAAGAATTAACTTCAGATTCCGTGCCTTCTGAGAATGACAACTCCTGCAACAGATATTGACACTCTCAACTGAGCTCAATCCAGCTGTGAACAATAAACAACACTGAAAGTAAACAACACGGTTATCACAAAACTTGGATTCCGGATTACAACACTATAGGCAATGAACCACCACTAACGGCCCATAACGTTAGCTGATAGCCGCTGACCGTGGAGTACTTGCCGATCCATCAGCGAGGACTGTATCATTTAGCGAGCTAGCCTCCTTAAGGAACATGTATGTGAGAGTTCCACTTTAGCTCCCTCAACACCAGGCGGGATGAGCAACCCTATACCACGCGTAGCCACACTCGTCTGTCCTTTTCTACTTAGTTGGACAGATCACTTCATAAAATCGTATCAAAATCAAGCAAGAAAATGGATGCGCTAACGCGCAATGGCTTTCGCGCTAGTTGCTCACAACATAATTTTATTAGTTTCATATCCGATGGATGGTGAAACTACTGCAGAAACGGATGCGAGGAAGGCTCAAACTGTGCAAATTGACCCAATCTCGCGGATTCATTCCCTATAGAAAACGGGGAACTTCTTCTCAATGACCTCAATTTTAGAAATCATGATCCATAAATAGAATTGTATCATCGGAATATTGTAGAATAGACAAGCCCCCATCAACTAAGTGGGGCACCACACCTTCAATTTGGCCATCGACCTTAGCGCGCTCAATTATAATTGCAAGCATATCCACCACAATGTTAAAAAGCATTGGGGAGAGGGGATCACCTTGCCTCAACCATTTTTTTTGCCTGGAAGTAGTTTCCAACGTCATCATTGACTTTTATGGCAACACTTCCACTGAAAACATAGTTATAAATTAAAGCGCGACACTCATCAGAAAATCCTTTAATGCGGAGTGTTTGTTCAAGAAAAGACCATTTAACTTTATCATAGGTTTTTTCAAAGTCGATTTTGAGTATGACCCCATTCAACTTTTTACGATGCATCTCATGGATTGTTTCATGCAAAGTGACCACCCCATCCTGGATGTATCTACCTTGCATGAAAACCGTTTGAGAAGAGCGCACCACATGATCTACCACTGAATTAAGTCTAATAGTAGCTACTTTTGTGAAAATTTTAAAACAAACATTTAGTAGACATATGGGTCTGTATTGCTGAATTCGTTCCGCATCGATAACTTTTGGTAAAAGAATAATTTCACCGAAATTGATACGGAACAGATCCATCTATTCCATATGGAGCTCAACAAACAATTCCAGTAAGTCAGCCTTACCTTTACTCATTGTATGCATAAACTCTCTCTCTCTCCCCTTAATTTTTTGGTACATCGGTTTGTGATGTGGTATGCACATAAATGATGCACATCCACGATGTGATTCCATTCCCGCAATAGATTCTGAGTTACGGTGATTGCAAATCTTCTATTTCTTGTTCATGGTTGGACCCTTTTAGATCAATTTCTTCAAATTCATCACACACGGTTGACCATTTCAAATTTTCTTTGAACTCTAAGTTCATCTTGTTGTTCTCCACAACTCTCGTGTTGTAATTTTTTAATTCCAAGGCTCATAAGTGAAATGGTTTTGAGTTATTTGCGACTGTGGTGATGTAAGAGTTAAGTCAACCATGTTAAGAACATGTGAGAGCACTATCACTATCAATAATAGAGAAACCAAAGGCACAAACATTGCATCACTGAAGCTCATGCATGCAACCAAACACAGTCTCCCATTCTATCCTCATGCAAGGAAATGGAATGCAGAGAACCAAACAACACATACAACATGTTTTTTTTTCTCATGTTGCTAGGGGGAATGCTCCAAGGAGCACAATTTTGACCGCATACAACTCATCACACCCATACTTGGCCAAGCCGGCGGGAGCAACTATTGCGCCCTAGTGATCAGGCGGACCCAGAAATTTTTAAAACCTTGGCGCGTGGCAAGGTAGCTATTTTTTTTCAAACAAATATATCTATCACATGGAGCAAATATAGTTTCACATTAGTTTTATACCAAAACATGAAAACAATACATTACAAGATAACAACACATCCAATTGCTTATAAATTCATGACAAATTTGAATATTCAAATGTTCATAAGCGGTGTTGATGTCAAGCCCGACGTGTCAATGCTTGTCAGATCCAGAGCCACCATCTGCACATCTCGCGCGCTTGCGGCTGCTATATGCGGCTAGACCTGCAGCAGACGAAGAATTCACAGCCAGTCCTCCACTGTCATAAGCCCATCTCGCCGACGCTTGCAGCCGCTGTATGCGGCTAGACCAGCGACCAAATGCAGACGAATAATTCACATCCAATCCTCCAGTTCTCAGATATTCGTCGCCGGCTGTAGCTTATGGCAGTTGGGAGGACCATAATTTAGCACCCATATATTCGTAAAGTTTTCGTAGACCAAATCAATAATACGTGTTCTAAGATTACTGGGGAAGCCTGGTTAGGAAGATGAGACGGATTTGAGTCGCTTCTGTTGCTTGGTGCGGTGGCTCGCTCAACCAGTGGCGGAGGTACAAAAAAATAGCTAGGCGGTCGAACTTAAGGAGATCACATACTTTTTTTTAATTGACTAACTAATAATTTTTGGGGAAACTAGAGTTAAAACATCAAACATGCTATCAAATAGATAGTTGCGCATTTGAAGAAAAATAAAATTATGAGTGCTAGCAAAAATACATTATCTTTTAAACTGACTAACATATCTAGTAGCTACTTAGCTATCAATTGATTCTTTTATATATTTCCAAATAGACGAGCACGGTGCTGCGTCTCGCTTTATTTTTACTAGATTTAGATGTGCGCCTTGGCGCACGACCCCGTGAATTTCACACCTATTTACATCTTGTATAACGATAATAAAAATTAGGCAAAACATGGTAATATTTTTTTAGGTCGAAAGCAAAATAAATAGGATCAAATTAGGATAAACACTTACATTTGAAACAGAGAAAAAAACATCTTAACGTGGAGTCAAAATATGTACTGGTTAAGCTAATATTAATATTCTTCTAAGCCTGTTATATAACATAGCCGATGAAATTCTTGTGTACATTCTATGAAAATCTATCCAAGGTCTACTGCTAGCAGGGTCCTCCAAGCATAGGTGAGTTACACAATACGAAGCACTTGCTGATAGAAAAACATGTGAGCACCATATGAAGCAACATGAACTTTGAAAAGTAAAACCGAGCTTGGCCACCAGAAAAGTAGCTTGGATGGATTAACCTACATCACCAAGAGCTAGCTCTACTGCAAACAAAATGAAAAAATAACCATAAGTTATTTCAAGTTCTGAGGTTAATTCCGAAATAGATGGCAAGAATATGAGGTTAATTCAAGTTCAATACAAAAAAAAGTGCTCATGAACCTCGGTGTTTCAAGATGCAACAACCGTGTAAATATTGGCAAAATAATAATACATGCATGCGCAAATAGATTGAATACTGCTTAAACTGAATTCCAACTAACTAAATGAAATGGCTGCTTAAAGTGAAGGGGTGCTACTTGTTCATACTTGTATCTTACTCCCTGAACCAAAGTATCTCCCAAACAGAGCTGCAGTCCAACAACGACCATGCTTAAAGGCATCACCTAAATGACAGATGATTTTCCTGGAAAAGATACCCAAGTTCAACCATGAGGTATAAAAGCAAAGGAATCTATCGCATGATCTGCTTCCACTGTGAAAAGTTATAAATACCAGACATCCAGACTACACTTGCGGGCAGAAAATTTTTACAACAGTAATTAAACCAAAATATCACCAAAACAGATGTGCAGTCCAACAACCACACCCAAATTTGTTCGGATGTGCCTAACCAAGCATCACCAGAACTTGAACTAATGATGACAAAGGCAAATATAAGCAAACATTTAATATCCTAAAAACAATTTAGTTCTCTCTATACCAGCGAGCCACCCCATTATTAAGATTTTAAGATGGAATTTGCAGGAACTACATTCCAAGAAAAATGGAAAAACTACAAAATCCAGATGGACTCGCATGAAAAACGAAAACATTGGATAGAAAAAGCACCTCGCAGTCTGGAGATAATCTATAGAATCACACTTCATTTAGATAAACCTACACAAGAGCAGCCGTGGAGTATTTTTCTAACTACATAACTACTATTCTTGGAAAAAATTCTTAAAATATTTCCATTAAGAATCACCTGTACCTTTTTCTCTATGATTATTTTCCCACCGAATATAAGCCTGCAATAGAAAAACTGAGAATGCACAATACTTGTTTCACAAACCAATGAAGCTTCCACCGACAAGTGAGTAAGGTAATTTTTTTACATAGACCACTGCACAAGGAGTGGCTAACTCACCCTGGCCATGGTCGCATGTCACAAGCCTAGTTGCACTAGCAACGTCAGCCTCTAGCCACCCCATCCTCTTACCTTGCGAGCAGCTGTTGTGGCTTTGTCCAATTCCTGCCATATGCACACATCCTTAGCTCCATGGTGAAAATCCAATGATTACATTCATGTAAACTTAGTGAATTATGGAGCAAATTATGGGTTTGACTTATTATTCTTAGAACATATTCAGTCAACTTATACCTCAAGTTTCTTCATAGGGATACATATGCCCATATGAATGATATAACATTGAAGAGTAATTAGAAGTGTCAGACTGATAAAGACAGTTTCTATGCACACCATTTCAAAAAAATGTTGATTATTCTTATTCAAGCAACACAACCATTAAATGTTATTAGGAAATACATTTCTCCATTCATGGTGATGAAATCAAAGGGGGGAGGTATTAACCAGGGGTATCCATCATCAATGGAGCGAAGCATGTTTACATGAGGATAGCATCCACACTTGCATAAATGAACACCTTAGATTTCCCATAAGGAAATTCTTTTACCATAGTTACTGTCAACCTACAACCATACCACAAAATTCATTCATCTATTTGATGGACATGAACAAAAGTACGTAAAAAACCATTAATCTTGTCCTTGAAGATAACATGATGCAATGTTATTCATGTTATTAGTAAAAAACCATTAATATTGTCCTTGAAGATAATCATTTTGAAGCAGCCAAAAATATCGGTAGCAATCTGTAAGGATGAAATGAAAGGGTTCCAAATTACACATTAAAAATTAGGTGTTGCTTTGAGCGGAAGATGAAGTGGCTCTCAGCAGGGAAGTGGGAGCAACTTACATGCATCCCGACACATTAAAAAAAGATGCAGTTTTGACAATACAAAATATGTGTCTTATCTAAACACTGAAGTTCATAATTATTAGTAACTGGCATCACACATTTGATACAATTTAGTGAATCAACCATGAATGGGACAAAACTTTGTATAATTCAAACAATTGACACATGTATCAAAACCTAAAGATGTAAACAAAAAATGGAACTGCATACACAGCCTGGAGCCCTTTTTACCAGAACAATTCATAATTCTGCTAGTATAACATATCATTGAGGGCTCTTCTTTCAACAAAAAATAAGCGAAGCGGGTCTGGTTACCTTGTATTGCACAAGAACTAACTGGGAGAGGATAATCTGTTCATGTTTACCTCGTAAAAATGTATGCCTACAACAGTAGATGATAGGTGTCAGCCAATAGTAGATGCAAATAAGAGCGCTGTAGTGCCACCAAGCGCATGACATAGCCCTTGAATTTCTCATCATTACAGGAAAATCCACGCAATACATATCAGTATTTGCATATACACCCTCAAAGATGCCGACAAAAAAGTATCCAGCAACAATACACCTCAAATTCTGCTGAAGAGCATACCAACTGCTGAGAAAAGAAATATATGATCACCAAATTCTCAAAGGATCACTAACAAAACACTTTGGATCAGAACACCAATCCTTATCAGAAAGAATATGAATTGTAAGTTACTTGATAGAACAGACTGAATACATCCGTTATCACTCTGATTTCATGTATAACTGTGGTTCTTCCTAAAGAGCAAGCTGAAGCATAAAGTTCAAAAACAATTCTGAAGCATAAAGTTCTAAATCAGGTGAGGGAAAAACAATATTCCTTTTGTTCGAGAAACATGGTCAATAACAGTAATAGAGGAATGATTCCAAACACAACATAGCAATGCTAAAATTACAATAGAATAGTCAGAAGTTCATAAATCTAGTTATTTACTGATGGTTTAAAAGTAGGCATGGGAGTTGAACTGGTTTACCCGAGGCATGGTGTTAAACATTAGCTAGCTCACGCACACAAATTCCAGGCACATAATAACCTTCACATTAACTAACACACTTTTAACCTCAAGAAGTCAATAAAAGAGAAATTCACATGACTCTACAACGCTGATCTTACTTAGCAAACTATGTACCTCTGTATGTCGCACTTTTAACAGGCTAAGAAAACAGATCCACCTGCATTAGGCAAGAAAAACATATCGTGAAGGACAAACCTGACATAAACTAATCAAGGTAAAACAACCTCTCATTTGTAAGTAGCCAATCTTTCATTATTAAGTAATTAAACTCTCATTTTTTCTACACAATAAACAACACCTGCATTTGAAGCAACTAAGCTCTCATTTATTACTTCACAACAAGCAACACCTCCATACTTTACTACAGAGAAAGCAAACATCACCCTTTTACTAATTAGCTTGAGATCGAGAGAAGAGGAAGTGCTGAATCAGATAGGATTAATTAAGAGTGGTGACATGTACCTCAATTATGAGAGAAATAATTTTAGAAATATTGTAGAAGATTAAAATGTAATTAAGAGAACATAATCACTTTTGTTATCATAGTTTACGGAAGTAGCTCAAGGGAGATTTACCCCAACGGTGATCATTCCTTGAATATGTTTACATTATACTTTACACAACAAATGTAGAATGTGCTCTCACGTCCTCTATAGCATTAATCAAACAAGTCTTGCCACTCCAAGAATAGTCTATGCTAAATTTAAATAATACTTTCTCGAGAAGTAAATAAAATCAAAGACATGTACCCAGTTTCAGTCATGAGCAAATAAAATAAAGGAGATCTACAACGTGATCTTTCCATTGCCTAAACATTTTTTTACAACGCTGGATAAATCAAAAATATCACCAACACAGAGTTCAACAAGGTCACCCAATTTGTATATGTTTGTGTCCAAACTAAAGCATCGCCAAAACTTGCAGTAATTAGGAACAATAAAAAAATAAGCTAGCCTTTAATAGCCTGAAAATAATTTAGTTCTCTCTATACCAGGGAAGATCTTAAATCACATTTATTAGTATCATGCAGCTGGAATATATAGAGGTACCAAAACATTTTTACAGCAGTGGAATACTGGAAGATCTTAAATCTTATGTATTAGTATCATGCAGCTAGAGCACATAAAGAGGTAACAAAACATTTGAGTTGATTTACCTTGAGCTATCTTAGCCCTTGTTTTGTCACTGGAGTAAACTCGACTCCCTAGGCACCAGCCAGATCATTACAAAACCAAAATTCAAATTCAAGCATCAAACTGCTCACTGCATAAAACCTAAAGCACTCAACACTGGCTATATCAATCAAGAAAAATAGTTCCGTGGCAGATTTCATCTGAATGTAATAAAAATAAACAACAGCAACTATAGCTTGGCAAGAAGATAAAATTTCCCAAAGAACAATATCACTAAACTGATGATCCTTTGCCAAGGCTCTGTTACATTTCTTGTCTAATGGTGCACATCTGAATTGTAACTGGCATCACCTTTTTTTGTACATGAGATAGCATACAAATCTATACACGTTAAAAAACATCGATGACACGTAGGTAAAAAATCAGCGACGACACATAGAAAATGGTAAATATATCTCGGGCGTAGAGCTTGCAACACGCATAAGCTCGAAGCGAACAATCGAGCACTCTCCATATCCGTAAAGTAAAAAAGGGAAGTACACAACTAAGAGAAACCAAACTAAGAAATGTTAGCACTTTATGCCTAAATACCTAGAAGGTTCTCCAACACTGAACAACTTTATAATGTAAATCTGAAAATTATTGTCAGTCTCATAGGCACCTAATTTGTTATTTGGCAACCAGATTTTGGGAAAATCTCGTCTGTGAATTAAAGAAAGGCAATCTTTTAAAATAACCGACCAATCCACGGTTAGTTGTAGCAATACCCTCAAAAGCATGACCCTATCTTTCAATTTCCTAGATCTGGCACAAAAACGAAGTCAAAGATGAGAGGAAACCTGCAACCGAGTGTCTCTCAGAGAAAAATGACCGAGCGTGTGATACGTCTCCAACGTATCTATAATTTCTGATGTTCCATGCTAGTTTTATGACAATACCTACATATTTTGCTCACACTTTATAATGTTTTTATGCATTTTCCGGAACTAACCTATTAACAAGATGCCGAAGTGCCAGTTCCTGTTTTCTGCTGTTTTTGGTTCCAGAAAGGCTGTTCGGGCAATATTCTCGGAATTCGACGAAACAAAAGCCCAAGGCCTTATTTTCCCCGGAATGTTCCAGAACACCGAAGGAGAGCCGGAGGGGGACCCACACCATAGGGGGGCGCGGGTCCCACCCTGGCCGCGCCGCCATGTGGTGAGGGAGCCCTGTTGCCCCTCCGACTCCGCATCTTCGCCTATAAAATCCGTCGTGACCTAAAAACCCGACACCAATTGATGAAACTCCAGAAAGACTCCAGGGATGCCGCCACCATCGCGAAACTCCGTTTCGGGGGACAGAAGTCTCTGTTTCGGCACGCCGCCGGGACGGGGAATTGCCCCCGGAGTCATCTCCATCGACACCACCGCCATCTTCATCGCCATCGCTGTCTCCAATGATGAGGAGGGAGTAGTTCTCCCCCGAGGCTGAGGGCTCTACCGGTAGCTATGTGGTTCATCTCTCTCTCCCATGGTGTGATCTTTATGTGATCATGAGTTTTGTATCACTATTAATCTATGTGCTACTCTAGTGATGTTATTAAAGTAGTCTATTCCTCCTCCATGATGTAATGTTGACGAGTGTGTGCATCATGTAGTACTTGGCGTAGGTTATGATTGTGATCTCTTGTAGATTATGAAGTTAACTATTACTATGCACTCTAGAGGTTACTTTAATATGAACTCCGGAATTACTCTCCACGATGTGACGGTGACAGTGTGCGCATCGTGTGTGATTCCTTTATGAAGTTGTGGAACTTGTTTACTCCGGCTTGAGGGAGCTCTTGTAGCCCTACACAATGAATGGTGTTTGTTATCCAACAAGAGAGTGCTTGAAGTAGCACAAGTGAAGAGAAGTTATTTATTTATGTGATCATTGTTGAGAGTGTCCACTAGTGAAAGTATGATCCCTAGGCCTTGTTTCTAAGCATTGAAACACCGTTTCAACAAGTTCTGTTACATGTTTGCTTGCTGCCATCTTTATTTCAGATTGCAATTACTACTTACAATCATCCATTATACTTGTATTTCACTATCTCTTCGCCGAACTAGTGCACCTATACATCTGACAAGTGTATTAGGTGTGTTGGGGACACAAGAGACTTCTTGTATCGTAATTGCGGGGTTGCTTGAGAGGGATATCTTTGACCTCTACCTCCCTGAGTTCGATAAACCTTGGGTGATTCACTTAAGGGAAACTTGCTGCTGTTCTACAAACCTCTGCTCTTGGAGGCCCAACACTGTCTACAGGAATAGAAGCGTGCGTAGACATCAGCGTGCCTTCGCTTTCCTCGCTGCAAGTGATGGGGCAGATGAGTGTGGCCTATTGTAATTAAACGGAGGCAAGAAAAAGAGACATTTATTTTGAGGGTGAAATAGTTCATGACTTAAAGATGAACTTCGGGCTTGCAAATTTTGCCGCCTTCATTGCCCATATACCGCTGCTTGGCTGCAGCAAGGACACCGGCGTGGGGCACACCGGCTTCCGTTTGCTCCTCCCGCCAGCGTGCCGTCGAGGAAGGCCGCGTCTGACACCCATGGCCCTGCCTCGCCGGAGCCGACGAAGACGAGGCGAGCACGGCCGTGCCAGGAAGAGCCGCTCTCCGCAAGGGGCGCCACGCAGCCTCCGTTGCCTGCATCGCCGGCGGCCCCGTGCACGGTGCCGCCGTCATCCTCTAGCTCCTCTGCTCGTCCCCCGACACGCTCGCCCGCCTAGCCGTCTTGCTCGCTAGGGCCGCTCTCCGCAAGGGGCCCCGCGCAGCCGCCGCTGCCTGCGTCGCCGTAGGCCACGCGCGCGGTGCCGCCGTGGTCGGACGGGCGGGACTCGCGGACATCCTCTGCCTCCTGAACTCCTCCCCCGACCCGCTCGCCCGCCAAGCCATCACGCTCTCCAGGCATGTCTCCGCGCTCCTTCCCAAGGACGGTGCCGGCGAGGTGCGTTGCGTAGATCCCCGGGAGGATGCGGGTGATGGTGGCTCGCCGGAGAGGAGTCCGGCTGCGGCGGGGAGCGGGGAGGCGGCGGCAGGGAGCGGGGATGAGGAAACGAGTGGCTAGGGTTCTGGATCGGGCTCAAGTTTTGTCTCATCCAATGACCGCACGAGGAAATACCCAATTTACCCCTACGGGAGGAGATCTTTTCCAACCGAACTAAAGTACACCCGCAGTCACCGACGAGCGGACCCGACCGAAGGTGGGACCCACGCGCAAACAGAGCGGGTAACAAATGGCCGTTTCATGGGGTTAGCTAGCTTGAGGGGTCTGTGAGTGTTGCTTTCTCCCAGAATAAACAGATGAGATACACTGATAGGATGATCCAATGGTCCAGAATCTCAAATCCTTGTGAGACCCCCTATGGGGGGCATCAATTATACTAAGGGTGAAATAGTTCATGACTTAAAGATGAACTTCGGGCTTGCAAATTTTGCCGCCTTCATTGCCCATATACCGCTGCTTGGCTGCAGCAAGGACACCGGCGTGGGGCTCACCGGCTTCCGTTTGCTCCTCCCGCCAGCGTGCCGTCGAGGAAGGCCGCGTCTGACACCCATGGCCCTGCCTCGCCGGAGCCGACGAAGACGAGGCGAGCACGGCCGTGCCAGGAAGAGCCGCTCTCCGCAAGGGGCCCCACGCAGCCTCCGTTGCCTGCATCGCCGGCGGCCCCGTGCGCGGTGCCGCCGTCATCCTCTAGCTCCTCTGCTCGTCCCCGACGCGCTCGCCCGCCTAGCCGTCTTGCTCGCTAGGGCCGCTCTCCGCAAGGGGCCCCGCGCAGCCGCCGCTGCCTGCGTCGCCGTCGGCCACGCGCGCGGTGCCGCCGTGGTCGGACGGGCCGGACTCGCCGACATCCTTTGCCTCCTCAACTCCTCCCCGACCCGCTTGCCCGCCAATCCATCACGCTCTCCAGGCATGTCTCCGCGCTCCTGCCCAAGGACGATGCCGGCGAGGTGCGCTGCGTAGATCCCCAGGAGGATGCGGGTGATGGTGGCTCGCCGGAGAGGAGTCCGGCTGCGGCGGGGAGCGGGTAGCGGGGAGGCGGCGGCAGGGAGCGGGATGAGGAAACGAGTGGCTAGGGTTCTGGATCGGGCTCAAGTTTTGTCTCATCCAATGACCGCACGAGGAAATACCCAATTTACCCCTACGGGAGGAGATCTTTTCCAACCGAACTAAAGTACACCCGCAGTCACCGACGAGGGGACCCAACCGAAGGTGGGACCCACGCGCAGACAGAGCGGGTAACAAATGGCCGTTTCATGGGGTTAGCTAGCTTGAGGGGTCTGTGAGTGTTGCTTTCTCCCAGAATAAACGGATGAGATATACTGATAGGATGATCCAATGGTCCAGAATCTCAAATCCTTGTGAGACCCCCTATGGAGGGCATCAATTATACCTTTAGATAGATTTGCCTTTCTACTCTCGCTACTAGTGTTAGTGGATTGGGCCACTGTCGTTCTGGGGGCTACGTCTGGAGGCTAGCTAGCCTACAGTTTTTTTTTATTACAACTACAACACATGAGTATATTTACATACAAAACTCGACCACACAAGTATAGTAAAATACATCACACGAGTATTGTTATATACATAGCACGAGTACAACGAAGGACAAATACAACAAGGTAGACACCCAAATGCAGCTACATATATAGCACGAGTACAATTAATTATTTAGAGAGCACGAGTACAATTGCGTAAGCATAACTACACACAAACGAGTACAAATACCGAAATACAAATGCACAAATGAGTGATTATAGATACAGAAGTACAACTGCACACACGAACAAGTATCAGTACATAACTACAATTGCACATATAAGCGAGTACAAGTACAGTTGCACATACGAGTGAGTACAGATACAAAAGTACAGTCACACACACGAGCAAGTACAGGTACATAATACAGCCACACACACAAACAAGTACATGTACAGTCGCACACACGAGCGAGTACAATTACCGAGTAAAGGAAAAAAACTGCACCAAATACACTAAAACAGAAGTACTTATCAGTTCAAGCACGAATACGGTAAGGTACACCGCACAAGTACAACAATACTAGTACTAGAAAAATATCTCAAAACCTATCAACATGAGATCTAGTTTTGGAGATCTCGACGCGAGAATCTCAAAAGTGGCACGAGTACAACCATACTAGTATTAGAAACGTATCTCAAAACCTATCAACATGGGATCTAGTTTTGGAGATCTCGACGCGAGAATCTCAAAAGTGAAAATGAATCGTAGTTTGAACTTACGATTCTCAAGATATTTCATTAAAAAAAACAAATCTAGAAAATAAAGGGAAAAGCTGACCCAACACCCCCCGTTTGCCTTCTCTCTCCTTGTTTATCTCCACCTTGCTTCCTCTTACGACATGTGACGAGCGAGGAGACCACTTTCCAGAGATTTTTGGCACCACATCGCGCCACTTGTCACGTACGGAACGAGTTGCCTTCTCTTCGCGAAGGTCGGTCTTTTTCTAAAAATTTCATCTTTCGGCGCTGGACCCACGGGCAGAATCGAAGCCCGGACATATGCCGGGTAATAGGGACGATAGGTCCCTCGTGCCGGTGATGATGGGTCGACATGTGTCCTCAAAGCCCCTCGATGGTGAAAACTCCATTGCACGTTTTTTTTTTCCGAAAAGAGGAAGTACACTGGCCCCTCACGCCGAAATTTCTTCCTCTCGCCACCCACTTCCTGAATTTTCTTTTGGTGATGGTTCAGTGAAGGTGATTAGCATGATTAAACATCGATTGTTTATATAGAGACAAAGTCTCCTCGAGTTCTTTTAAGAAAGTTAATGGAAATTCTGCTGCAACGTGGATGCTGATGCATGCATGCTAAGGGCAAAAATCACACGTAAACACATGCTCAGGCTTCCAAAATTACAACAATGAAGAATTGAGCGAGCGCCTATCATCATACACAAATTGACCAAGGCAAGCAGCGGCGGAGCTAGCAGCGGCTTACACATAGCTACGCCGTAGAAGGTATATCACGATCGCTGTTTATAAAGCAATAACTAATCTAGTTATGCCCTGAACGGGCAAATATCATTGCCTAACTGTCATTTTCTCGGCAAATTGATGCAAGCCGATGCACGTCACCTATTAATCAGTTATACCCTGATTGAGCAAGTGCGCTTTGCCGCGTGTGGTAGGTGTAGAAACGTGAGAGAGGAAGATTTGGGGGAAGCCTCGCACGTAATGACGTGGAGTTCCTGGGTATTTATATAGGGCTCAAAGGTCAATTAGGATTAGGGTTACATACACATGTTACATAGGATATACACGCTATATACATGCTAACACCCCCCCTCCCCCCCCAGTCGCAACGGGAGGTTTCCGAACGCAAAGACTGGATCGGAAGTCGAGGAAGATCTGAGTCGGCAAACCCTTGGTCATTACATCAGCAAACTGAAGTGAGGAGGGAACATGTAGAACCCGAACTTCACCAAGGGAGACTCGTTCACGGACGAAGTGAATGTCAATCTCAATGTGCTTCGTGCGCCGGTGTTGCACAAGATTGGACGACATGTAGATGGCGGACACATTGTCACAGTAGACAAGTGTGGCGGAGTGAAGAGGACGATGGAGTTCCTGCAGAAGTTGCCGCAGCCAACAGCATTCCGCAACAGCATGAGCCACAGCACGATACTCAGCTTCCGCACTCGAGCGTGAGACAGTAGTCCTGTCGTTTAGACGACCAGGAGATGAGACTGTCGCCGTAGTAGACACAATACGCAGATGTAGAGCGGCGAGAGTCTGGACAGTCAACCCAATCCGCATCAGAATAAGTTGTCAATGTGGTGGATGAAGAAGCATGAAGAGCCAAACCATACTCCAAAGTGCCACGGACATACCGAAGAACCTGCTTGACAAGAGCGAGATGCGGTGCACGAGGAGCATGCATGTGAAGACAGATCTGCTGCACATCATAGGAGATGTCAGGTCGGGTAAGGGTGAGATACTGAAGTGCACCAGCTAGACTTCGATACTCAGTAGCGTCAGACAGGAGCGCGCCCTCGGTGTCAGAAAGGTTCGCTTGAGTATCAATCGGAGTAGCTGCAGAGTGGCACTCAGCCATTCCAGCACGCTGAAGAACATCCAGGGCATACTGGCGCTGTGAGAGGAACAACCCAGAAGCGGATCGAGTAACACCAATCCCAAGAAAGAAGCGAAGATCGCCAAGGTCAGTCATAGCAAACTCACTGTGCAACCGGTGAAGAAGCTGCTGCATAAACTCAGTAGATGAGGCCGTGACAATGATGTCATCCACATAGAGGAGTAAGTAGGCTGTGTTGCCTCAAGAGCGGAGAACAAACAAGGATGTATCCGTGACAGATGCATGGAAACCCAATGTGGCTAGGTAAGTAGCAAAGCGTTGGTACCATGCACGAGGAGCCTGCTTCAATCCGTAGAGAGACTTGTGAAGACGACATACATAGTTAGGGCGAGAATCATCAACAAAACCTGGTGGTTGCTGACAGTAGACCACTTCATCCAGGTTGCCATTGAGAAAGGCATTCTTGACATCGAGCTGGAGATGGCAATGGTGAGGACGAGACGAATGGTGGCAGGCTTGACAACCTGGCTGAATGTCTCATCGTAGTCGATGCCTGGACGCTGAGAGTATCCACGAACCACCAAGCGAGCTTTGTGTCGAGCAAGAGTTCCATCCGAGTGAAATTTGTGCCAAAAAATCCATTTACCGGTGACCACATTTGCATGAGGAGGGCGAGGA
>NC_061512.1:80520165-80586889 GCF_022539505.1 Lolium rigidum | reverse complement strand
CATACGATCCTTTCAGCTGTGCGGCATCGCGGACCATCTCGCCTCTCGCTGCCACTGTCGTTTCAAGCAGGACTTCCTCGGCATTGGCAATGATGGTCGCGGCAATGATAAGCAAGCCGCCCTCGCCACTCACGGCGCTACCACTACCTACCATGTTGATCCAACTTGGTACATGGATACCGGGGCTACGGACCATCTGACGCATGAGCTCTCCAAGTTCAACCCACGGGAGCCCTACACTGGCCATGATCAAGTTCGCACCGCCGACGGGACAGGTATGCGCATCTCTCATGTTGGCCAGGCTTCGCTTCTCTCACCCACCTCCAACCATATTCGCCTCCGTAATGTGCTTCGTGTCCCCTCTGTCTCCCGTAATTTACTCTCTGTGCAAAATCTTACAATTGATAATGATGTCTTTGTTGAGTTTCACCCGTTTCATTTTTTTGTTAAGGACCGAATCACACGAGACATTCTTCTTAGCGGTCAGAGTCACCATGGTCTCTACGTGCTGGATGCTCCCACTGCTCCACAAGCCTTCACGGGTGTTCGTGCTGCCCCCTCGCAATGGCACGCTCGCCTTGGCCACCCTGCCACCCCTGTCGTCCGCCATGTATTGCGTAGCCATGAGCTTCTCTTGTGTCCAACAATAAAGCGTCTTCAGTCTATGATGCCTGTCAGCAAGGCAAGAGTCATCAGTTACCGTTTTCAGAGTCTACTCATATAGTTAAGGCTCCCCTTGAGCTTGTGTATACGGATGTGTGGGGTCATGCCCAAACTTCTGTCAGTGGTCATAATTATTATGTCAGTTTCATTGATGCTTATAGTCGTTTTACATGGCTTTATCTTCTTAAACGCAAGTCTGATGTGTTTGATGTTTTTATTCAGTTCCAAGCACACGTTGAGCGCCTCCTCAAACATAAAATTGTCCATGTTCAGTCCGATTGGGGGGGGGGCAAATACCGCAACCTCAGTTCTTTCTTTCAGAAACATGGGATTGCGCATCGTGTTGCTTGTCCACATACACATCAGCAAAATGGTGCTGCTGAACGTAAGCACCGCCACATAGTTGAAACTGGCCTAACCCTTCTTGCGCATGCGTCCGTACCTTTTCGGTTTTGGAGTGATGCCTTCACCACTGCTTGTTTCTTGATCAACAGACTCCCCACATGTCTTCTGCATATGAAAACACCGGTTGAACTCTTGTTTCATGAACCACCTGATTACTCATTCCTCAAAGTTTTTGGGTGCGCCTGTTGGCCGCACTTGCGCCCCTACAACAGCCGCAAACTAGAGTTTCGATCCAAGAAATGTGTGTTTCTCGGTTATAGTTCCATGCGTAAGGGTTATAAGTGTCTCCATATTCCTTCCAACCGTGTCTATATTTCACGTGACGTTGTCTTTGATGAACACTTGTTTCCTTTTGCCTCGCCTCCACCCACAGAATCACACACACCTCCTGTTGTTTCGCCCCCTGCTTTGCCTGGTCAATTTGTAGATGTTGCATACTCGCCTGTTTTGTTGCCTAATCATGGTGCAGGTAACGGGAGAGGTGCTCGTCTCGAGTTGCTGGACAGTCCGGGCGCTTCTGCTACTGCATGTGCTGAAGGCGCCGGTGATCGCTGCATGGCGCATGCAGCTCCTCCGATCGACGTGCGTCCGGGCACGCCCGTCTCGCACGCGCCGATCGCCGCTACGCCGTCCTCGCCTGGGCCGCTGTCATCTGCTGGGCCGTCGCCCCCGGCTTCTCCCGCTCCGACCACTGCTGGGCCATCGCCCCCAGCGTCACCTGCATCTGGGCCGCCCTCGCCGCCGCCGCTGCCTACACCAGCATCAGCTGGGCTGTCGCCACCAGCGTCACCAGCTCCTGTGCCGCCTGCTTCATCGAGTGGGCCTACTATCTCTGCATCGCCGGTCATACCGGTGTCTTCCTCCACTACAGTGACTGCACCTGTGGCTCTTCGTCCTCACACGCGTAGTAAGAGTGGCATTGTTCGTCCCAAGGAGCGAACTGATGGCACCGTTCACTAGTAGGAAAACCCTTATAGGCGGAGCTTAGTTTTGTGGCGCACCACTAAAAATGCGCCACAGAATATTATTTTGTGGCGCACCATTCTGGGTGCGCCACAGAAATAGCTTAATTTTGTGGCGCACTATGAAACGCTGCGCCACAAAAACTTGGTGGGGCCCACATCCTGTCACGCCCAACCATTGGTTTTACCTTTTCTACGGCGCACTGCACCTGGTGCGCCACAGAAATAACGTATTCTGTGGCGCACCGGCCTCGGTGCGCCACGAAATAATGTTTTCTGTGGCGCACTTGTCTCGGTGCGCCACAGAAATAACGTGTCCTATATCAAGGCCGTACCCCTCCCTCGCCACGAAGTTCCTCTCCCTCTCTCCCTCTCTCCCCGCGCCGCCGCCTTCCATGGCGAGCGCTGCCGTCGCTGTCGCCGCCGCCGCCGTCTTCCTCTGCGAGGGCCGGATGCCGCCACGCTCCACCCATCCCCGCCACCAGCAGCACAAGCCGCTGCGGCGTGGAGGAGGAGGGGCCGGCGCGGCGTCAAGGTGGAGGAGCCGCCGCCGCGTCAAGGTGGAGGAGCCGCCGCGACCTCCACCCCTGCCGTCGTCGTCGGTGAGCTCCTCCACAACTCTCCAAATCGTCGGTGAGCTCCCTCCCCTCCCCTCCCTCTTCCTCCCCCGCGCGAGCACAACGTGCTCGACGAAATGCTCGCTCGGTTGGCTCTGGATGCATTGCTGCTAGTGATGCTTATTGGAGTGTTCTATATGAGTGACACTTCTATGCTGTCTGGTTTAGGGTTCATAGGAATTTGATGCCCTGGTTTAGGGTTCATAGCAAAAAATGAAATGCTACTGGTTCATTTGATGCTACTGGTTCATTTGTTGTGCTCAGTGAGGTTAACTGTTAATCTTGATGGCTTATTACTACTGGTTCATTTGTTGTGCTCAGTGAGGTTAACTGTTAACAATTTTCTTGATGGGTTCATAGGAATTTGATGCTACTCGTTCATTTAAATGCTTGTTGTGCTCGGTGAGGTTAAGCTGGTTCATAGGAATTTAAATGCATGAAATGCTACTTGGTGGGCTTGTATACATACATATTTATAGTTGCTCTTGGTTGGCACTGGGATTAGTTTTCCGGACCCCAAGTAATTCTCTGTTGGGATTAGTTTTCTCGGACCCCAAGTTTTTTGGACCCCTGATGATTTACTTGATGGATTCTTGTGAGCTTATGGTATGCTTATAATGCTCGATTAGTGGGGATGCTTACTTGGATCATGTGCATATAGTTCATATAGTTCCCTAAAAATAAAGAATGCTCCCTGGCCGGAAGCTTGATGTCTTAGCTCAGCCAATGATGCAAAGGCTGAGGCAAAAACTTGGATAAGAACATATACTAAAATGTGTGATTTAAATGGAATGCTTATGATGGTTACTACCAAGTGATGAATAATCCCTTATGGTACCCCAGCTTTGTTTTGAACTCAACCGAGTAATGATAAATTTCTATTTCTTGTGTTGGCTTTGATGAAAATAGAGATATCCACGGTAGGGGATCATGTAAATGAATGCCACTGTGGTATCCTTTGAAGAAAAAGGACTGTTTCGATGGTTTTAAAAGGCTAGGTGGTGCTAGGTGATTCGGTTGGCTACCAAGACTTGTCTCATCCGGTTAGCTGGGATATGCTATGTGTTGTTGCTTGTTTAGGCATATCTATCACTTACTTGGATTCTATTGGTTCTTGATTGGCCTCTCTTTTTCCAGCATCACTTGGTCTATATACCAAGTGATGAATAATCCCTTTGGAGCATCTGCTCCATGCATGCTATGTGTGTTTGAGCATCTTGACTTATGTCCCTATGATAATGGATCATCAAATGTTTCCCTTTGTCCCTGGTTGCCTCCTTAATTGATGCCTTATGATCCAAATGATCCAAGTCCCTTGCATGATCCCATTTGTCCCTAATGTTGCTTAATTAAGATGAATAAATTCCCTCTAATCACCATTTGGAGATCAAGACTAGTTCTTGATATCCATTAGCTAGACTCCAATATTAAAAATGTCTCCCAAATATGGAGACAAACATTTTAACATTACCCCAATGTTATTTCTCTCAAATTGACGAGTTTCGATGGTATGCTTGCTCCTCATCTGTACTTTATCAATTCCCTACTGATCCTAAGTACCCATGAATATCTGGTGGTGTTTTTATGCTTGTTTAGTTCTTGTCAACACATGTGTTTGCATGTGTGTGTGAGCTGCTTGTAGTGTCACTTGACTATTCAAGTTTCAATGTTGGTTACTTTTCCTCTAGTGCAAGAAATGGTTGAGCGAGATGTTTATCCACTGTTGGCCTTTATTCTTGGGTAGCTCAAAGTGTCATGCACTTACTTGGATCATCAAATGTTTCCCTTAATTTGTCCCTGGTTGCCTCCTTAATTGATGCCTTATGATCCAAATTACTATATTATTGGATTGAGTGATATGGCTACTTTGCTTGTTTGCTCTCCAAATGCTATATATGTGTATTTGACCATGCTTATGATGGATTTCTTTTAAGGACTCTAGCTAGATTAGAGGGGAAAAAGTTGCTTTGCTTTGTTGCCTATGATAATGGATCATCAAATGTTTCCCTTTGTCCCTGGTTGCCTCCTTAATTGATGCCTTATGATCCAAATGACCCAAGTCCCTTGCATGATCCCATTTGTCCCTAATGTTGCTTAAGATGAATAAATTCCCTCTAATCACCATTTGGAGATCAAGACTAGTTCTTGATTTCCATTAGCTAGACTCCAATATTAAAAATGTCTCCCAAATATGGAGACAAACATTTTAACATTACCCCAAGTGATTTACTTGTCGATGATTAGATGGTTGGTCGATCACTCGTACACTCGGGGGTGGAGCAAGTGAGGCTTGGTGTGATGGCACAAATATCAATATCTTGTGCATCCTACACGGCCTCACTTACTCCATCCCTAGATGTTAATATTTGTTTCGACCAACAAAGTATGAGGCATTCCATTTAGTTCATATATACTAGCTACTTCTTAATTGCATTGGCCTTTCTTCCATTTTAGTGCCGATGATTAAATTGTTTGGTCACTTGTACACTTCGGGGTGGGGCCGGTGAGCCTGGTGCGATGGCACAAATATCAATCTCTTGTGCATCCTACCTGGCCTCACCGACCCCATCCCGAATGTTAATATTTCTTTCGACCAACAAAGTATGAGGCATATGATATCTAGTTGAGATACCACTTGGCTCTTTCTTCCATTTTAGTGCCGATGATTAGAATGTTTGGTCACCTATACGCCGCAATATACTTTGTAGACGAGCCCCCCTTTCCCTGGCCACCGTTCCGTGAACGAGTCCTTGACGAGACAACAACGCCGACATGCCTCTCCGGCGCAGCACCACTTTTCTTCTCTCGCCGTCCGATGACGTGAACGAGTCCTTAATGCCAAGACGGTGCCGGCCTCCCTAGCATCATGCCGACCCCTGTTGTCGCGCTTCGGGCCGTGTCGATCACGCGCCCTGCACTCTCTGCCGGGCGCGGGACACACGGCTTGAAGCGCGGCAACACGGCCCGGCATAATGCCGGGCGGAGCCGGCACGGTCTTTGCATCAAGGACTCGTTCAGCTGGACGGCGAGGGACCGGCGTGGTTCTGCGCCGGAGATGCGAGATCGGTGTTGTTGTGTCGTCAAGCACCCGTTGACGGAACGCCGACCGGGGAAAGGGGCCCTTCTGCAAAGTATACGGCGGTGTATACTGCAACTATGGTTTCGACCATAGTATTTGTGTTGACCAACAATGTATGAGGCACATATTCTATTTTGTCATTCCATTTGCTTTGAGATTTTCAAAATGCCGATGATTAAAATGTTTGGTCACCGTACACTTGGGGGTGCCGTAAGTGAGCTCGGTAAGATAGCACAAATATCAATCTCTTGTGCATCCTACCTGGCCTCGCTTACACCATCCCTAAATGTTAATATTTGTGTTGACCAACAATGTATGAGGCACTTATTCCATTTTGTCATTCCATTTGCTTTGAGATTTTCAAAATGCCGATGATTAAAATGTTTGGTCACCGTACACTTGGGGGTGGCGTAAGTGAGCCTGGTAAGATAGCACAAATATCAATCTCTTGTGCATCGGACTTGGCCTCACTGACACCATCCCTAAATGTTAATATTTGTGTTGACCAACAATGTATGAGGCACTTATTCCATTTTGTCATTCCATTTGCTTTGAGATTTTCAAAATGCCGATGATTAAAATGTTTGGTCACCGTACACTCGGGGGCGGCGTAAGTGAGTCTGGTAAGATAGCACAAATATCAATCTCTTGTGCATCGGACTTGGTCTCACTTACACCGTCCCTGAATGTTAATATTTGTGTTGACCAACAATGTATGAGGCATTTATTCCATTTCTCTTGTGCATCGGACTTGTTGGTCTCACTTTCTTCCATTTTCATCATAGTAGGAACTGGATGAAGGACCCCGATGCAAGCGAGCCTGGTGGGTAGAGATGATGGAGCAAAGGAGGAACCGGATGAAGACTACTTTGTATCTCGAAATTGTGAATTTTGTATGAATTAAGAGTTGTATGCAAAACATTTGACACTTGCCACTATATATGTATCTCGATCGGGCTCTAAGTAATGTGATGATGATGTCTATGTTATATCTGTGCAATGTACATGATATTTATATTATATCCGAATGTTGTCTGTATATAACTTCGTGTATCTGTATTGTGTATCTGTATTGCTGTGTATAAACTGCATATGTATAGCAGGCAGCACAAAATCGTGTATAATACAAGCAAATTCTGTGGCGCACTTAGAACCAATTCTGTGGCGCACCCTTTTCTGTGGCGCACCTAAGAACAAGTGCGCCACAGAAACCTTAGTTCTGTGGCGCATGGGCAGGTGCGCCACAGAAACCTTATTTTTGTGGCGACGTTTCTGTGGCGCACCTCCCATGCGCCACAGAATCCATTTTTGGTGCGCCACTGATGAGGCTTTTCCTACTAGTGGTTGCTTGGCTTGCTGCCTGTTTATCTCAAGCTGTTGCGGATCCAACTGTTGAGCCTCGCCATTATACTGCCGCATTGCAAATTCCACATTGGCGCAGTGCTATGGAACTGGAGTATCAGGCTCTTCTGAAGAATGATACATGGACCCTTGTTCCTCCCAGATCTGGTGTCAACATCATTGACTGCAAGTGGGTATTCAAGGTGAAGCGACATGCTGATGGTTCTATTGAGAGATACAAGGCGCGTCTAGTCGCTAAGGGGTTTAAACAACGCCATGGTCTTGACTATGAGGACACTTTCAGCCATGTTGTCAAGCCAACCACTATTCAGATTCTGCTCTCCTTAGTGTCACCCGTGGTTGGGCTCTTCGCCAACTTGATGTTCTGAATGCGTTCCTTCATGGTGTTCTTGAGGAGGAGGTTTATATGAGGCAGCCCCCTGGATTCTCTGATCCGACTCGTCCAGATCATCTGTGTCGCCTTGTCAAGGCACTTTATGGCCTCAAGCAGGCCCCCCGTGCATGGCACGTCCGTCTTGGTGCAGCTCTGTGTGCTCATGGTTTTGTTCCCTCTACAACAGATACATCTTTGTTTCTGCTTCAGCGTCCAGAAGTCACTATGTACATTCTGGTTTATGTGGATGATATCATTCTGGTCAGTTCATCTGTTGCTGCCACGGATCGGTTGATCTCCTCCCTTGGTGATGCTTTTGCTGTGAAGGATCTTGGAAAACTACATTTTTTCCTTGGTCTTGAGGTTACTCATGATGATACTGGTCTCTCCCTTACTCAGCAGAAGTACTCCCATGATCTGTTACGGCGTGCTGGTATGCTTCAGTGTAAGCCTGCGTCTACACTGATGTCTACATCTGAGCTGCTCACTTCTGTTGATGGTACACTTCTTTCCTCTGAGGATGCTACAGAGTACCGCAGTGTGGTTGGTGGTCTGCAGTATTTGACCCTTACTCGCCCAGATATCTCATATGCGGTGAACCGTGTTTGTCAGTACCTACATGCTCCTCGTGATCCTCATTGGACAGCTATGAAGCGCATCTTGCGCTATGTACGCCACACAGCGTCTTTTGGACTGCGCCTATGCTCCTCTTCTTCAGGTTTGCTTTCTGCTTTCTCTGATGCAGACTGGGCTGGGAATCCTGATGACAGGCGATCAACGGGGTGATATGCAGTGTTCTTTGGTCCTAATTTGATCGCCTGGAGTGCTCGCAAGCAAGCTACCGTGTCTCGGAGTAGTACTGAAGCTGAGTATAAAGTTGTAGGAGACGCCACAGCTGAGCTGATCTAGGTACAGTGTCTACTGCGAGGGTTGCGTGTTCCGCAAACTCAGTCTCCTGTTCTTTGGTGTGACAACATCGGTGCTACGTATCTGTCATCTAATCCAGTGTTCCATGCCCGAACGAAACACATCAAAGTTGACTATCACTTTGTGAGGGAATGTGTTACACAAAAGCTACTTCGGATGAGGTTCATTTCGTCTAAAGATCAACTTGCTGACATCTTCACAAAGCCACTGTCCTTACCTTTGTTTCAAGGTTGTAGGCGCAATCTTAACCTGTTAGATGTTCGATGACACGGTTAAGATTGAGGGAGGGTGTTAGACTGTATATATGGTAGCCTCTGTATTGTACCTGTAATCCTTGTACATCTGTACACTATAAATATAAACCCAACGCCAACCCTAAGGGGTGTCGAGCGTTCCCCCATCCTTTGTTTCACATAGCAACAATGTGGGAAAGAATTAAAAACATGCTTAGAACTTGCCCATCACATGGAGTTAATGAATGTACTATCCTACACTCTTTCTATAATGGGTTAAACATAATGTCTAGAAGCATGATAGATTCTACCGCGGGAGGTGCTTTTATGGGAAAAAACTGTGCCTGAAGCTAAAACCATATTAGAAAGTAAGTTGCATAATCATAGTCAATGGCATACTGAAAGGGCACCTAATCCCACAAAGAAAGTGCATTCAATTGTAAAATAAAATCCTTTATCTAATAAAATTGATGCCATCGTCCTTGCTTACATCGCTAAACAAAGTAATAATAATGTCCCTTTACAAGATTTAGTTGGCAACAACAATGAAAATGTGGATGTTAATTTTATAAGAAACTTTGGCAACAATGGGTATGGGAACTATTACAACAATATCTATGGCCGGCCCCTTATGTGCCCAACAAATATGCTAGAGGTAATAACTCTAATGAATTAGAAAACACCATTAGATCTTTTATTACTTCACAAAAAGAGTTGAATAAAGAATTCATAGAAAAATTTGAAAGGCAAGATGCTTTGATTGATAGAGTTGAGCTCTTAACACAAGAAGTTATCTATTTTAAAAATATCTTGCAACAAAAGAGCCATGAAGAGACAATTAAATTTGTGCAAGAAGTTATAGATAAATCTTGGGAAACTTTGAATGCTATGGATGAAAAAGAAACTCTTATGCTTGCCAATGATAAACATGTTGAAGAAGTTAAAATTCTTAGTGAATCTAGGGAACCACTCTTGGATCTTGATAAATGTAGCTTGAATGAATTGATTGCTATACTAGATAATTTTGGTACGAGATCCCACTATCAATGTTAATCAAGCTAGTTTTGGTTCTTATATTGCTAACTATGTTATTAAACAAAAGATTCATAGGTATAATAATGAGGCATGATACCACCTAAGCTTGGGGATGTGTGGATTCCCAAGATTTTAATATCTATTGACAAAGAAACACACCATGCTATTCTTGATCTTGGATCTAGTGTTTCTGTTATCTCAAAAGAGCTATATGAATTACACAACCTTAAAAATATGGAAAACTGCTCTATTGATTTATTGCTTACTGATGATTCAACCAAAAAAACCATAGTCAAAGTAAAAGATGTTATGGTTGAATTGCATATGACATATGTACCTATTGATTCCATTGTTATGGGGAGAAATACATGTAGTCCTATAATCCTTGGAAGACCTTTTATGAGAACAACATGGGATATCATTGATTCGAAGGAAGGGAATGTTAAGTTTCAGTTCCCTCATAAGAAGTGTATGGAACACTTTCCAAGGAAGAAGAAGGTAGCATTTATGCTACCACATAATATCCATATGTCACTTGAATCAAGTAAGTAAGCCTAGCTATAAGACTATAAAGAAAGCGCTTTACGGGAGACAACTCGAGATGTTTTTATTTGTTCTTTTTATTTTTGGATGCTTGATGTATAATGCTAGTTTTCTTTTAGTTTGCTCTCTTGTTTTTAAATAAAGTATCAAGTTTTTACCCGTTTGGATGTTTAAAGTTGCAAACATAATATGGAGTTGCTTGATTTCTGCGTTGTACTTTTTAGTGCACAAATTGTTTTATCCTTACTGGTAGCTCCTAATTTTTTTCCTTAATACTGTATCTGCAACTTTTCATTCTCTATTTTTATGTCTTAAGTTTCTGAGGTGTCTAAGTCGTACTAAAAATTCAGTTTTGCTATAGCAAAAATTACGGACAGATTCTGTCTTGCTTTGTTAGATCCATTCTTTTGAGTATCAAATTGATTTTTTAATTAGATCTTTTGATATGCTAGAATGAGTAGAACATTATGTGATATCTGTTTCATGAAGATATAATTTTATTATTGAGAGCAAGCATGATTTCTTTTTACCTCTAATGCCACTTATACAAAAGAATGGGCAGAAAAGTTTGTGTTGAAATTTTTTCATAGGGAATGGAGAAACATCACACTAAAATGATTCAAGTATGATGAAAATCATAAGATTGGGTTTGCCCATGCAAACCCACTGGACTCATTTTAAAAGTTCTGGTTTGAGCACCTCTAAACTCTGTTTTTTTAGCAACATAGAATTTTCGCAAAAACTTGAAGCGTCCTTGTTTTATTTGTCTAGTTTTGTTTTATTTTATGAAAGTACCGTCATATTGAGTGTTTATAATGCATATGCATGAGCTACTTGGACCAAACTCTTTATCTCCGAATGTTCAAAGTAAAATAAGTTGCATGCTTTTAAAAAGAAAAGAAGGAATGCCTAAAAGCTAAAATTTATTTTGTGTATTGTATCTCTAGTTTTACATACTCTATTGAGTGATGATTTGTTATATGGCTTATTCAGTGCTACTTATTGCTAGTATACATAGATGTTTAACTTTAGTTATCATTGTTTTATGATGAATGAATAGTCTATGGATACTATTGCATGATTTTAGATCTCTTGCTAGCCAAAAGATTTGAATTTTTACACAAGTATCTACTTGTTTCCAAGCTCTACTCAAATCTAATGTATATCATACCTACCTACATAGCACTTGCTATTCCAAGTATAATGTGAGTGTGTTTTTCCTCCAACCTTTTCAAAATTTCCTTTTTGTGTAATTTAAAGCTCATAGAAAGTAAGGTTTGGTAGGAAATACCACTATGCATGTTGTTGGTTTGACTGATTATGAGTAATGAGCTAGGCCGTAACCATGTTTCTCGGGAAGTCTTTCAACATTGCACTTTTGGGGTATTGCACCCTGCGTTGATCATCATTTGTTTTGTTGATGGCTATCTCTTGTGAAATAAGTAGAGGTTATTTAAGCAAGTAAGCATGCATTGTTACAGAAGAGCAATGTGCCGCTAACCGAAGCCATGCCTAATCATGGTGGAAATTTCAGTAACGAGCATCCTCAATAGGGAGAGTGAAAAAAGAGTTGTGTGAAAAAAGAGTATGATAAAAGAAACAAAAAGAGTATGAGAAAAAGTGAGAGAGAGAGTTAGAGAGGATGCTCAACGTCGGTTGTTCATGTTGTCCCGGTATGGATGGCCTATAGTTGAGATGCACATCTCCTTTGGTCCTTTGTACAGGTGGCATGAAGGTACCCCATTGCGACACTTGGTTAAAACCATGTATGTATAAAGGTCTTGGAAACTCGGAGTTGACTAGCAAGAGGTGTAGTCTTTAGCATTCAAAAAAATGAGGCAACACTTACTCATAAGAGGTCAAACTCATGACACATAGACATCTTTATATATGAGATACCTAGTACCCCATCCTTATTATTATTGTTGACATGAATTGCATAGCTCAAAACCATATTTTATTCTCTCTACTTTTTATTTTGTTGGAGGTTTAGCACATACATTCCCCTGCTTACTTTCTTGTGTCCAAGATTCAAAAGAAATATCCCTGAAAAGAGAAGACAAAGAATCTTCCAAGCTGTTTCATAGGATTTTTCCCAAGCATGCTTTACGATTCATAATACTTTTCATTCATGTTACTTACAATGCTATTTACTTTTATGCATGTTATGTAGAATGTAAAAGTTGTCATTCTCTATTGATTGAACATTGTGATACTTTGATTGATTATTTAGAAGCTATATATATATTATAAACTCCAAAGTTCATGTTAGTTTTATCACCTTCATGCTCGAGACGAGCATAGGTTAAACTCGGGGATGTTGATGCATGTAAAATGCATACATGAACTTTGTCCTTTATCATATTGAATTCCCACATATTTGCAACATATATGATGATAATACCATGTTTTACATTGATTTATGGGGATTTACCAATGATCCCCTTTATTTGGTTTATAACCCTGCAGAACACGAAAACCCTGTTTCGCGTATTTTTCACTTTCAGAGACCTAATACGGAGTCAAATTGACCTAGGATTTTTGGAGCATCATTTTTTTATCGGGAGAAACATCATGGACCCTGGAAACACACCTGGAGAGGCCCGAGGGCCAAACGAGACCAGGTGTTGTGGCCCAAGAGTCTGGCCATGCCACCCACCTCCGTCCGACCGTCGATCGTCCGTTTTGCCCTAATTCTTCCACAAACCGACGTATTTTTCCCTAAAAGTCCTATATATATGGCCCCGAAGAGTTCTCGGGAGAAGAGCGCCGCAAAAAGATAGAAACACTAAAATAGAGGCTGCTGCAGAGAAGATTGGAGGGAAACTCAGCCGGGATCACCGCTGGAGGGATCTCCACCTTCTCCAACATCTTCATCATCATCACCATGATCAAGAGGGAGTAGTCCACCTCTAGACTATGGGTTTGTGGCAGTAGCTTGATCTATTTCTCTCATGTTCTTCATAGTACTTACTGCCATATGAGCTACCTATCATGATTATGGTCATATTTGTAATACCTATGTGGTGGATCCTTGTTCTATGATATTGTTTTAAGAGATCTGATCTTATCATATTGTGAGATGTATTGATAGATGCATATTATGTACCCCGTTCTTAAGTTTATGTTCTGATCCAACATCTATGCAAGAGCGTGTGTGGGGTTATGTGTGTGTTAGATGGAGTAGCAAGGTTTTAGTGATTGGATAGTGACAATATGTTCATGATCTATTATGGTTTTGCCTTTCTTTTGCTACCTCACTAGGGATTAAGTGAATTCATGTGCTATGTTCGTCATGTGACAACAATGATGATCTTGTTTGTTCAAGGTAACATATTTGATATTCAAACTTCATGTCAAAGTACTTATTGCTATGCTCGTTAATTCTTAATACAAGATTGATGAAGTTTATTTCTTGTGAAGCATAATATGGATGTGTTGCATCATCTCTATGTTAAGACGTGATGCCCATATTAATTACTGATCTTATATATAATATTATTTGTACCTTCATATCTCAATGATGAATTGCTTTTTTGTCCAATACAACTTTACGATTGAATAGTCAAGTGAACCCATAAACCCCGGACCACTTTTTATTATCTAAAACACATTTATATTTCTTTTACATTGTTTTCTATTTGCTGCATTATTTTATTCTGAAAATACAAAAATATTTATTTTTCTTATTTGCATCCAAAACACCAAAACTGTCAACCTCTTTACAATTTTTACTTAGTTATTTCATCTAGTTTAGTTTTTTACTTGATTTATTACTATATGTATTATTTACTTACACGAAACTTTGTGCTTGACAACCACACGGTTAAGTTTGGGACACAAGGCATTTACTTTACTTGCAGGATTGCTTGAAGAAGAGAGAAGAGAATACTCTTTCATCTAGTTGCCCGAGTGTTCGATATAAACCCTCGAGTCACCCTTGTGAGGGAAATACTCCGGCCGACACAACACTCGCACTTGGATTCCCGAGCGTCATCGGAGGGGATAGGCGAGAAGGGACAAGAGAGGCCACCGCATCGTGCGGAGAGAGTGGAGTTTGTTCATGATGAAAGTTGTAGTTCCTTTTTTTGAAAGTGGATGTTTTGTTCGTGATGTTCCCCTAATTTTTTATTTACCCTAAAATTTTGCTATTCCAAAAAAGGGATTTGTAACAAAAATGATTTTTTTGCGCCGAAAAGGATGCATAGAAAATAAACGGAGTTGAATGAATTTGAATTTTTTGCGCGCCAATAAGGACAGAAAACAAATGAAATTGTAAAATTTTGAATTTATGTGCACCAAAAAGGGAATTAAACAAACGGAACTAGCGGAAACAGACGACAAGAAAATCATATTAAAAGGGAATCAAACGCGTGCAAAAACCAAGGAGGTCGTAATTGTTAACTAAAGTCTCTGAATTAATCGACCCGACTACGAGCCGATGGGATGAGGGCTTGGTTAGTTCTATATTCAATGAGGTGGATGTTGGCCGAATTTTGCAAATACCCTTAAACCCCAATGGGTTTTCAGACTTTGTTGGTTGGTCCCTTACTAAGCATGGCTGTTTTACCGTGCGTTCAGCATATCATTGTCAATGGAAACACCAATTTAGTGGGATAGCTGCGGGTTTGTCTGCACCAGGAACATCGGCTACGAATCCTGTCTGGCGTATCTTATGGAAACTACAGATCCCTGGGAAAGTTAAAATCTTCATTTGGAGGGCCTTGCATGGTATTCTTCCTCTCAAAAGTATCTTAGCCAACAGACATATTGGTTCTAGTGGAGAATGTCCCATATGCCGGACAGGACCAGAAGATGTACTACACCTTTTATTTAAGTGTAACGCTGCTAAGGAAATCTGGCAAAGCTTGGGTCTGGCCGAGATTATTGAGGATGCTACATCAATTGATAGATCAGGTTCTGCAGTTCTTGAATATCTGATCAGAGATAATGATAACAATCTTTCAGGGCTATCTATGGTCAATCGGAAGGAGACGATCATGGTGGCGGCTTGGTACCTCTGGTGGATCCGAAGGAGGCGTACTCATAATGAAAATGTGCCACCGACTTATAAATGCAAACTCTCGATCCTCTCCATAACAGCTCATGCAGGGTCTCGGGCAAGCGGATGCCAGGATAGTAATGCCATATGGACCAGACCTGAAGCGCGAGTTTTGAAACTTAATGTCGATGCTGCTTATCATTTAGATGAGGGAGCGGGAGCAATTGGGGCAGTAATACGAGACTACGAAGGGCGGTTTGTGGCGGCAAAGTCAATCCTATTATTGCATGTGGCGTCGGCAACAATGGCGGAGGCGACTGCCATGAGAGAAGGCTTATTGCTTGCAGAATCATTAGGCTGTAATCGTCTTATAGCTGAATCGGATTCCCTGGAAACAATAGAAGCTTGCTCTGGTGGACAACGTTGGTGGAATGAATGCTCGGCTATTTTCGCTGACTGCGTTGACAAAGTGGCCTCTATTGGTAATGTGGAGTTTAAGTTCTGCCCTCGAGAAGCAAACCAAGTTGCACATGAGCTAGCTAGGCATAGTTTTATTACTAAAACATCTTGTACTTGGGACGATGATCCCCCTAGCTTCCTGTTAGACAGGTTGTTAAACGATGTAACCAAAATGTAACCAGTTGGCAGCAAGTTTTTGACGCACTCTTTTCCTTACCAGGGTACCTAAGGGGACTGGAAGGTTTTTAATGAGGCGGCTTGCTTGCTTAATATATATATCGTTTACTTCAAAAAAAAAAAAAAAAGGAGGTCGTAATTGCACGGAAAGGGGAGCGAATGGGTTCATCCATCGCTTCGTTATTGTGCCAAAAAAAACTTAGAGCATCTCCAAAATCAGCGGGAAACTACAGCGTCATATTTCATGTTTAGGCTGCGCATATCACTGTTTTCGGCACGAAGCCAGCCGTGGCCGATCCAGATGCCCCAAAAATTGTTGCCGGCTACGAGCAGTTTTTCAAACGTCGTAAAAATGGGCGCCGCTAGACGCTGCAACACATCGAACTTTGTATATATATACAAACACCACATGTGAACATATTTCATAGCTTCATACAAATGTAAAGACAAGCACAACATATAAATTTAAGATCATAGCTTCATCACCAAGTTCACCATTGATACGTTGCAAACGTATCTATAATTTTTGATGCCCCATGCTTGTTTTACATCAATTTCTATATGTTTTGTCTACACTTTTTGGCACTTTTATGCATTTTCCGGAACTAACCTATTGACAAGATACCGAGTGCCAGTTCCTGTTTTTTGCTATTTTTGTATTTCAGAAAAGTTTTATAAAAAATATTCTCGGAACTTGACGAAACAAAAGCCGAAGATCTTATTTTTCCGTATCAAAGACGAAGTCCGGAGAAGAGACGAAGTGGCACCACAAGGCGGCAACACCACCCCATGGCGTGGCCAAGGGTGGGCCCGCGCCATGGCATGGTGTGGGCCACCTAGGCGACCACCGACCTCGCCCTTCCGCCTATAAATTCCCTTCGATGTAAAAACCCTAAAACATCCAGCCTCCGTCCATGAAAATTTCCGTCGCCGCCGCCATCGTCCACAAAAGTTTTGGGGGTCAGAAGTTCCTGTTTCGGCACCCTGCCGGGACGGGGATTGACCGCCGGAGCCATCTCCATTGACTCCACCGCCTCCACTTCAACTCCATGATGGTTCGTGAGTAGTTTCTCCCTGTACTACAGGTTCTCGGCTGTAGCTAGTTGGTACTCTCTCTCCCATGTACTTCAATACAATGATTTCATGAGCTGTCTTACATGATTGAGATCCATATGATGTAATTGGTGTTGTGTTTGTTGGGATCCGATAAATTGTGGAATTGTGATCAGATTGTTCATCATATTATCATACTACTGTTATTTAAGATCTAGCATGCTCTCCGGTACTTGTAGTTACCTTCATCAAGTAGTTGCATGTATCTCCAAGAGGGAGTATTTCTGGAAGAGTGACAATAACTTCTAAGATTGTAGATGTGATGTTGCTACTAGGGAGAAAACAATAATGTTTTGTCTAAGGATAATTCTATTGTTTACTTTACACACATTGCTTAATGCGATAATCTGTTGCTTGCAACTTAATACTTGGAAGGGGTTCGGATGATAACCTCGAAGGTGGATTATTAGTCATAGACGCGGTTGGATTACGGTCTATGTATTATGTTGTAATGCCCAATTAAATACTACGAGTAACCTTTATCTTATCATAGCATGCATTGTCATGCCCTCACAATTATCAATTGCCCGACTGTAATTTGTTCACCCAACACATGTTATTTGGAGAGTTACCACTAGTGTAGATAGTCAGCAACCCCGGTCCTTCTGTCATCACCATTGCTCTACGGTCAACTCCGCACTGGAATATTTCTGGTGCCATCTCCTCTGTGCTATTGTTGCTATGTTACTATTGCCATTGCTCTCATATTACTGTTGTTTTCTCATCATCCCTATTACTAGTGCTTTTCCAGGTGCAGCTGAATTGACAACTCCGCTATTAAGGCTTATAAATATTATTTACATCCCCTTGTGTCGAATCAATAAATTTGGGTTTTACTTCCCTCGAAGACTGTTGCGATCCCCTATACTTGTGGGTCATCAACCATCATAGCATAGTGCAAAAGCTTGACATAGTTCAAAAGCTTAACATAGTTTGAATTAGACAAGTTCACAGACCCAACCAAAGTAGACACAACTTCATGAACAATACAAATTCTCACGCCTCAAATTGTCCATTGGTTGCTCCATTTAGTGCATCATCTTCATCAGCCACATCGGCGGTGTTGGAAATAGTGTAGGAGCCAATGTCGTCACCCGGTCACCCGTCGGAGCTCCAAAGCCACCCATGACACCCATTGCGGCCATGTACCAACCCATTGGAGCTCCCATGCCTCTAGTGCCACACATGGCACCCATTAAAGCTCCCATATATGCATGCATGCCACCTATGTTGGGCATGCCACACATAGGAGGTCCCATAGGTGCACTCATGCCACCCATATAGGAAGCCCCATAGGCGCACTCATGTCACCCATTCCGGCCATGCCACCACCCATGCCTCCCATAGGTGATCCCCCCGCCACCAACCTCTCCTCGGCCGCTACCCTTCTCCCCTAGGTCGCCGCCCTCCTCTCATCGGTCACCTGGGCTTCCTCTACCTCCTTCATCATCGCAATCTTCCTCTCCTCTGCCACCTCCTTTATTACATTGACAATATCATCCAATGACTTCTTGATGTCATTGTATCCGCCCTTGTTGCCCTTCCTCTCTTCTTTCACTTGCTTCTTATATCCTCATCTCTTGATTGACGATCGTCAATGATTGTTGCATCTCCATTAGTTTGTTGCCTTCCCTTGGCACTTCCAACACCTCACAGCTTTCTCCATTTCTCATCATTTTCTAGCTCCTTCCAAAATGATGTAAAGAAAACGGTCGGCCTTTCACCACCTTGACCTTCTTGGTCTTCTTGTTTTTTCTCTTGAACAAATTTTGTGCAATGGTAATCTACACAGATGAAAATTAAAAAATAGTCACCACCAATAAGAAAGATTAAACGAATGGTTAGCTAAGTATATGAAGAGACAAAATGTATTACCCTATCATTATCATTAGTACCACTTGGGTTCATGTCTTCAACGCTTTCCAAACATGCCGACCACTTTTGACAATCGGTTTGAATTGTGGGCCAATGATCACGAAGAGATTTATTCGTACGCTCAATTCCACTTTTATTGTGGGTATCATAGTACTCCTTCATCCTAGTCCAATAGGTGTCTCTCGCTTGGTTGATGTCGACGACCGCATCCATGCTCACCACCTTCCATATGCTGGAAAGCAATATGCCCTCCTGCATGGTGTAGTTTGACAATCTCCCCGCACTTCCATCAACAAAACCCTATGCTACTTCATTCCCCATTGATTGTTCGTATTCTTGTGAGTAGTAGTCTTGTGAAAATGTTGAACCAACATTCGACGGACTGATTTTTCTGCTGAAGATTTGTCGCAGATGTACAAGGCGCTTGTCACCGGCCTTCGATTTCCTTTTCGGCTTCGCGTGGCGGTGGCCCAAGCGAATGCGAGACTTCGGTGGCGCGCGGGCGTGGAGCCACCGACATCTGCCCGCATTCAATGGCGGGGTTAGGGTTTGCAACGATTGCGAATGGGGTGGTCGTAGAAGACGACGAAACTATGGCAGGAGCGGGGACGAACTGAAGGTGGGGGAGTGGCGGATCCACCCGACATGGCCAGAAATTGGATGGTGAGGGTGGCGGAGAGAGGCTGCAGGTCGCGTGCGTGAGGTTTCAGGACGACAGTTGGGCTTCGCCCGCAACTTCGAGTTTTCAGCACGCCCGAGCGTGTGCCGCAAAGATGCTACGTAGAGGGTTCTTTTTTTTTGTTCATGCCGCAAAATTTTGTGTGGCATTTCCTAGAGGCCTGCCGCACCATAGAAAACAGTTTTTTTTTACGCCATATAGTTTGGCTGCAGTTGGAGATGCTCTCATGGTTATCCTTTTCAGAGTAACCACGGGTCGGAAAGTGACCTCTCGGGAAGCTAGGAGCGGCACCCCTAACTACCCACGCTTCATTCACCGCACCGGGCTAAACACACGCCTCCGGAGCACTCCGACACGTCATCCCAGCGCGAAGGAAGAAGCAACCGGCGGAGGAAGCCCAAAGCATCCCACACAACCAAGAGGAGAGAGAGAGGACAAATCCGCTCCCCACCCCCACCATCGTTCCTTCCCAGCTGCTCGATCGATGACCTCGTTCATCCTCATCGCCCTCGGAGCTCAATTCGTCTCCTGACTCCGCCAAGAGGGAGGTGGATTATCTTGAGGGGGTAAGGATTTCTCATGGTTTCTTGCACAGTTTCGTGATTAATCGTTGGCGGCATTCGGGCCTTCGCCTCGATCATCCGAGCCGATCGCAGCGACGGTGGTCATCTTGGTGGTGTTTGGTGGTATGGATTCTTGAATTGTGGTTAAGAGGACTTTTGCCCTGCCCAATTTCTCCTTGCTATAAGTATCGAAGCAAAATATGGCCGATCCTTTGTCCTTTTATCCGACTAAAGAAAGCTAGATCTTTTCGGGGTGTCGTTGATTGGGAGTGTGCATCTCCATGGTCCTCTCCTCGGATCAACCTTCCCCTCTCATGTAATCGTGTCTTGGTGCAAGCCTCACAACTGAACTGGCATGAGTTCTCTTGATTTGTTCTGGATACTATTTGAGACTGAGTTGCTTTTTTCTTCCCTTTTCTGGCTTTATTTACCGAGCATCTATATTTGAGTGTCATTTTTGCAGGTTTGTTTGTAGAGGATGTGCCCTGTTTGATTCAGTTGACTTGGCAATGGTTCCGATGATATACAATTATGCTGGATGATTCACCCTCATCCACTTCTCTGATTTGGGTGTATATTCTATAAAAAAAACGAGCAGTGGTTGTGAGCTTGTTAGGGGAATGATTGTAGATATACATCACAGTTAAATAAAAAATTAATGCATTTCACACTGCAGAACGGTCATGTACTTCAGTGCACTCTGGTGTTGAGGCCTCAAGTCAGGAACACCCCAAGTTCGAGTTGAAAGCATATCCACTGCAAGTCAGAGCTGTCGCATATGGATGCCACAACCAGCAGCGGAGCTTCCTCTTCTCTTCCCCTCCATCTCATTGTGGATGATACACTATCCCTCGTTTCTCCACTGCAGCAATCGTACCAACGATCGCAGCGTCATTGCCTTGGTGATTCTGCTCCTGGGGAGTTTCCCTTGGCTGCAAACCCATCAATAGTCCTCCATGTCCTCACATCATGCAATCTAGAACCCGAGGACCTCGCTCACTTGGAGGCAAGTAGTATTTTGTTGTTTCTCTCCATGATAGAATTGATATTGCCACTGATGAGCTTTGTGCTTGTGATAGGCAACATGCAAATTCTTCAGGAAGCCTGCCAATTTCCCTCCTGACTTCCTATTGTCAATGTCGGAACTTGCGGCTTTCGACATGTGCCAGAATCGTGCTATATTTAAGCCTATGGGTACACAAGAAAAGAAATGTTTAAGCAGCGCTGCGGCGGTACCTGGAAGCTAGTGCTTAGGTTCATAACTCTAGGTGAAGCATGTTGTCGGCGAGAAAAATCTCAGGCAATTGCTGGACCTGGCCACAGCGTCGCTGTGACAGCAAGTGGCGCTGCTTACTCTTTTGGGTCCAACAACTCTGGCCAACTTGGCCATGACCGTTTAGAAGAGGAGTGGAGACCACGTCCCATCAGGTGCTTCTGAAGTTTACAGTTATCATGAATCTAATCATGACTCAAATGTCTGAGTAGAGTGCTAAGTATTTGTTAGTACTCTTGCAGATCATTGCAGGGTATTCGAATTATTCAGGCAGCGGCAGGAGCAGGGCGTACTATGCTCGTTAGTGATGCTGGTAGGGTGTATGCATTTGGGAAGGATTCCTTTGGAGAGGTAGAATATGGGAATCAAGGTTCAAGGGTTGTGACTACGCCACAGTTGGTGGAATCATTGAAGGACATATACATTGTACAGGCAGCAATAGGGAACTTCTTTACTGCTGTGTTATCTCGGGAGGGATGCGTATATACATTTTCTTGGGGTGGCGACATGAAACTTGGTCACCAAACAGAGCCAAACGATGTACAGCCTCATCTTCTCGCAGGCCCTCTTGAGGACATTCCAGTGGTGCAGATAGCTGCAGGCTACTGCTATCTCCTTCTTCTGGCATGCCAACCAAGTGGCATGTAAGATTTTCACCCCAAACATGTAACATGTGATCATCTATGTGATATATGATATGCTATTTTAAACAAAGATATTCAAAATTTCATTAATCTTACAACATTGAATCTAATTGATAGTCAAGGTTAACAGTATATCTTTTTATGGAATGCAATCAGTCGTTGTTTAATTGTCTATAAGAAGGATTTGTGCACCACGTTAAATTCATTTTTCTAATGTATAATTTAATATCATCAATAACCTTTTAGAAAAAGGTTTTGGATGATCAAAATTAATTTCTTATTATAGTTAACCAATATTTATAGGCTTGACATTTTCAATGACTTCCTATTGTGCTTTGGAACATCTTTAATGATTTAGAGCTCAGAAATACCGCATCTTTGTTTAGGTATGAACGAATAGTCTTAACATGATGCAGTATTATAATGTTTGGTCCCAATTTTGTGGCAGGTCTGTTTATTCTGTTGGTTGTGGTTTAGGAGGGAAGCTTGGCCATGGCTCGCGAAGTGATGAGAAATACCCTAGGTTGATTGAGCAGTTCCAGACCCTGAATATACAGCCAGTGGTGGTTGCTGCGGGTGCTTGGCATGCTGCTGTTGTGGGCAAGGATGGACGAGTTTGTACTTGGGGATGGGGGCGTTATGGCTGCTTGGGGCATGGTAATGAGGAATGTGAGTCTGTTCCCAAGGTAGTTGAGACCTTGAGCAGTGTGAAGGCTGTCCATGTAGCAACTGGAGATTACACCACATTTGTTGTGTCACATAAAGGTGATGTTTACTCGTTTGGATGTGGTGAATCATCAAGCCTTGGCCACAATACTGCGATTGAGGTTAGGCACTATCTTCGCTCACCAGCAAAGTGCTTAATGGAAACATGCAATTCAGCTTAATTTTATATTTATCATCTGTTTGATCCAAATTAATTAAGTTTAAGTACAATTTATAAGATTATGAATAGATAAAATGCAATCAAAGTTTAAAAAAATTAATTGAAAATAGCGTTTCGGGCTACATGTTGCTCTGCTAATGGAATTTGTTTTATCGCGTACCGTTTTAATCCATAGAAAGCTAGCCATCACAGAGCTATAAGGCGCTACTCAGATGTGCACCAGAGTGATTTTTTGTCCTGTTTAATCTTATGTTTCTGACCACTCACCTTTATGACAATGTGTCAATTGATTTATGGTTGTAAACCTATTTCCTTACCGCATAAGAATAAGTGAAAAATCAGATTTGCTTACACGAGTCCTTTAAGTACTTGGTAACTTATATTCTACCTCTGAATCAATCATCGTTTTATTTACCATATGTCCTTATACAGGGTAATAACAGGCACAGCAATGTCCTTAGCCCTGAGCTGGTGACCTCTTTGCAGAGAATCGATGAAAGGGTGGTGCATGTCAGCCTTACGAATTCCATATACTGGAATGCACATACATTTGCACTGACAGAGTCAGGCAAATTGTATGCATTCGGCGCAGGGGATAAAGGACAGCTAGGCACTGAACTTGTCGAACACCGAAGCGAGAGGGGTACCCCAGAGCAGGTCGATATTGACCTCAATTAGGTTCAGTTGCAGCACAATGCCTCCCTTTCGCCCTTTCGCTTCAGTTGCACAGTTCTAACCATCACTTTACTAACTCAGCACTCTTTGCATTGCATGCTCTTAGTCTGTACCGTGTTGATCCTTGCCAATATTGTTAGCCAGCAAAACAAGGAGTTTGTTGTTCATATGATTGATTCTCTTTAGAAAGCTTGTGTATATATTTGTGGTTGTAAATATAACAAGCAGGTCTTCTTGTCAGTTCCTTCAAACATGAGCGCTGGCTTGTGATTGGTAATTTAACATGTTGTAAAATTTACCTTTGTATATTTACCTCGTGTGATACTCAAGTTTGGACCGATGTAATGATTGATAGTTTCTTTTTCATTATTGTGGAAATGATTACCCTACTATATATAGAACGGGATTTAAGGCCTTCATTGCAGACGGAGGGCCCTTCCCTACTATAGTTCACTAAATAGGGCTAAAAATAATGCTATTTATCCGCTACTAAGCCTAAATATTTTAACATTTAAATTTAAAAGATAGACCTACTTAGGTAATATGCATTTATGCACTACTTTTATTACTACAATCATCATGATTTTTTAGTACAAGTTTGTATTATTGAATTTCATGTCATATTTATAGATGATATGAATGTTTGATGCCTAATTTTTCCAGTAGTTTTATTGTTTTGTAGAAAAACGTAAAATGCCTTGGCTCCGCTATAGCTTCCTTAGCGCCTAGAAATTATCGCCACTAAGAAGCATAGCGCGATATTTTAAACTTTGATTTGCATTCATGCGTTCAAAACACAAAGAGATCAAAGTTTCTTTTGCACGATGACTAGGCTTAGGTCATTAATGGAGTGCTATAAATTTTGTCATGAATTTTATTGATTTCGTTATTTTGGGGTAGCAATTTGAATTCAAATTCAAAATATTGGAACTTAAGTTTAAATGCACCTTAGGATTTGGTTCGTAAAAAAAGCACCTTAGGATTTGAATTTGGATTTCAAACAATAATACATACAAAATACAATAGATGAGGTAAAACATAACGAAAATGAACAATAGAATTAGAATTAAATTATGTATTACATTAACATGATTACAAAGGATTTACAAGTCTCAGAATAAAAGTATAAATTACAAGATCAAAAGATCTTCTTCTTCTTAGGTCATAATGGAGTCCTATAAATTTTGTCATGACACAAAAAAAATCACAAGACAATATGGTCACTTAGCAAACCTAGGACCTAGGTCGAGCAGGCTATCCAGAAGAATAAGGTTGATCCGAGCCATAAGACACGCACGTCTCTTCAAGCAGGTAGTTCAGAGATCATCACAAGTTCACAACCTACTCTAGTATCTGTTTTCCAAATTGAACACAACAAAGTTCCTGATGGTTTCCCGGTTGAGTTTTACCAGTCTTTCGAGGATGTCATCAAGTCTGACTATATTTATTTGGTTTTCTTCATACCGGACAACTAGAACTATTCCGCCTGAATTTTGGTGAGATTATTTTATTGCCTAAGATTAATGAAGCGGAAAGGATCTAAAAATATCGTCCTATATGTCTTCTTAATGTTAGCTTTAATATTTTCACTAAGGTCGCTACGATTAGGCTGAATTCCGTAGTTGATCATGTGGTCCATCTTTCTCATACTGTTTTTATGCAAGGGCTTAACATCCTTGATGGGGTGGTTATCCTTCATGAAATGGTTCACCGACTATATTGGAAAAAGTTGAACGGGGTACTATTAAAATTGACTTTCAGAAAACCTATGATAAGGTTAAGTGGTTTTTCCTATAGCAGACTCTCAAAATTAAAAGTTTTTATAAGGAGTGGCGTGCCTTAATTCATAGTTTTGTCTCGAGAGAAAGTGTTGCCATTAAAGTTAATGATAATGTTGGCAATTACTTTCAAACCAAGAAGGAGCTTAGACAAAGTGACCCATTATCACCCATATCACCAATGCCACTCTAGCTTCGGCACCCTCACACGTGTGGAGAGCGATTGTGGAGGGGCGTGATACAATGAAACAAGGCTTTATTGTGGAGAGCGATTGTGGGAGTGAGCCTAGCTCAACTGGTTGGGGGAGTGGATGTACAAACCCAGCACCTGAGTTCAAATCCTCACGGACGCGAATTTAGGTTCCTATTTATACTTGAGGCCCAGGCTAGACCTGGTACTCACGCAATTTATCTTGAGGACTATGCTTTAATCTTAACCAAGATTAAAAATCTTAGTACTCATGCCAAATGGCTGTGTGCATCCCTGGTTGGTGCAGAGGCCGGGAAGTGAAATTCTCCCCATTTTTAGATGCACACGCATGTGCATAGTGAGCCCCCAGCCCCAAGCCTCCCGTACCCCCAGCCTCCCAGCCCTAGCCGCCGCCGCCGCCGGTAGCGCCGCCGGGGCAAAGACCCACGGGGCGTGGCGGCGGCGGGGGCCCTTCCTCGTCGACGCATGGTGGACGGCGGCCGGATCTCCCTCCCTCGAGCATGGCGGACGCGCAGATGGGATGGGCGGCGGCGGCCTGCGCGCTGCGCCCCTTCTCCCGTCGGCTCTCCCCTGGTGGATCGACCGGCGCGGTTGGGATGGGCGGCGGCGGCCTACCTGCGCCCTCCTCCCGTCGGCTCTCCGCGGCACTCCGGCGGGGGCTGGTGGTGGGCGGCGGCCGTGCCCATGGCCTGCACCATTTCCCCCCCCCCGCCTCTCGCCGGTGAGTGGAGGCGATCTCGGGCTTCACCCGCGACACGAGGTCGCCCGGGGCAGCAGCCTTGGGTACGACGGTGGAGGTGGCCCTCTTCTTCGCCGGAGAGGGTCGGCCTGCGGTTGGTGGTGGTGGATCTATCGATCTATCACCGCGTTCCGGCGGTTAGATGGTGATGCATGGAAGCCGGCGACGGAGACGCCGGTGGAGGGTTGGAGTGGCCAGCCCAGGATGGTCGCCGACGTGGGGGTCCGACCTGAATAAAGGCGGTGGTCCTAGGGTCTCTCTTGCGTGAAGAGGAAGACCTACCGGAGGCCTGGACTCGTGATCTAGCCGGAGTGTTGAGTTCGGAAGGCTCCGCCGGCGAATGTAACGGTGCTTGTTGCCTGGAGTTTGCTGGATCGGTGGTATTCGGTCGTGCGCACCCATGCTTTTATTCCGACCGATTGGTTCTGGAGGGAGCAGCGCGAAGCTCTTTTTCTGTGTTGACATCAAGTGACTATGGATCCATGATGAAAGTAGGAAGAAGAGAAGTTCATGAAGGTCGGAGGGGAGGACTAGCTAAGGGAGGTTCAAGTCTCCGCGCTGTTGAGGGACTTGCTTGGTGTTCTGAGCTTCACAGCAGCGGTATGAAAGTGGGGGCGACAACACAGGTGAAGTTCGAGTCCTACCTTTCGGGTGAAAACCCAAGGTCCGACCTTAACCTGGTTGTGCCTGGCAATGACCTTGTTGGAGGCATTGTTTTGAGAGCGGGGACTATCTTCAGGGTGAAAACCTAAGATCGTTGATCGGGCGACGATGGTGTTAGAGCATTGTTCCCTTCTTGGAGGCGTCGTTTTTGGAGAGTCTGTATTTCAGGTGTTGTTTTGGCGGTGGATGTATTGCTTGTTGTTAGGCCCGAGATACTCGTAGCGGGACTTTTGTTTCTTAGTTTTCTTTTCCTTTTTTTTGGCTGTGTGCATCCGTAGTGCCATTAGGGTGGTGCGTTGTTGCAGAGGCTGGGTGTAATTGGTATCTATTTGATATTAATATATTCCCTTTATCGAAAAAAGGTAAGGGGGAAGCAATTCACGCTTGGAATCATAACTGTTTACCTCGTGATCACATGCTGAGGCCGTTGGTCTAGAAGAAGAGGGAGCCTTTCATTTATGTAGGCATCGTTTATTGATAGTACTTCAGCAACTTGGAAGGTGGATCTACTCGAGGAACATTTCCTCCTCGTGGATGTTGAAGTGATTCGGTCTATTCCCATGAGCAATCGCAGGATGATTGGCATTTATGCATTAGCACTATGAGAAAATTGGAGTCTTGACTGTTAGATCAACGTATTGTCTCCTAGTCCAGATTAAGAGAAGGGAGGACTGGATCGAGGGGCGCTCGACTGGTTCCAACTCGAAGGAGGAGAATCAGTGGCAGCGGCGGTGGAAGGTTCAGGTGTCGTCGATCTTCTATGGCGCCTGGCACACCAATCACTACCTACTTGTGACGTCCGCAACCATAAACATATGGCTGAAACCAGTAGTTGCGTTGCTCTATATGTGGTGAAGAGGATTCCTGGTGACATTCTTTAATCAACCATATGATAGCACGATGTGGGCGGGCACTCGCTAACAAGGAGATTGTCCAACAGTGAGTGGATTGGAAGAACCATCGGCTAGACAATGGTTGTTCCTAATGATGGAATTCACTGTCAAAGGAAGGAATTTGTTACAATCGCGGTGACTATGTGGGCTATCTGGTTTGCGTGTAGAAAGATTATCTTTGAGGGGGAGTACCATAGCCCGCTATCGACTCTCCACATTGCTGAAACTTATCTTAGGGACCTCTCCATCTCGACTTCCAGGATTGAGATATGTAAAAGTTAATGTTGACGCAGCCATGGCGAAAACCAGCGACAGTGGTGCCTTGGGAGCTGTGTGTAGGCATGAGGATGAGTCCTTTCTAGGAGCATCATCTCTCACAATCACCAGTATTTCTGACCCAGCGACCTTGACCGTTGGCGTGCACAGAGGCACTAGCCCTCACGGAGGATCTCCAAGTCCAGTGCATGATAGTGGCCTAGGATTGCTTGCAAGTCATAAATAATTTGAAGGATGACCATGAAGGCAGCTATGGGAAGGTTACCCAGATCAAAGGGCTTCACTGGGGTTTTGTTCAAGCATGAAAATAGAGCTTCTAACTCTGAAGCTCATTAGTAGCTCGTAGTTTCGTTTCTCCTAGCATTGGACGCCAGATTTGGCTGGATCAGCCCCTGGTGAACTTTGAATTCCTAATATTATTGAGCAATAAAGAGCTGCTGAATCCTCAAAAAAAAGAGTATTCTAGGACAATTGACGTTTGAAGAAGCAGAGAACGAACAGCTGTTGTTAGTTGTTACTCAATTAAAATACTGCAATCCGTTGCTGCATGAGTGCAAGCCCTTCACCTCAGACAGAAGGCTGTTCGGCCTCTTCACCGGCGGAGGCAACAAATATTGTAAGCCTCTATAACTTGTCGATAGCAGATTTGAATTGAACGATAAGAGGTAGACATCAGTGTCAAGGCAAAAGAGCAATCGTGCTTATGCTGGAGTATATGAATCCGAGTTGACATAGATAAAGATTTATCTGTTTTCACAGCCGTGCTATGACTGCTTCGACCTCGGCAGGGGTGTAGAGGTGGTAGTTCGGTGCGACCTTGGCGATATCAACATTGTTCGGAGTTACCTGTTGCAAATAGCATTTTAATAACTCCAGACACTTGGCAGGGGTTCTCAGAGACTGAAATAACAAACATGAGACCGTATCTGAGACGTCTTTACCTTTTCTTCCATAACCTGCTTCAGGATAGATAGAGCAATGCTTTCAGCCTCCTCAAGGGTCAGCTCCTGCACATGAAACTTAAATCATCAGATTCACAGACAATGGTGGAAGTGTCCACATACAGCAGAAGGTGATGTGGTTCATATGGTTTTCTTTGCAGAAGATTCGAAACATGCTACTTTCAAAATTAGCCTCTTAGCTATATAAGTCCCGAAAATTCCATATGCTGCCATCGAGGTAGCATTTCAACTGGCTATGAAGAATGTAAACTTCCTTTGCATATATACAAATCGTGTTAAGTAGTGTGTAATATAGTTCAGAGCCATTTGATCTTGTTTTATTACCTTGTTAAACTGCTCCTGTAAAGAGCTATCAGCACCTTCAGAGCCCGATCCAATTGCCTTGGCATTGCACTGCCAAAAGGTTCCAGATGGGTCGGTGTAGTACCTGAAGCAAGCAAAATAAAGACAGCGAACTTCAACAATTATGGAGGTGTAAATGTTCTTTCTTTTAGACCTAGCAATTTCTAATGTGGCCTTCCAAACAGAAGCTATTCTAATATGCAACAATGGATTGTGAGGCTTAGTACAAAATATTACTTAATTTGTTCTTCGAAAGGGAAGAGGGTAGAAAAATTGTTTCCATACCCAACAACACAAGGAATGTGATGAAGATGTGACAAAGACAAACTTATAAGCAAGAGAGCATTTTGAAGCTTCATATTCAATAATATTTAAGATGTAGCAGTACCCTAATATAAAATTCGGTCATTCTATTGAAGGCACATGCCCCACGTAACCTTTTCGTGCGACGGGTGGCCTTAGATCGCGCGCCTATAAGGGCCGAAGTCCCAATGACTACATGCATGCAGGGCATTTTTTCACGATTCGGAAATTCAAAATGAATTATCTCTTGAACTGTTAATCCGATTGATGATCCATCTTCACCACTTGGTTCGTTTTGATGAGGACTTTAAAACAAGATCCTATTTTAATATGTTTTGCAGATTTTTTTTCACCCCCAGTTGCCAGGTTCAAATAACATAAATACCAGGTTACTAGTTAACAATTACCAGATAATTTACATGTGTATTTTTTTTGCATAGAAATGATCTACATATTCAGATAGTGGGTTTTCGATCCACTCTAAATTTTGTTCAAAAAATATGGTAATTTTAACCTGGCAACGAACTTTGGATAACTCGGTGAACAAGTGACTATAATCTGGCAACTAAGTTCGTAAAAAAATTTGTCAAAACATACCAACACATGATCTAGTTTCCGAAGATCTCGTCGCGAAAACACTAACCGTGAAAACATATCAGAATTTCGACTTATGGTTCAAGAGATAAAACATTTTAAAGTTTGAAAAACAAAATGAATCCTGAGTGGCAGTGGGCTGTGTGCATGTGGTAGCCATATTTAATCCATGCCCACGGAATGATAATCGGGGGCACATGCTCGAGGTAGCACAGTTCTACAAAAATTTACAATATTGGTTGTGGCTGGAAGCTCACACATCAAATTAACTTGGTGGAACCAAAGTGGTTCCTATTTTTGACATGTAGACAATAATATCACCACATTGTAAACCCCAACAATGTGAAGCAACATGTAATCTTTTGTTGGCAGTCAAATTACCATTCTGCTACAGATAAGTGATAATCTTATTTGTAACAAATAGGAGAATATAATGAAAGATTTCCCCCAGAGGAATGGCCATTGCAGAAGCTATTGATTATAAGTCATAAAACTGTGTACAGCTGGTCCTAGCATCAGGTACAGCAGCTCCAATCTTAGGGGAGGGTAAGGAGCCCATAAACAATTGTTTCAAGAGTTGGGTAGGAAATACATTAAGGACAAGTTAGCAAGTCAGAAATGTCCATTAGGAAAATGTTAAGACATGTAATAAGCTAACATCCTCTATATAAGGATGCCCTGGAACTTCTATTGATATTAAGGAGTGAACAACCAAAGGCCAAGTTTTGGTTCCTTTGTGAAGATTCATACTAACATCCTCTATATAAGGATTCCCTCGAACTTCTATTGATATTATGGAGTGAACAACCAAAGGCCAGGTTTTGGTACCTCTTTGTGAAGATTCATAAGTTCAAAACTACGACTAGGGTAAAAGGAAGGTAGACTCTAAGGCTTAAGCAAGCTCAGTATCAATAACAAAAGAGAAAAATTGATAGCATCAACAATAGGAGCTAAGTTCTTGCATAAGATCGAGATAAGTTGCTTACTGCAAGTAACATGATTCTTTGTTATCATAACAGAAACGGAACATGCAGGTAGAAGCTAGGAAGCGCGGATACTTCACTTTGTCGCCATACTGGTATCGGATACCGCGGATACTGCCCGATACGTATCTACCGATTTTCGAATTAAAGAAAAGGAAAAAGAATACCGATACTTGAGGGATACCGAAGGATACTGGAGGGATACCGGAAACACTTCGATCGATGACTCCCTGAAAGGCTGGAAAGGCCAAACGCCCGCGCTCCCTAGAAAGGCCAAACGCCCGCACATGCACAGCCCATCTTAAGTAGGTACCCGCTCGCATTAGCGAACATGTCCTGCACGCGCAGCCGCCTCTTAGATTCCTTGGTCCTTGCCGGCGATGCTTCATCTCCTTCTCGCTGGTCGCCGCCCCCATTGACGAAGTCACAAGGTGACAGGTGAGTCTTCTTCCTCCATCTCCCAGTCCCCTACAGCCTAAGGCCTGGACCTCCTGCTCCATGGCTGCAGCCTGCTGCTCTACCAACGCAAAAGTCATAGATTGATCTCTGATTATCTTCCTTCCTTATTTAGATGCGCTCATTTTGTGAAACGATTTAGCGGATTTGTGATCTTTTGGACCATGTTATCATCCCTTTATCATATGAAAAATATTTAATTTTTATATTTTGAAATTATTAATATATATATGAACGTATCCCCATATCTCCACTTTTGGAAAAATGCCGTATCGCGGTATCCCCGTATCGCGTATCGGATACGTATCGCCGTATCTGTGCTTCATAGGGTAGAAGTAAATGCCAGTAAAACTGAAAGCATATTCAAATACAATGATGCAAGTATACTTCCTGAATCCAATGGAAGAATTTTTTCGTAAAATTGTAAGGCTTGGTACTTACAAACTGGGACCATTTTCATCATGACCAGCAATAAGGAGAGAAACTCCAAAAGGTCGTGACTGCAGGAACAAATAAGTAAAAATCAGAAACTCCAGTGGTAGCGTTGTGTTCTAATGGTAATAGCAATAAATGCTCACCATTGACTCTTCTTCACCTTCTCCAAAGCGAAGAGCTAGATCACAAATAGCTTGTGTGGTGGACTCAACTGTCATTGGTTCCCCATATGAGAATCTATGGTTCTGAGTATGAACATACAGTAAGGTAAAGAGATAAGTAATGAAAAATGAATGAAATATACAAGAATAGAAAAGTGAATGAAGTATACAAGAATACAAACGTACTTGGGTCTCCACACGAGCATGCTCAACCAATGTCCTTGCATCAGCAATAAGGCCACTCATGGCGCAACCAACATGCTCATCAATTTCCATAATTTTCTCAACACTGCTAGGTTCCTATACAAGGCAAAAGTTCGTGATATTAATGTTGACACAATTGAAAGTGGTGCAAAGCCATAGAAGAAGTGAGAGAAAATAGAGAGAAGGGAACAAGTAAAATAAAACTGGCAACCTAGAAACTGGCAAAAATTCATGATCTTAATGTTGACACAATTAGAAATGGTGCGTGGGGTCTGACCAATTAATTGTCACGAAAAATTATAATTCAGATGTGCATATCAAATCTCCAGGAAGTTGCAACATATTTATGAAGTTTGATCTATGCCAGTCACTCATAATATATACAGCATCACAGGATGAGGACGCCAACAACTGAGGGGAAATATCTAATTATGGTGAACGAACAACACTTGATATGTGGCTTTTACATCACATAGTAGGATGTTGTGCATCACAATTCACCGATACCAAACAGCAGACACGTCTATATGGAACATAAACCAGAAAAGACATAGTATCATGTAACTGTGAGCAGGGCTATCACTGAGAAAAAGATTTAATCAACTGAGACATTGGAATCAGCAATAAGAAGCCTCAAACAAAATCCCCAAGAGGGCAGAGGGTTATCTAAAGAAAAAACTAAGTATAAGAAGTCATCCATGATGCTGAAAGCTCAAAGTTCAATGGCATATGAATTTAGGATCATTGCATCGAAGTTGGGCATTAAAATGAAAAACAGTCCCACTCAGTCTCAAAAGTACACTTCAATCATTAATTACAGAGCCAACAGAAATTACCAGCAACGGAGATGTCACACGTTTCTCCACAGCAAGAACAACCCCATCCTTGGTCTTCAACCCAATAGCAGTAGAGCCCAACTGCAAAAGGCATGAGGATCAGCAAAGCCATCACTGATATGTGCATATCCAGTGCAGTATTAACTGGTATTAAACAGCTTAGTTGCAGCTGAAAATGCCTGTGCCAAGGATACAGTGACTGAAATCAACCTGGCAAATATGCAGACTGCAGAGATGTTAGAGAGCCTACAAGAAGACACAACCAAGACCCCTAGCTCAAATTTCCTCCCTGCAAGCCCCTAAGACTGCGCAAAGTTGTCACCACAACTCACAGCTTTAGAAAACAGCATTGTCGCCCCCTTCGTGCGGTAGCTAGGATTGTAATCACTGAATTGGTCACAAAACTAGATGGCACAGCTGAAGTTTGTGCCCAAAGCCCTAAACTCGTCTAGAAGCCTAAAAATTAAACTGCAGATAAACGAGAAACAACTCTAACACTAGCATCCCAGCGTACCATCAGTTCGTACAAGGAAGAACCACGAATCAGGCAAACCTAACGCAAAGATCGCCCCCAAACAACCCTGGACTCCAGCAAGGAAGCCACCGCCCGCATGGCCTGCTCGTGTGGCGCAGACAAACCGATTCGCAACAGCGCGCAGCAGCTGCCTCCTCTCAGCAAATCTAAACCGAGATCGAGAGCAAAAGAGGGGTGCTCAGGAGGGGCGGGTAGGCAGGCAGGCTCAACTCACCTTGATCGCCTCTATGGCGTACTCGACCTGGAACAGCCGCCCCTCCGGAGAGAAGGTGTTCACGCCGCGGTCGTACTCCGTCCTGCGCGAAACAAAATTTAATCCCGGAATAATAAGATGAAAAATTCACAAGAAGAAGAGCCCCGCCGGCGCGGAATACAGCCGCGGGTCGGGAGACGGAGGGAACTTGTGAAGGAGAAGGGGCGATGGCGATTGTTACCTGGTGAGGAACATGGTGGCGCGCGGTTTGCTCGGGCTTGGGGTTGGGGAAGAAGGGTTTGTGGGAGACGAGAGGAAGGTTATGCTTGAGGAAGAAGAAGAAGTAGAGCAGAGGTAGAGGTAGAGAGGCGATGGGTCCCACCTGGCGGTGACATTTATGCCGGGACAGAAACTTTTTTTTTTGAAACTCATATATATTAAGTTAGCAAGCCGCCTCATTATAAACCTTCCATCCCCCTTCGGTACCCTTGAAGGAAAAAAATGTGTATGGTACTTGCTGCTTTACCAACACAAAGAATTACATCGTGAAAAGGTTTACATCGTTTGCTAACTCAGCCCCTATACAATAAGGTGGTTCATCAATCCAAACGACACATTGATACCCACTGGCCATTGCAGCTAACCTATGAGCAACCTGGTTATTCTCTATCGGGCAAAAACTAAAGCTCACCTTAGCAAAACCCCTAGCTAGAAAAGCACACTCCTCAAAGATCGCCGCTGCCACCCCCGCTGAATTGCCGTTCTCTATCATAGTTTCAATCACCTCTAAGCAGTCACTCTCCACCTCAACCTTGGTGCACCCAACCTGGTCCGCCAAAATCAAACCATCCCGGACCGCTCTAGCCTCCGTTGTGGTAGCATCACTTATAAACTCAAGACCACAGCTACTACCAGCTATAAAAACCCCTTTCTCATCACCCGAGCAAGAATCCGGAGAGAAATCCGCATCGACGTTTAATTTCACATAATCTTCCTTTGGCTTCTCCGCACAATTTCTTATGAAAATCAAAGCAGTATATTCCTTGCCTTTTTCCAGGTTTAAGTTTGTTTGGTTGTTCCTAGATTTAATGTCTGGAAGGTAGTTAGGGGTCGTTAATTATGGACGGTTTATAACTATATAAGGCATATAGCAATGGCAGAGGAGAATACAGTGGAATGCAACTCCCCGGGGCATTTTGATCAACCATATTATCTCATAAAATACATTTTATAATTTAGACATGCCATTTTGTGCATTTCCCGATTCAAGACATTGTTAAGTCAGCATGGACATAAATATTGTTTTTCCCTTTTCGAGCAAAAAAAACCATAGATTTTTCAATATGTTTCATAAGAAACATGCTAACTTGATGTATTTCCCTCTCAATTGACACACTCAATAAAGTGATAAACAACACATTTTTAAAAAGTTTCTCTGGAATGATTGGTTTTATGCCTGCTCCATTTTGTAATGTCGTTATATTTGTTAACATGCATGTACTTCTAGAAATTGGAGACTTAGAAGTCAATCGGAGTGCGCTAACTGAACGTGGTTCTATCTCCTTAAATTCTCGGACTGAGCTCAGGTGGCACTTCTGTGAGACATTCGAAATTCAGTCCACAAGGAATTGAAATTCGGCCAAATTATTGACCACTGTTGTCTCTTGCCACCGAGTCGCATCTGGGTGTTCTTGCCCGTACATCAGATTGGATGCTGCAGCTTAATTCATAAACATGGTTTATAAGAGAGACTGTATAAAGTATATAGGAATACAATACTTCTCCAAATGGTTGTTTTAGTTTTATGGGGTTGATAGTTTTATTTGCCGTTTGAACCATTCTGAGCTAATACATCTTTCATTTTGAGAAGTGGGATATTGAGCATTATTCAAGTTCAGAGTTGATGCAGTAAGATTTCTACAAGTGATATTGTTGCTTTTTTCATTCTCTTTTACTTTAATTTATATGAATGAAAATATACTCTTATGTGTTCACATTTACCAAAGATCAATGTAGAGGATGCTTAGTTATTATCTTCTTGGGCTTGGAAAAATAGTAAAGAAATTTCCTCTTTAATAGAAAGGGCAACTATTATGAAAACCGTGAAGTAATAAAAATGTTTTAACAAAAAAAAATTAATACCTTTCACCCAAGATCATGTTTTCGCACTGGATTGAAATACACTTGATTTATTCACCATGAAACAATGCAGTGAGACTTATTTGTTTTCATGCGGGTTAGCATTTTGTCAAACTGCAAATCAATCATTTGATTCAATAACAAAGAGCACCGACACAAAATGGCTGTACACAATGTATTGTGATCTTACCTGTCTAATCCATGATTCCTCTTTGGCGAATCAAGGAAAAACCAAGTTTCGTGACTATTATATTGAGATACAGGCTATTTGAGTTTTATTACATTCCATAATTTTAAGAAGTGGTTAATGAATGTTGGTGGTCACATAGTAACGTTGAAAACGTCGTCGTGAATTCTTTATTATTTTTAAAAGCGGGATCATGATTGGTGCATTTATTTCAATATTGGAGTACATTTTATTTCACAATGGTCACAAATAATATCGAATATCCATGAGTCTCCTAAATTAATGCAATGAAAAATATAGTGCAATTATCCTTGCCAACATAGAAATGATAATGAAATCATAATTTCGTTTCTCAAATAACACTAGGGATACCCTCGCATTTGCGAGGGCTAGCCAAAGTTGCCTTACACGGTATAGCCCCATGCAGAAAACGCTAAGTAAAAAATTTCATCTTAGGTGGGATTCGGAGAGACCAAACCTTCGCCCAGACTGGATTCACACTTGCCGACCCCTGCTGCATAGTTCTACGTAGCTTCTCCCCATGTTGGTGATCCCATTCCAGGTGATAAGCAGACCGAACAGAAAATATGCCAGACTTCGTAGCATTCCAGGAGACAAAATCATCCATCATTCCAACCGAGAGTGGAATTCTTAAAATTCTCATCACATTGACGCTTCTGAATATGGATCTGATCAAAAGTTCATCCCATGATCTTGTATCGGGATCAATGAGTTTAGATACTTTTGTAAGGACCGTATTACCTCGAGGAGTGATAACCTTTCTGGAACAATCAGTCGGTATCCAACAATCAGACCATATATTAATATTTGAACCGTCTCCAACTCTTCAAATATGGCCTCGCTTCAAGGTTTGTATCCCGGCCCAGATACTCTGCCAGGAGTATGAAGACCCCCTTTTCAGCTGTGCATTAAGGATATCGACTGTAGGGTAGTACTTTGCTCTAAGGATCTGACAGAAACTATTTTTGTTTTGAACGCTCGTTGTCGAGGGTGCTCCTCGGCAATGCCCTCCGATAGGGGCTTAGGGCTGATGGAATCCTGCAAGCTGACACGAGATATTGGTTCACAGACAAGCGGGGAGAGCGATTTACCCAGGTTCGGGGCCCTCGATGAGGTAAAACCCGTACGTCCTGCCTATCTGTTCTTGATTATGATGATAATAGGTTACAATGGGGTGCCGGATAATTCGGCTTGTGATCTCGTCGAGATGGCTAATTGCTAGGGTAACCTAGCTCTAAGCTTCTGTTGGCTAAGATCGCTAAGATTGATTGTGTGTCTCGATAGCCCCTCTCCTGGCCTTTATATAGGAGACCAGGTCTCGAGAGGTCTAATCGAGTACGACTAGGTTTACAGCAGATCTATCTCTAAACTTTCCTTGTTCGGCTCCTTCCGTGTCCTGTACTTCAAGTAACCTTCCGCCGCACCGTCCTAGTGGCCCATCTTGCCATCGAGTACCTTCATGGGCCTCCAGATGGACCGTATAGGGTAGAGCAATATCGGTTACCCGAAGGGTAATGCCCACGTCAGTAGCCCCCGAGTGTCTAGCCGAACATAGTTCGGGTAGAGACTGAAGCATGTCTTCTTCTGACGTCCTTCCCCTTGATCATTCTTGCTTTCCTTCTGCCCGCACTATTTTCTTCTATCGGGTGCGCGTCAGCGCTCCCGATGGGAGTAGCCCCCGAGTCTAGGTACGGATGCTTGCAATCCGTGCGTAGACTCAAGTTGTACCACTCGAACATTTTCCTCTGTCGAAGTTTTTCCTGGAAATCTTTGTAGGTCATCCTATATATTTTCCTTATGCAAGGGATAATGAATAACGTGCCCAACTTTTGTTGGTTAACTGCCGATGGCAAAACAACGTTACCCTACACAGAATCAAGTCCCCGGGCATGATCCTGGAGTGCGAAAAAAGTTCTGTCGGGTGCGCGTCCAGCGCTCCCGATGGGAGTAGCCCCTGAGTCTGGGCACGGGCGCTCGCGTCCGGGTGCAGACTCGAGTCAAGTTTTTCCTTCGAGTCCTCACTCTGTCGGGTGCGCGTCAGCGCTCCCGATGGGAGTAGCCCCCGAGTCTAGGTGCGGATGCTCGCAATCCGTGCGTAGACTTAAATTGACCATCCGATACCTTTTCATTCCTTCGAATGTCTTCGACAGCATTCATGACATCATTGATGACGTGCCGCTGCCGTAGCCTGATTGACAAGACTTGACCTAACGGGCCCACCCTAGTTCTGCGCGGGCAGTTTTTAGGTTTTGACCAGTGCACGCGCAGCGACCGAGGCGTTTTCTCGATTTTCGCGCGACGTGGAAATAATGGGCCGCCGGTTCCATTCCCCTTTCAAGCGCCACGTGTACAGCCAGATTCGCTCCACCTCCCACGACGCCCATGGAGTTATGGCCACGATCTCACGCTAATTCTCATGGTATAAACAGAGGGCTTCCTCGTTTTTACTTTTTTACGCCTCCTACTCTGCTCATCTTCTTCGCCCATCCTTTCCTGCTTCCCGCATTCTTTCCTCAAAAGCTTCAGACGCCATGGGTAAGAAGAAGGGTGCCAGTGCTTCAGATGCGGCAAAAGTTAGCCGCGATTGGAGCGCCTCTGCCATTTCCAGCCGCGACATCAACAAGCTGCGCGCCCTTGGATTCATCTCCGCATTTGAAGATGATATTCGTCTTCCAGGTGCGGTTTCTCGCCCAAAGCCCCCGAAGGGTTTCACTGTCATGTTTGTCGCCTTTTTGTTCCGTGGTCTTTCTCTTCCAGCCCACGAATTCCTTCGATCTCTCCTTTTCTTTTACGGGATCCAGCTCTGGCAGCTGACCCAAAACTCCATCCTCCACCTTTCTATCTTCATCACTGTCTGCGAGGCCTTCCTTGGCATTGACCCTCACTGGGGTCTTTGGAGGAAGATCTTCTACGTGAAGCGCCATAATGACAGCAATGGCCCCCCCGTCGTCGGTGGCGTTGGCTTTGTTGTTAGGAAGGAGGTCGACTACTTCGATTACCCGATGAAGGAATCCGTCCAGGGCTGGCGCAACAAGTGGTTTTATCTGCGTGACCCTTTGGTAGCCGGACGGCATTCAAACCTCCCTCCTTTTGAAGATAAACTGATAGCTGATGTCTACGTTCCCCCTCCTTTCCTGTAGACAGTGTTGGGCCTCCAAGAGCAGAGGTTTGTAGAACAGCAGCAAGTTTCCCTTAAGTGGATACCCAAGGTTTATCGAACTCAGGGAGGAAGAGGTCAAAGATATCCCTCTCATGCAACCACCGCAACCACAAAGCAAGAAGTCTCTTGTGTCCCCAACACACCAAATAGGTGCACTAGTTCGGCGAAGAGATAGTGAAATACGAGGTGGTATAAATAAGTATGAGCAGTAGCAACGGTGCCGAGAAAGTGCTTGGCGTGTAGTTGATGGTGGTGGTATTGCGGCAGTAGTAACGCGATAAAAACAAGTAACAAGCGGTAGTAACTCAGCAGTAGTAACGCAGCAGTAGTAAACAAGCGAGTAGTAACTCAGCGGTATTTAGGAACAAGGCCTAGGGAATAGACTTTCACTAGTGGACACTCTCAACATTGATCACATAACAGAATAGATAAATGCATACTCTACACTTTTGTTGGATGATGAACACATTGCGTAGGATTACACGAACCCTCAATGCCGGAGTTAACAAGCTCCACAATAATGCTCATGTTTAAGTAACCTTTAGTGTAAGATAGATCAACGCTACTAAACCAAGTACTAGCATAGCATGCACACTTGTCACCTTCATGCATATGTAGGAGGAATAGATCACATCAATATTATCATAGCAATAGTTAACTCCATAATCTACAAGAGATCATGATCATAGCGTAAACCAAGTACTAACACGGTGCACGCATCTGTCACCTTTGCACACATGCGGGAGGAATAAACTACTTTAATAACAAATCACTAGAGTAGCACATGGATAAATTGTGATACAACATGCTGCAATCTTAAAGAGATATAAATAAGCACCTCACTATGCCATTCAATGAGTAAGTATTCTGTGAAATCTAGCCTAAGAGACCCACACGGTGCACACACTCGTCACCTTTACACACGTGGGACGAGGAGTCTCCGGAGATCACATAAGTAAAACTCACTTGACTAGCATAATGACATCTAGATTACAAGCATCATCATATGAATCTCAATCATGTAGGGCAGCTCATGAGATTATTGTATTGAAACACATAGGAGAGAGATGAACCACATAGCTACCGGTACAGCCCCGAGCCTCGATGGAGAACTACTCCCTCCTCATGGGAGCAGCAGCGGTGATGAAGATGGCGGTGGAGATGGCAGCGGTGTCGATGGAGAAGCCTTCCGGGGCACTTCCCCGCTCCGGCGGCGTGCCGGAACAGAGATCCTGTCCCCGGATCTTGGCTTCGCGATGGCGGCGGCTCCGGCAGGTTTACGTGGGTTTCGTCAATTGGTATCGGGTTTTCGATCCAGGAGCTTTATATAGGCGAAGAGGCGGCGCGGAGAGGGCTGACAGGGGGCCACACCATAGGGCGGCGCGGCCCCTCTCGGCCGCGCCGGCCTAGGGTTTGGTGGCCCCGTGGCCCCCTCCGGTCCTTCCCGGGTGTTCTGGATGCTTCCGATGAAAATAGGAACTTTGGCGTTGATTTCGTCCGATTCCGAGAATATTTCGTTACTAGGATTTCGAAACCAAAAACAGCGAGAAAACGAGAACCGGCACTTCGGCATCTTGTTAATAGGTTAGTTCCGAGAAAATGCACGAATATGATATAAAGTGTGCATAAAACATGTAGATAACATCAATAATGTGGCATGGAACACAAGAAATTATCGATACGTTGGAGACGTATCAGCATCCCTAAGCTTAGTTCCGCTCGTCCCGAGCAGGTAAAACGATAACAAAGATAATTTCTGGAGTGACATGCCATCATAAACTTGATCATACTATTTGTACAAGCATATGTAGAGAATGCAGCGATCAAAACAATGGTAATGACATGAGTAAACAACTGAATCATATAGCAAAGACTTTTCATGAATAGCACTTCAAGACAAGCATCAATAAGTCTTGCATAAGAGTTAACTCATAAAGCAATAATTCAAAGTAAAGGCATTGAAGCAACACAAAAGAAGATTAAGTTTCAGCGGTTGCTTTCAACTTGTAACATGTATATCTCATGGATAATTGTCAATGCAAAGCAATATAACAAATGCAATATGCAAATATGTAAGAATCAATGCACAGTTCACACAAGTGTTTGCTTCTTGAGGTGGAGAGAAATAGGTGAACTGACTCAACATTGAAAGTAAAAGAATGGTCCTCATAGAGGAAAAGCATCGATTGCTATATTTGTGCTAGAGCTTTGATTTTGAAAACATGAAACAATTTTGTCAACGGTAGTAATAAAGCATATGCATCATGTAAATTATATCTTATAAGTTGCAAGACTCATGCATAGTGTACTAATAGTGCTCGCACCTTGTCCTAATTAGCTTGGACTACCTGGATTATCACCGCAATACATATGCTTTAACCAAGTTTCACAAAGGGGTACCTCTATGCCGCCTGCACAAAGGTCTAAGGAGAAAGCTCGCATTTGGATTTCTCGCTTTTGATTATTCTCAACTTAGACATCCATACCGGGACAACATAGACAACAGATAATGGACTCCTCTTTTAATGCTTTAAGCATTTGACAACAATTAATTCTTTTCTCATTAGAGATTTGAGGATATTTGTCCAAAATCTGAAACTTCCACCATGAATCATGGCTTTAGTTAGCGGCCCAATGTTCTTCTCTCACAATATGCATGCTCAAACCATTCAACTCGGAGTAGATCGCCCTTACTTCGGACAAGACGAACATGCATAGCAACTCACATGAAATTCAACAATGAGTTGATGGCGTTCCCAGTAAACATGGTTCTCGCACAACAAGCAACTTAATAAGAGATAAAGTGCATAATTACATATTCAATACCACAATAGTTTTTAAGCTATTTGTCCCATGAGCTATATATTGCAAAGGTGAATGATGGAATTTTAAAGGTAGCACTCAAGCAATTTACTTTGGAATGGCTGGAAAATACCATGTAGTAGGTAGGTATGGTGGACACAAATGGCATAGTGGTTGGCTCAAGTATTTTGGATGCATGAGAAGTATTCCCTCTCGATACAAGGTTTAGGCTAGCAAGGCTTGTTAGAAACAAACACAAGGATGAACCGGTGCAGCAAAACTCACATAAAAGACATATTGAAAGCATTATAAGACTCTACACCGTCTTCCTTGTTGTTCAAACTCAAAACTAGAAATTATCTAGACCTTAGAGAAACCAAATATGCAAACCAAATTTTAGCATGCTCTATGTATTTCTTCATTAATGGGTGCAAAGCATATGATGCAAGAGCTTAAACATGAGCACAACAATTGCCAAGTATCACATTACCCAAGACATTATAGCAATTACTACATGTATCATTTTCCAATTCCAACCATATAACAATTTAACGAAGAGGAAACTTCGCCATGAATATTATGAGCTAAGAACACATGTGTTCATATGAACCAGCGGAGCGTGTCTCTCTCCCACACAAGCATGATGTAATCCAATTTATTCAAACAAAAACAAAAACAAAAGCACACAGACGCTCCAAGTAAAGCACATAAGACGTGACCGAATAAAAATATAGTTTCAAGAGAAGGAACCTGATAATTTGTCGATGAAGAAGGGGATGCCTTGGGCATCCCCAAGCTTAGACGCTTGAGTCTTCTTGATATATGCAGGGGTGAACCACCGGGCGCATCCCCAAGCTTAGACTTTTCACTCTTCTTGATCGTAGTATATCATCCTCCTCTCTTGACCCTTGAAAACTTCCTCCACACCAAACTCGAAACAACTCATTAGAGGGTTAGTGGACAATAAAAATTAACATGTTCAGAGGTGACACAATCATTCTTAACACTTCTGGACATTGCATAAAGCTACTGGACATTAATGGATCAAAGAAATTCATCCAACATAGCAAAAGAGGCAATGCGAAATAAAAGGCAGAATCTGTCAAAACAGAACAGTCCGTAAAGATGGATTTTATTAGGCCACCAGACCTGCTCAAACGAAAATGCTCAAATTGAATGAAAGTTGCGTACATATCTGAGGATCATGCTCGTAAATTGGCATAATTTTCTGAGCTTCCTGCAGGGCAGTGGGCTCAGATTCGTGACAGCAAAGAAATCTGGAACTGCGCAGTAATCCAAATCTAGTACTTACTTTTCTATCAAAGACTTTACTTGGCACAACAAAACATAAAACTAAGATAAGGAGAGGTTGCTACAGTAGTAAACAACTTCCAAGACACAAATATAAAACAAAGTACTGTAGCAAAATAACACATGGGTTATCTCCCAAGAAGTTCTTTCTTTTTAGCCATTAAGATGGGCTCAGCAGTTTTGTTGATGCACTCGCAAGAAATAGTATTTGAAGCAAAAGAGAGCATCAAGAGGCAAATACAAAACACATTTAAGTCTAACATGCTTCCTATGCATAGGAATCTTGTAAATAAACAAGTTCATGAAGAGCAAAGTAACAAGCATAGGAAGATAAAACAAGTGTAGCATCAAAAATTTCAGCACATAGAGAGGTGTTTTAGTAACATGAAAATTTCTACAACCATATTTTCCTCTCTCATAATAACTTTCAGTAGAATCATGAGAAAACTCAACAATATAACTATCAAATGAAACATTCTTATCATGAGTCTCATGCATAAAATTATTACTACTCCCAACATAAGCATAATCAATTTTATTAGTTGTAGTGGGAGCAAATTCAACAAAGTAGCTATCATTATTATTCTCATCAAGTGTAGGAGGCATAGTATAATCACAACAAAATTTACTCTCCATAGTAGGTGGCACCAAGAGACCACTATCATTATAATCATCATAAATAGGAGGCAAAGTATCATCAAAGAAAATTTTCTCCTCAATGCTTGGGGGACTAAAAATATCATGAAAACCAGACTTCCCCAAGCTTAGAACTTTCTATATCATTGTCAACAATGGTGTTCAAAGCGTTCATACTAATATTACTACCAGGCATGCAAAGAAGATTTCATAGGTTTTTTAATTTTCGCATCAAACAATCCATGTTTTAAATCAGGAAATAGAATAAGAAGCTCACTCTTGTACATTATGCCAAACTAGTGTAAACAAGAAACAACAAGATGCAATTGCAGGATCTAAAGGAAATAGCTTTGAGCACACACACGACGGCGCCGGAAAAATACTTTACACGGGACCGTAGTATGAGAGCCTTTTACCTTTCCTCCCGAGCAACGGCGCCGAGAAAAGTGCTTGATGTCTACGTTCCCCCTCCTTTCCGTAGACGGTGTTGGGCCTCCAAGAGCGAGAGGTTTGTAGAACAGCGACAAGTTTCCCTTAAGTGGATACCCAAGGTTTATCGAACTCGGGGAGGAAGAGGTCAAAGATATCCCTCTCATGCAACCACTGCAACCACAAAGCAAGAAGTCTCTTGTGTCCCCAACACACCAAATAGGTGCACTAGTTCGGCGAAGAGATAGTGAAATACGGGTGGTATAAATAAGTATGAGCGAGTAGCAACGGTGCCGGAAAGTGCTTGGTGTGTAGTTGATGGTGGTGGTATTGCAGCAGTAGTAACGCAATAAAACAAGTAACAAGCAGTAGTAACTCAGCAGTAGTAACGCAGCGAGTAGTAAACAAGCAGTAGTAACTCAGCAGTATTTAGGAACAAGGCCTAGGGAATAGACTTTCACTAGTGGACACTCTCAACATTGATCACATAACAGAATAGATAAATGCATACTCTACACTTTTGTTGGATGATGAACACATTGCGTAGGATTACACGAACCCTCAATGCCGGAGTTAACAAGCTCCACAATAATGCTCATGTTTAAGTAACCTTTAGTGTAAGATAGATCAACGCTACTAAACCAAGTACTAGCATAGCATGCACACTCGTCACCTTCATGCATATGTAGGAGGAATAGATCACATCAATATTATCATAGCAATAGTTAACTCCATAATCTACAAGAGATCATGATCATAGCGTAAACCAAGTACTAACACGGTGCACGCACTGTCACCTTTGCACACATGCAGGGAGGAATAAACTACTTTAATAACAAATCACTAGAGTAGCACATGGATAAATTGTGATACAACATGCTGCAATCTTAAAGAGATATAAATAAGCACCTCACTATGCCATTCAATGAGTAAGTATTACGTGAAATCTAGCCTAAGAGACCCACACGGTGCACACACTCGTCACCTTTACACACGTGGGACGAGGAGTCTCCGGAGATCACATAAGTAAAACTCACTTGACTAGCATAATGACATCTAGATTACAAGCATCATCATATGAATCTCAATCATGTAGGGCAGCTCATGAGATTATTGTATTGAAACACATAGGAGAGAGATGAACCACATAGCTACCGGTACAGCCCCGAGCCTCGATGGAGAACTACTCCCTCCTCATGGGAGCAGCAGCGGTGATGAAGATGGCGGTGGAGATGGCAGCGGTGTCGATGGAGAAGCCTTCCGGGGCACTTCCCCGCTCCGGCAGCGTGCCGGAACAGAGATCCTGTCCCCCGGATCTTGGCTTCGCGATGGCGGCGGCTCCGGCGGGTTTCGTGGGTTTCGTCAATTGGTATCGGGTTTTCCGATCCAGGAGCTTTATATAGGCGAAGAGGCGGCGCAGGAGGGCTGACAGGGGGCCACACCATAGGGCGGCGCGGCCCCCCTCCGGCCGCGCCGGCCCTAGGGTTTGGTGGCCCCGTGGCCCCCTCTCGGTCCTTCCCGGTGTTCTGGATGCTTCCGATGAAAATAGGAACTTTGGCGTTGATTTCGTCCGATTCCGAGAATATTTCGTTACTAGGATTTCTGAAACCAAAAACAGCAGAAAACGAGAACTGGCACTTCGGCATCTTGTTAATAGGTTAGTTCCAGAAAATGCACGAATATGATATAAAGTGTGCATAAAACATGTAGATAACATCAATAATGTGGCATGGAACACAAGAAATTATCGATACGTTGGAGACGTATCAATAGCTAAGCCGAAGAAGTCTTGGCAAAATGTCCTTTCTCCCGAAGAGAGAGCAACAGCCGACAAGCTATTCGAGCAAATAGTCACCCTGAAGAATACGGGAGGCTTGACGATGTGCGGCACTGAGGTTGTCTCAGTGTTCTTACAACGTCAAGTGCAACCGTTAATGTCTAGACCCCATCAATTGTGGCTTTACACAGGTAAGGATGATGGGTCCAGAGTTAGCTCTACCGATCTTTCGGCTGAGGACCTCCGAGACGAAGTCCGCCGCTTGACGTGCCTTAGTATGAGGGACAACATCGTCCTGACGTCGGCTCGTCCTCCTTATGATTCTGACCATCTTCCGTCCGAGGTAATCCCCTGTTGTTTCTTGCCTGCTATCGTTACTCTCTTTCTTTTTATTGTGTCTCACAAATTTCCTTCCTTCCACAGGCCCCCACCGTTGCCCAATGCTATCCTCCTACACCCGAAAGCGGTGTGTAATTAGAGGATGATGACGATGACTCTGAGGGGACCGAGGATGCCCAGCATGCTCTCGAGGACAGCGATGTCCAAGAGGAAGAAGCTGCCGCGGATGACGCCTTCGTCAGGAGTAGATGTCGAAAGCAGGTACACGATGAATTTATCACCACGGCTGAATCAAGTCCTAGCGGAGGAGATAATGATGCCGATGAAACTGCCGCGCCTCCTCCCGTCAAGAAGAGTTCAACAAGTTTCTTCGCAGGCGAAGATGACCTGGACCTGTGAGCATCTTATACTCTTTTCTTGATTCATTCCCTATCATCTTGTATGCTAACTGTGTGCTGTACTTAAGTAGCTCTGATGATGATGATGATGAAGTCCCTCTTGCGAAGAGGGCCAAATTTGTCTCTGAGAGATCCGCGTCGGCTAAGGAATCTAATCTTTCTCCCGCGAAATCGACGCCTCCCTCGCGGACGGTTGTAGAGAAGGTTCCGGTGTCGACAGTTATTCCTCCTGGCGATGCTCCCACTTCGTCGGCTGGTCGCGATCATGTAAGTATTCAACCTGCTTTGCTTCGCCGAGTTTCTATCGACTGAATCTTCATGATCTTATTTTACTGCAGCCAAGTTATGCCACAGTCGATGCTGTGGCGGAATTCGCCAAACAATTCACTCGACTAGAGGCCGAAAACTCCCAACTTCGAAAGACTATCAGATCTTCGGCTGATCAGGTGCTTGAAGCCAACAGGCTTGCCACCGACGCCAAGAATGAGAACGTCTTGCTGAAGGAAGAGGTGAAGAAGCTGAAGCAGCGGCTGAAGGATGAACCTGATGCCAGGCGCGCGGCGGCGGCTGCGGTCGACAAGAAGGAAGGCATCCTCCGCGAATCCATCAAGGATTTATTAGGTAAAATCCATGGTACATCGTTTCTTTCTTGGTATTTCTGCTATTGATTACTGATCTGTCTTTCTTTCAGAGGCTGCCGACATAACTGTCACTTGACGTCATCAGCTTCGGGAGGACTCTACAGCCGACGCCTTGTCACTTGCCACCGAGTCTAACGTCCAAGTCCTTGGTTTTTTGAAAAAGACCAAAGGAGCATTGTCGAGGCTATACTCGATGATCTTTCCGAAGATGAAGCAGGACAAGACTCTCGACGAGATGGCGGCTTCTTTCCTCGTTGATCCTTCCGAGCCTGTGGAGGTATTGAAACGCCGTAGCCGCTTATTTGGGGCGGTTCTTACTTTCCAATTGCTCATGGGCCATGGGATGGGGTCAGAATTGGAGAAGTTATCCACGGCATTGCCTGTCGATGATGACAGCCATTTAGTTGACCTTGAGCCTTTCAAAAGATCGGCAGTAACTTGTGCCAATCAACTTCTAAAGCTGGTAGATGAAGCACAAGCCAAGCCTATTCCCGAATCTGCCCCTGGTTCATCATCGGCAAATCCATGAACTTTTTGTTTGACTTGTTGTAAATAAGATCAACCATAACTTTGACGTAGTCCAGTTTTTATTTTGGCTCTTTTGCCAATTCGAACATCCTTTTGAATGTATCATATATGTCCAATGCTCCCGATGGGAGTTTCTTTCTTTAATGCTAGTCTAAACTAGGGGCTGTACTGCAGATTCCTCCATCTTCTTCTCGTGCCGAGCTTTTTCCAAACCCTTCGAGTAATGATGAATCAAGCCTCGTTCGCCGCTTGCGTGACCAAGTGTCTAGTTTAGACAGAGATATCACTTCTATTCGTGCGATGGCGGCCTTGGTGAAGAAAAAGGGAGAGATAGCGACTGCTATCGAACAGTACGCTCTTGATGGTCTTCATATTGCTACCGAAAGTTTGGGTTGTAAGTATTAGCCCATCTTCTGCTTTCTGACATAGCTTGAATGTTCCTTTAACTGACACTTATTCTTTTTCCAGTCGTAGCTTCAGATGCAACTGAAGAGAACAAAAGTATCCATGAAGAGGTCGAGGCGATGACTGACGTTGCTCACCCGAAGCATGATTTATGGCTGCATCGTCCGAAGGCTGTTGTCATGGCGAAGTTTAAGTATCGGGTGGGGAAGGCGCATTATTACTTTGATAAGTTCCATGCTCATCTCACGATGGTTTGGAACACTTTGTTCCCCCTGGACCAAGCACCCGAAACTTTGTCTGCTTTGTTCACCCGATTCAAGTCTCGCGTAAGGATTCGACAGCTGGTGCGGAAAGAACTCCTGGCTGGTGCTGAGCTTGCTTTTGCTTCAATATTGGCATGCCATCCGTCTCTAGACTTGGGAGCCGTAGCAAACACCGAGAGGAGCTTAGGCCAATATTATGATGCTGCTAGAGGTCCCGCCTACACCGTTGTTTCTCGGATGGAGTCGTGCCTTGAGAAGGATCTGAAGGCCCATTGGGACCGGGGAGCCCGATCATGAATGTAATAGCCTTGTTCCTGCATAAGATTGTTTTGTAAAAATTTATTGCGTACGTTGCACGCTATGTTAATTTGATTGATATTTTATTGTCGAGGGCGGCTGAGTGATCAGTTCAACCTGCTCTCCCGACGACTTCGTTGGATTATGCAATGTTATTGCGAAGCCTTTATGTAAGTTTTGCAAGAGCGAGACCCGTCGACTTAGTCGAGGGAATTAGACGCTTGCCATCGTCACGCGGTGCACCAGTTTGAGCCTTATTTTGTGATAATGTAACCATCGACTGCAGCACTCGCGTATTTTCTCGAGGCTTGGATTGGTTGTTTTTGTGTGTTACTAATCTTAGCTCCCGATGAGAGTATTTAATTAATGACACTGCGTGTTTTCTGGGCCAACGCTCCCGATGGGAGTAAGGGCCGAAGGTAGGGGCCGCAGTCGACCTGTTCAGGTGGTAGGGCCTAAATTGAAGAAAAAAGGTAGAAAACCTGATTAAAACTTTATTCATAACATAAAGCAACCTTAAAAGCTATTGAATAATAAAAAGCGACCGCGTCCTATGTATAGAACCGTCGCAAGTGTGCAATGTTCCATGGATTCCCAACATCTTTTCCTGAAGTTGGGTTTTTGAGCCTGTACGCCCCTCCTGGTATCACTTCAGTGACGATGTAAGGTCCTTCCCATGGAGACTCGAGTTTCGCGGGTCTTTTTTGTTTCAGCCGAAGTACCATGTCTCCAACACTAAAGCATCGGTTGCGTATTCGTCGGCTGTGATAGTTCCTCAGCGCCTGCTGGTACACCGTGGTTCTGGCTAAAGCAATGTCTCGAGCTTCGTTGAGGAGGTCTACGGCATCCTGCAGTGCGATGTTGGAAGAAGATTCTGTGTATGCCGTCACTCGAGGGGCTTCGAATCGAACGTCGGCTGGCAGGACTGCTTCGGCTCCATGTACCAGAAAGAATGGGGTGTACTGCGTCGACCTGTTAGGTGTGGAACGCAAACTCCAAAGTACCGATGGTAACTCCTCGACCCAAGCTCCTTCTGCGCCTGTCAGACGTTTCTTGAGACCGTCCCCTATTAGACCGTTGATCCTTTCCACCTGACCGTTGGTCTGCGGGTGAGCCACTGATGCGAATTTTAGTTTGATTCCCCTGTCATCACAAAATTCTCGGAATTCTTTGGAGTCAAAGTTAGTTCCATTATCTGTGACGATACTGTGAGGCACGCCGAATCGACATGTTATTTCCTTGAAGAATTGGACTGCCGTTTTTGCTGTCTGGTTTCGTACTGGTACTGCCTCGATCCACTTTGTGAATTTGTCGACTGCGACTAATAGGTACGTGTGTCCTCCAGGCGATGATCTCGGCAGCGGTCCAACTTGGTCGAGTCCCCATTGAGCGAACGGCCATGCCAAGGGTATTGTCATCAGGTCTGTTGCAGGGGCGTGCGGTTTTGGTGAGAACCGTTGGCAAGGATCGCATTTCATGACCAGGTCTCGAGCATCCGATGCCGCCGTTGGCCAATAAAATCCTGCCCTGGAGGCTTTTGCTACAAGAGCCCTACTTCCTGCATGATGCCCACAAGTTCCCTCGTGTATCTCACGCAACAGTGCTTTTCCATCGTCAATGGCAATGCACCTTTGGAAGATACCGGAAATGCTGCGCTTGTAGAGTTCACCGTTTACTATGGTGAAGGCTTTCGATCGTCTAACGATTCGTTTTGCTTCTGCCGGATCCGCCGGCAGTTCCTGCTTCGTTAGATACGCTAGAAACGGCTTGGTCCATAGTGGCTCAACGAGGAGGACTTGTTCGGCAGGGAGAGTTGGAGTTTCTTCGGCAGCTTGCTGCGGGCTCGCCTCTGCTTGGTCCGTCGATGGTTTTGGAGGTGCCGACGCCTTCTCTCTTATTGATCGCTGAGTGATCACTTCGTAAAACACTCCGTCTGGGATGGGAGAGCACATGGAGCCGATGTTTGCTAAGGTGTCGGCTTCCTCATTGCTGGCTCTGCCGATATGTTTGAGCTCACATCTCTCGAATTTGGCTTCCATATTTTGATACAGCTGCCGATAGGCGATCATATTGTCGCTGACCGCGTCGCACAGATTCATCGACTGTTGTACTACCAGGTTTGAGTCTCCGTAGATTTCCAGGCGAGTTGCCCCACACGCCTTTGCCATCTTCATTCTGTGCAACAGTGCTTCGTATTCTGCTTCATTGTTCGTCGGCAGGGAGAAGTTCATACGTAGTATGTATTTCATCTTATCTCCCTGTGGTGATATCAACACCACTCCTCCTGCTGCACCCGTGCTTCGTTTCGACCCGTCGAAATACATTATCCATGACCCCGACATGTCGGGTGCTGCTGGTGTCTGTGATAGGATCCAGTCTGCCGCAAAATCTGGGAGGATTTGGGACTTTATCGCTGTTCGATTGACGTAAGTTATGTCGTGTGGTGCTATCTCGATGGCCCATTGAGACACTCGACCTGTGGCCTCTGGATTAGTCATTATGCTCTTCAATGGTGCTTCACTCACGACGACGATCGGGTGCTCTGTGAAGTAGTGCCGTAATTTACGGGCCGACCTCCATACTGCGTATGCCAGCTTCTGATGATGGGGATACCTCTGTCTCGCAGGTGTGAGCACTTCACTGAGGTAGTAAACGGGCCTTTGCACGCCATGAACTCTCCCTGCTTCTTCTCGTTCGACGACCAAGACGCTGCTAAAGACTTGGGCAGTCGCGGCTATATACATGAGCAGTGTTTCCTTCTCGCGGGGGGTTACAAGCACTGGAGATGTCGACAAGATTTTCTTCAGATTGTCGAAGGATTCCTGCGCCTCCTTTGTCCACTCGAACTTTTCTGATTTTTTCATCAAATTGTAGAAGGGCAAAGCTTTTTCTCCTAGCTTGGCGATGAACCTGCTGAGCGCCGCTAATCGTCCTGCCAGTTGCTGCACTTGGTGCAGATTCTTTGGCGGCTCCATGTCGAGAATAGCTTTGATTTTCAAAGGGTTGGCTTCAATCCCTCTGACCGAGATGAAGTATCCGAGCACTTGTCCCCCTGGCACCCCGAAGAAACATTTCTTCGGGTTCAGCTTGATCTTGTACTTGTCTAGATTGTCGAAGGTTTCTCGCAAATCATCGATGAGAGTAGCAGCGTGCTTTGTCTTTACCACGATATCATCGATGTAGACTTCGATGTTCCTTCCAATCTGCTCTCCGAGGCAAGCCTGCATGCAACGTTGATAAGTTGCTCCCGCGTTTTTCAAGCCGAAGGTCATGACGTTGTAACAGAAAACGCCGTGTGGGGTGATGAACGCGGTTAGCTCCTGGTCTTCTTTCTTCAATTTGATCTGATTATACCCGGAGTATGCATCAAGGAAGGAGAGGCGGTCGCATCTAGCCGTAGAGTCGACTATCTGATCAATACGAGGCAACGGGAAGTGGTCCTTCGGACAGTGTTTGTTGAGGCCGGTGTAGTCGATACACATGCGCAGAGCGGTGGTGTCCTTTTTTGGCACCATGATAGGGTTAGCCACCCATTCCGCTTCCTTGAGCTCTCGAATGAATCCCGCTTTTCGGAGTCGATTGACTTCCTCGCCGATTGCTCTTCTCTTTGGTTCAAAAAATCGGCGCATTGACTGCTGCACTGGTTTGGCTGTCGGGTCAACATCAAGGGCATGCTCAGCGAGTTCCCTGGGGATACCTGGCATGTCGGATGGTTCCCATGCAAATATCTCCCAGCGCTCACGGAGGAACTCGATGAGCGCGCCTTCCTATGCGACCGTAAGGTCAGCCGATATATTGACCGTTTTCTTCGGGTCAATGGGATGCACCTGCAGCTTCTTGGCTTCCTTTGCAGTGTCGAACTCATCGGATCTCACGTTTCGATTGTCGGCTGGTGGTTGCGTATGGTCTGTGGCAGCGTCGATCGCATTGAGTTCTTCCTTGGCACCGAATTTCGAGGCGATCTTCTGGAACTCCCTGTCACAGGTGTCTGATCGAGCAAAACTCCCGTGAATGGTTATTGGGGTCCCGTTATTGCCTGGCATCTTCAGTTTTAGGTACGCATAATGAGTTACGGCCATAAATTTGGCAAACGCGGGCCTGCCGAGGATGGCGTGATACTGAGACTCCCAGTCGACTACTTCGAACTCGATCTTTTCTTTCCTGAAATTGGTGGGCGTACCGAAGACTACATCCAAGGACGTTTTTCCAAGAGAATAAGCGGGTCGAGTCGGTATAATGCCATGGAATCCTGTGTCAGATTCTCTCAGCATATCGACTGTTAAACCCATTGCTCTCATTGTGTTGGCGAATAGCAGGTTTAAGCCGCTTCCTCCATCCATGAATACTTTGCTCATGTTGTACCCTCCGATCTGCGCCTCAAGGACAAGGGCTGCATGACCTGGTCTAGGGACGGCTTTCGGGTGGTCTGTCCTGTCGAAGGAGATACTCTGTTCCGACCAGTCGATGAATTCGGGTGTGTCAACCATAGCGACTTCCGCGTACTTTACTTCTCGCGAAAATTTCTTGATTTCCCTTTTTGAAAAGCTGGTTTTATGGATCATGTTGACCTGCCCGCGCGGTTCTGGGAATATCTCGGCTGGTACATACTCGTCCTTTTCCATCGGTTCGTATGGCTCTAGCACATACGGTTCCGGCTGATAGCTGTAAAATCTTGTCCTCTTCTCCATTATGTGAACTCTTGATATAGCTTCGCTCCTGAGATCATCACAGAACCGTCGAATCTCCAGGAAGTGTCGGTAGTTCCTCAGTAGGTGACTGGATTTCTCTCGACCGTCCTTCGGATCGATGTAGGAGTGGAGGTAGCATGGCGCATCGAGTTGCTCTGTGGCCGATAAGTACGGTGAACGAGCACGGCCATGGATCGGTTGCATGCCCTCCTGTCCCCGTTTGGACTGGCGAGGGTGAGGCGCTGTACGTTCCTCTTCTCCATGGTGCGAGTCCCTTCGCCTTTTCTTTCGCCCCATTGTGAGATCGAAACTTCCTCGGCTGCCTCGTTGCGCGCTTCTGGGCGGGATTTCCAAAGTTGCTGCCGAGGTGTCATCTGCCGAAACTGAGGGCCCCAAACCAGATGTATTTGTCCTAGGGAGGCGAAGAAAGCCTCCGGAGTCGATGATGAAGTGAACGCCTCCAAAAGTGGCGGTCATATCGTCACACGATTCTGCAGGAATCGAGCGTGACGGCTTGAGGTGTGGTACGAACTCGAAGGATCCGCAGCGAATCGGGTCCTTTGGGTCTGGAGGTGTTGGTGACTCAAGCACGAACGCTGCATATGTGACTGGTATCGCCGATGCCCTGCCTTGTGCCGACAGGCTTCCCACAGACGGCGCCAATTGTCGAGGGTGCTCCTCGGCAATGCCCTCCGATAGGGGCTTAGGGTTGATGGAATCCCGCAGGCCGACACGAGACATCGGTTCACAGACAAGCGAGGAGAGCGATTTACCCAGGTTCGGGGCCCTCGATGAGGTAAAACCCTTACGTCCTGCCTGTCTGTTCTTGATTATGATGATAATAGGTTACAATGGGGTGCCGGATAATTCGGCTTGTGATCTCGTCGAGATGGTAATTGCTAGGGTAACCTAGCTCTAAGCTTCTGTTGGCTAAGATCGCTAAGATTGATTGTGTGTCTCGATAGCCCCTCTCCTTGCCTTTATATAGGAGACCAGGTCTCGAGAGGTCTAATCGAGTACGACTAGGTTTACAGCAGATCTATCTCTAAACTTTCCTTGTTCGGCTTCTTCCGTGTCCTGTACTTCAAGTAACCTTCCGCCGCACCGTCCTAGTGGCCCATCTTGCCATCGAGTACCTTCATGGGCCTCCAGCTGGACCGTATAGGGTAGAGCAATATCGGTTACCCGAAGGGTAATGCCCACGTCACTCGTCGAGCCCTCTTTTCTTTTCTTGGGCAAGAACTCATGGTCTCGAACGTGCTCACAGAGGTAGGGTGTGCGTGTGTTCATAGAGATGAATGTATGTACTTATGTGTGAGCGTTTATGTGTGTACTGTGTTTCGTAAAAAAGAGTCATTTTTATTATGCATCTTTTATATGTAGGTTTTATTCATATTTTGGAGGATTGGGATATGGAATATTGGATATTTTCCTATGTGGTTGTTTAATTCGTATAATTGAATCATATAGGTTTTTTGTGATGAATTATTTGTACTATATTTCATACCTTAACCCTAACCCTAACCCAAAAAAGAACACAAGGCATACTCCCAACACTAACATGATTAGGAAAAGTGGGAGGAATCAATATGAAATTGTTGTCGTTTATTACGGAAGTCAAATCTATATTAGAGGAACAATAAGCTCAAACAAATGATTTGGACTTTTTACTAATGTCAACTATGGGCATAAGCATTGCGGGAAAGCATAAAACTCAATGAGGAATAATTAAATTTTTGAAAACTTGTTATATTACCAAACTGTTATATTGTGATCCAAATTCCAAGAAGAGGCTAACTTCTGACGAGCGGAGCGAGGCCCGGTACGGATCGTTGCCACCGTCTATATATATTCCCTGTAAGCCGCCGCTAGGGTTTTGTCGCATCATTGTACACCCACGGCGTTTGTAAACACCACCGAAATAGTGAAGTTTTGCTGGCTGGCGCCCGTGGTTTTTCCCTTGTGTGTTGCAAGGGTTTTCCACGTTAAAATCTCGTGTCCCCTGCAGTGTTTTACTTTTCGTTCTTCGTTTATTGTGCATCTCGATTATAACACAAACAACCGCAAGCCTATAGGTAGTAAATGGATTTATTTGCACGGAAGTTTAATGCAACATGCTAAATGGAAACTACAATTATAAACTTGTTGATAAATGGTTTACACAAAGGGTTATACTTTATGGAAACTCTTTTCTTCTCTGGATTTTTTTGTTTGCTTCTCTACAATTTAGAGAAAGTGGGAACAAAGACATGGTTTGCTATATAAATATAACTGTTCATTTTCTTGGAACAAGCTTCACATCAATGGTCCATCGAATCTTATGTTTTACGTAATGATGGAAGAACTTCATATACAACAGTTAGTGTGAGTTGTTTTGTGCTATTACTATATGTGCTAACGATGTTCTTATTGTTTATAAATATCATATTGATGGGAGTGAAAGCTTGGTTTTGGTTCTAACTTTCATAAGAAAGGGTTGTTAAAGCTTCCATTGTTTTGACAGTTTACATAGAAATTCTATGGGAAATGCAAACCTGTCAAATACCTTTGATAAAAGGAATGTTACTCTGTGAGGAATTAACTTTGAACTCCAGAGGAAACAAAATGAAGAATAATTGTCATCCCCTATGGGGTGGGCCCCTCGAGCGTCCCCCGACTCTGCCCCTTCGCCTACTTAATCCCTCCGTCGCGAAAACCCTAGTACCGAGAGCCACGATACGAGAAAAGTTACTGAGACGCCGCCGCCGTCAATCCCATCTCGAGGGATTCTGGAGATCGCCTCTGGCACCCTGCCGGAGAGGGGAATCATCACCGGAGGGCTCTACATCACCATGCCCGCCCCCGGACTGATGCGTGAGTAGTTCATCCTTGGACTACGGGTCCATAGCAGTAGCTAGATGGTTGTCTTCTCCTCTTGTGCTATCATGTTTAGATCTTGTGAGCTGCCTATCATGATCAGGATCATCTATTTGTAATGCTACATGTTGTGTTTGTTGGGATCCGATGAATATTGAATACTATGTCAAGTTGATTATTGATCTATCATATATGTGCTATTTATGTTCTTGCATTCTCTCCGTTGCTAGTAGAGGCTCTGACCAAGTTGATACTTGTGACTCCAAGAGGGAGTATTTATGCTCGATAGTGGGTTCATGCCTCCATTGAATCAGAAAGTTCTAAGGTTGTGGATGTGCTGTTGCCACTAGGGATAAAACATCGATGCTTTGTCTAAGGATATTTGTGTTGATTACATTACGCACCATACTTAATGAAATTTTCTGTTGTTTGCAACTTAATACTGGAAGGGGTGCGGATGCTAACCTGAAGGTGGACTTTTTAGGCATAGATGCATGCTGGATGGCGGTCTATGTTCTTTGTCGTAATGCCCTAAGTAAATCTCATAGTAGTCATCATGATATGTATGTGCATCTCTATTCTGTCAATTGCCCAACTGTAATTTGTTCACCCAACATGCTATTTATCTTATTGGAGAGACACCACTAGTGAACTGTGGACCCCGGTCCATTCATTTACATCTGAAATACAATCTACTGCAATCACTGTTCTCTGTTGTTTTCTGCAAGCAAACATCATTCTCCATACCATACATTTAATCCTTTGTTTTCAGCAAGCCGGTGAGATTGACAACCTCACTGTTAAGTTGGGGCAAAGTATTTTGATTGTGTTGTGCAGGTTCCACGTTGGCGCCGGAATGCCTGGTGTTGCGCCGCACTACACTCCTTCACCAACAACCTTCACGTGGCCTTCATCTCCTACTGGTTCGATAACCTTGGTTTCTTACTGAGGGAAAACTTACTGCTGTACGCATCACACCTTCCTCTTGGGGTTCCCAACGAACGTGTGCTTTACCGTCACAAGCATTGCTTCGTAAAGACTCAAATTGCTCCCCATACACCACTACATGATAGCTCCATTGAGGCACATCTTCACATGTCCATTATCACCAAATGGACGACAAGCTTTAAGCATGATATCTTCGATATGCTCATCTTGAACTTGCCCTTCTCAACCTTGATGATATACAAGCTTGATGCCATCCTTTCATGGGCTATATGAGATCATACTCTTGACGCATGCTAGAGCATGGCTAACTTGAGTTCCACACAAGAACTTTATCTTCATTCTTCTTCTTGATCATATTATATTTTTCTCTTCGAATCGATGATCTTGATGCTAATACCAAAGATATAACATTGTATTCATGGCATCCACACTTGAATCCAACATATGGACTTTAAGAAATACCTATGAACCATTCCTTCATATAAACACAATGAAAACATTAGTCCATAGATGATTATCATTAATTACCAAAAACATAATTAAGGAAAATGTACCTTTACAATTGTACTTACGAAAATATACTTAAGGAAGTCGGTACGGCTATACTGAAACACATTGTATATGAATATGGTGGAATTATACCCGAGAGCAGTATAGAGTGGAATGCCAGATTATCTATAGGAGACTCTATAGCACATGACTCACACGTGGATGCTTGGGATCTAATTTATTAATAGTATTGGGCTCAGTAACTGACTGTTAATGATAATGGTTGGTTAACAAGTCACGAGTTCTATCTAAAAACAGATTGAAATATGCACTGTGAGGGTAGGCCGAGTAGCTCCTAACCCTAGTTTTCTACAGAAACTACTCGGTTTCCTGCAATTTGTTAAAACAGGCCTTTCCTTTGACAATGTCAAGGGGCACATATGTAATTATTTCCTAACCCGAGAGCATCTGAAAAGTCTTCAGGGGGCAGGTCGGCAGCAGGCGGCGCATTTCCTTGTGTTCCTCCCCACTTCCCAGTCGCCCAAACCCTCCAGTCCAAACTCCCAGCACAACCCCAAGAAAGAGCTACAGCCCACAGCCGCCGCGATGCAGCAAGCGATGCCCATGCCCACGGGGGCGCCGGCGGCGGGGATGCCTCCGGCGGCTGGACTCAGCACCGAGCAGATCCAGAAGGTGCCTTCTCTTTCCCCCTCTCCCGCGGCTCTTGATAGGTTTTCGCGTGCCTCCTTGGTGGGTTTTGGGGGCTCCCGGCTAAATATTCGATCGTTTAGTCGCCCCTGATCAGGCCTAGTTTTGTCTGGTGGATTGGTAGAGATGGCCGTCTTATTCACCAATACGGATGTGGTTTGAACAGCTCGTTTGGAGTTACTGACATGGCGATTGAATAAATCAGTATTCCCCTCATTTTATTCTGTAAATCAGTTTTCACTTCATCCTTGTATTAGCCTTATCTTCCACTCCATTTTCCCACGGTACCTCCCCATTCGCTGAGCTGCCAATCTTCGAATGTTGCTTTTGTTTAGCAGCTGGCTACTAGGATGCGTCCTTTACTGTCCCACTAGATTCACATTTTTTCTAGTGAATGTTGATGCATATATTGCTTACTGGCAGTGGAGTATGGTTTGCTTCCTTCTACTACAGAAACCCCACTTGGTGGAACAAGTTGATTTGCTGCAGAAATATGTGGAGAGCAACCTTTGGTTGGTTACTCTCTTTTGAACTGTTCTCCAAGTCATCAACGCGGTCATCTTAATGCAACAAACAGCCAAACACATTCACTTGAAGAACATATATTTGTATATTTTAACTCCCAAACTCCAAATGGTCTTCAGTTTTTAGATAAATGCTCATACTTTGTGGCTCTACCTTTTCTACCTTTGTGATTTTGGCATTGAGATGGTGATATCTTTAGTCCTTGTGTTTTCTTGCAGACATATAGAACTTCTAGTAGTGTATTGTGTTTATTTCATGGTACACCTGGCTTTCTATTTGAATACTAACTCCATATACACTCTATTTTGATTATCCATTTCTCCTAATTGACATTATTATCCCTTTGCAGTATCTGGATGAAAATAAGCAACTTATTTTGGCTATCTTGGAAAATCAGAACCTCGGAAAGTTGGCAGAATGTGCTCAGTATGTAACAGGCTGAACCTCTTCTTCTGAAGATTATAGAATTTGATGTCTTTCATTTCGCTAATATATGTGCCATCCTGTTTTGTGCTTTCTGGCACACACCTTCATTCATGAAATACTTTGTATGTGCAAAAATAACATTTTTGTTTTGCTCCCCTGTCATTACTCATCTGTTTACATTTGTCGTGGCTATTACCATTGTTTTAAAACTAGACCAGACGACTGCCGACGAGTAGATATTGGAACTGTCTGCTGTCTGTTCGGTATAAAGAACTAAATGAAGCAGGAAATAACCTGGCAAAATAGTATGCTTGCAAAGAAAATATCCACTTAAGCGGCTGAGCTGCCAGTGAAGTGAACAAGGATCTGAGATTTAACGCCCGGACCCATTGTCACATGTGCTATGATTTAGTGGGTGTTGTTACTTGTTAGGTCAATAAACAGTACTACTTTAATGATGGAATGCTATTATTTGTGAAAATATTACGCAAACGCACACATACTCAAGATTTGCACACGGATTTGTGCCTTGGTGCGTCTAGTTTGGCTCAAGCGACCACTTAAAGCAAGGAAGATTTTTTTTTTTGTGTCATACAAGGAATATACTGTACCAAACATTAATATTGAACTATAGGTCAACTATCGAGACCGCCAGCGAAAAGGGTTAAGCAGTCACTAGCTTTTGAAAGCAATATATGTGTCTTGACGCCTCCGTTTTAAAAGCACCCGGCACAACACGTAAGTACGATCGCCACCACGAGCTCACGCTCACACAACTAAAGACTGACGGAGCTTGAATTTTAATGAAGTTAATACATCCACCTCGCTCTTCGGGTATGTTGCCTACCACCGAGATAATATTCCTCTTGGTAACAGACACAGGGGGATAAACCCTAGTGATTAAAGGGTACAATCATTCAATTACCATCCAAGCAACAACTTGGTTATTTGTGTCTTAGAGCCTTGGTCACCTTCGATAAAGATGTCACCGTCAGCCTTTATACCTCAAGGGGAATCCACATTATAGCGGGAACCCATTGCCTCATGAAGTTGGGCCATAACTTCTCTGACCCCTCCTTTCTTCTATTTCTCGGCATAAGTTAGCGCAATGGAGGAGCATAAATTGTGGGAATGGTCAAGCCTAGGAGGCAGATCTTGTGTCTTGCAGATGGGGTGTGGCTCCCTAAAAGGTTCATGGTACCTTACTACAAGTACATGGTTTTGCGAGCTTAATTATTTGCACATTCTTTTCGAAAGTTTAACTTCCTTGCATTTTACATTCTGTTTATTGTTTTGACTTCGAAGCAAACAATTTAACATTTAATACACCTGGGAATTACCGATGCAATGGTTAAGAGTGGTAGACATCATATCATGATTTAATTAAATTTTATGTTGAGTCATGTAAACTGTTCAATATTTTGGAACCGGTTAGGCAGTTCTCTCACATATTATATAGTGATAACAAAATCAAAACACCCTTCACAGTTTGTTGGATAAACTTCAGGTCATAACACTTTGCCTGTTGAAACAAATTAGCACTAATGAATGGTATCATCACTTCCAAGTGCCATAAAAGGCCTCTTAATCTCAAAGGATTTCTGATCTGTTTATATATTTGTTTTCTTTTTTTGGCAACTCATGTTTTCCTTCTTTACATTCCTCGTCCTCTTGTGTATAATTGGTTCTCCAGTTTTCTTTTTTTAAATATTCATGTGAATGATCACATGAAATATATGCTGTGTACAAACATGTGTGAACGACCACATAGATAATTGTCTCCCAAAAGAAATGATAAATGAAGAAGTGACAAATATGTAAGCTGAAAGATACCATAAAATTACGTTGACCAACGGGGGAAAATTCTCTCCCTGGGCTATACGTTGTTAGATAGATGATGAGACCTCTCCAGCAGCGGATTTATCGCGCTAGATAACACCCCGTTTAATTCGGCCACCCTTGGGACTCGAACCCAGGTGGGCTGGCTGCGCACTCGCAAGCCTTGCCACCGAGCTAACACTCAGTTCTCAAAGATACCATGAAATTGGCTTGGAACTCCTCCACAATTATGTAAACTTAGCAATAGAGAAATGGCAGCATATCATAAGGTAACCATGTCACTATTTTTATATTTGAACATGAAGGTAGTTGTTGTGTGTTCGTTACCATAAGTGAACCCTGGTGCCAGACGCACTATGGGTGGAATGGGAACCGCTGGGTCTCTCTCACTCTGTTCTCATTTCCACTGCTCTTATGCCCTCCTGTTTCCTCTTCCTAGCTTTCTTTTGAGATCTCTCATCGAATATGCTCACCGATACATTTGGTTTCTACCCTAAAGCTACTGAGCAAGCCAAGAAGGAAGAGGAAGGAGTGCTTAAGAACAATAGGAATGGGAGGCATCGGGAAACACCAAACCGAGCTCTCACCTCAATTAAGAGGTGGAAACAAAGCAAGTTAGGGTTCCTCCATGTTCCCACTCCAACTGCTCTTATGCCCTCTTTTTTTCCTCTTCCTGACTCACCTTCAATATAGTCACGTTAGTTAAGTGTGTGCACTTGTGTTTGTGGTTTCTGAATCAAAGCTATCACATATGCCAAAAGGAAGAGGAAGGAGTGCGCAAGAACGGTAGGAATGGGAGGCATCAGGAAAGCACCAAACCAAATATTTGCACCTCCAACACAACACTAGAGGTGGAAACAAACAAGTTGGGCGTTCCTCCATGTTCCCATTCCTAGTGCTCTCGAGCTCTCTCTTTCTTCCTCTTCCTGGCATACTCTTAGTGCCTACAAATCTGAGGAAACAAAACTCTCAAACAGCAAGCCAGAATTGGTGGACAAAGTGTTCAGCTTTGTGGTATAAATAGGACGGGCATGGCACTTTGTAGAGACCCTTGGGGAGAGCAAGCAATGAAGACACCCGGTGCATGTGGCACCATTGTACAGTCAATCACAGTGGGGACACTTATCACCTGGTCCTGTCCTATTGTCCTGCACTGATAATTTAAAGCATGTGCATGGACATCTTCTTCTTGATTACCTATATCAGATAGCTGCTGTATAGTAACAGTACCAACCTGTGCATTTATACAGTACGGAAGTAGGAAGCAGTCAGAATTTATGAGCTAAAAATAATATGAAGTTGGAGACATTAAGCCCTCTAAATAAGCTAACAAAAAAAAAAGCGAAAGAACATTGCGGTCAAAACTGGTACACAATGTACTTCAGATATCAACAACCAAAAAAAGGCACTTCAGACATGAGCTGCACTAGAACAGATGATAGAATGTGATTATCCAATGATTATACAGATTTATTATCAGCAGAACTATGACTTATATTGGCCATTTCTCAAGGAGCAATATCTGAATTCTGGAAACAGAAACATGACTTTGATTGGAGTTCAGGGTTTTCGAAGCTGCAGATAAATCTTGTCAGGTTCATGATTGTTCCTTGCTGATGCACTTACACGTGGCATCACGTCAGTCCATGACTAATGTCTGTAGAGCACCCTGTTGCGGTTCTTGTGCACGTGCTTGTCTGCGCCTTGACAAACCTTTTCTTTTTAGGTGGTAAATCTTCTAGGAGGTAGGAGAGATAGAACGCAACGCGCTAGTGTCCATCTTGGAGCGTCCACAAGAGCGCGTAGTTAAGGGCAATTTGGTTATATTTATATTGTCCTTGCGGAGGCCGGTCATAATGTTGAAGATTGTTCTAACCATCGATGCCAAACCCCTAGCTTCGGTAGTGTCCCTTCTCACTGGAAGTGTCAAAAAAAAAAACAATTGCACCCATGTGTCAGCAATATGGTTTACATGTATTATGTTGTAACAAACATTCAAAACTGTCAAAAGATGCATTTGGCCATCTCAAATACATGTATAAATAGTGTAATATGCTCATTCTTGTCAGGGAAATATGCTCACGTTATGTCGTACTACAGATTGTTCTAACCAACCTCGCGATTTGTATCCAAAGACTAATGGAAATTGCATCCAAAATACAAATTGGATTATGAGTACAAAGTCGCGAAGCATAATTTTGCATTGGATTTAAGTATTCCAATTTTAAAAATATGAGGAAATGATCTATGGCTGAAGATACAAAAGAGTTCATTTCCAATCGTAACTAAATCTTCTTTTGTTAAAAAAGGAATAAACTCTTTTAGACTTCACGTTGTAGCATTGTTGGCTTTTACAGCTAGCATTAAGAATTGCCATGTTGTTTTACAAGTATGTACCCATTTCTAATCTTCCACGTGTGCCAGATCAGCAGTTCCATTGTCCTTGATGTCTTTACTCATGCATCATATATGTCAGCCTGTGTACCTATAGACAGTGTGACTAATCCAATGTTTTAACTACGCCATGGTTTTATTTTTTACGGTTATTGAAGGTTTCCGTTATTTGTTATTAGTATACTATCTTGTTACTCGATGCTTTCCTTTTTTACTTATGTTCTTGGCATTTCATAATGCTTTGCATCATTTAATTGGTAATAATAGATAGATGCATTGAACACGCTTCCTTTACATAGCAATATTTATTACGTGAATCTGGACTTCCTTCCGAGACGGATGTGTAGAAACATATAGAAATTTCATCTCCCAGTAAACTTTCAGGTATCAAGCCCAGCTTCAGAAGAATCTCCTGTATTTGGCTGCAATTGCTGATACCCAGCCACAGACCCCTGTAAGCCGTCCTCAGGTTTGTCATGTCTCAAACTCATAGAACATGCATATGTTCTTTCTGCTGCATGCACTAATCTTACTTCTGCATGCAGATGGCTCCACCTGGTGCTGCAGGACAATACATGTCGCAGGTGCCAATGTTCCCTCCGAGGACCCCTCTAACTCCCCAGCAGATGCAGGAGCAGCAACTACAGCAACAGCAAGCTCAATCGCTTCCATTCGGTGGTCAAATGACTGGGAGACCTGGGGTTGTCAATGGCATGCAGGCCCAGCAAGTCGAACCAACCTATGCAGCAGGTGGGGCCACTTCTGAGCCTTCGGCCTCTGATAATAATGATGGCAGAAGCGAGTCCTAAGAAAGCTACTAGGTAGCCTTTTAGGTTTGCAGAATGCATGTATACTACCACCAGGACGAAGAGAGGATCTTTCCTGTGCCCTTTAACCATAAGTGGCCGCGATCTTCGAATGGATGATGACTAGTTGTTGTGGTCGCCTTCGCCTTTCCAATTAGAACAAAGCGTAGATTGTTGTCATCTGTGCTGTGCTAGACTTTCTGCATTGTTGTAGGTTCGTATTCATTTTGTACGGAATAATAGGTCCCCCCGTTGTTTGTTCCTCATGGTGGTTGTCTGCCAACTAGACTAGTGTAAAAGCCTGATGGTGGTTGTCTCCAGGAGTTGTTTCTGCCATGCTTCTTAGTATCATGACTATCTTATTAAAGAATGCTCCTTTTTTTTTTATAATTCAAAGAAAAACATCTACTGAACCCTGATAAAATGACCATATGAGTTGCAGCCGGTTATGAATTTGTGGTACAATTTTAAGCGTTAGCTGAGCCCTTGTAGTGGAGTGATCAATGTCAACACTGAAGCTTGATACGATATGTGTGATGACCCACTCGACATTAATGCTGGAGTAAAATGACGCAGTTCTCTGTCTGTGTACATTGAAATATATTCAGAGGTTGTTGACGTTTAACCTTTCAGAGCTATTTGATGTAGAACAGCAGGATTTTTGCCACGTCTCTGGCTGCTAAACTACTGGGCCCGTGTGATATGAACACACAGTTTTGAGGACTATATATCATCCTGGGTGTCGTAGCAGTAGTAGAGAAGCCTTTACAAGTCTCCCTGTTTACATTGCTAGTATTTGCTGAGGCCGAGAGCAGCAATGGGCATGGATGTTGACATGGGAGGTATCAGGACTAGGGCTTATAGTCATTTGGATGAAAAACGAGGGCATCATAAGTAACGAGGGCTCTCACTTTCAGAGAAATTAAGGAATTTCTGGCCGTGAAGCTGCCCAATTTCCTGCAATAGATAGCTAGCCGAGATTCTGTGGGATCGCAATACTAATACATTTTGAGCCTCTCTCCCATCACAAATCCCCAATCTTTAAACAATCTACCGGAAGAAAAATAAGAGAGAGAAACTACGCTGACCCGACCTGCACCTTGCGCCTGCTATACAGATACTTGCTGAATCGAGCGCAGAGACAGTTCTTGCTGAATCGGGCGAAGGGAGATAATGGCTGGTTCTGTAGAGACGCGACAGGGTTTATGGAGCACAGATCGCTCGATTCAGCAATCCATTGTGTAATTGTGCCAGAAGGCTATCATCAAACTGGATCAAGTCCTTTTTACATCGAAAGGCCCACAATGTGCAGCTGGTGCATGAGTTGTGGCGTTTCACCAGATACGTTCTCTCCAGAAGCGAACTGATGAGGTCTAAGACCTCGTGTGTGGCCCGATCTTGCGGATTGACGTCGAAACCAAAGGGGGAGATGGGAAAACGCGAGGAACACGAAGAACACGGCGATGAACACGAGGAACTCCGAGACTCACGCACGCACACCAACCCGATACACCCGATGCTTACCTCCGTGGCTCGATGAACCACGCCAATAGAATCTCCGTGGAAGAGACACGCGGTAGAATTCCCCGGAGAGAGATTGGGA
>NC_061512.1:80507768-80520065 GCF_022539505.1 Lolium rigidum | reverse complement strand
TTGTGTTACCGATTCTCTCACTGTAGTCTCTCGAGCTCTAGGTTAGGCTTATGTCAGACGAAGATCTGGTATTTGTCTAACCCTGATCCCGGGGGTGCCACATCCCCCCCCCCCCCCGCACGCGTCCCCACACACATCTGAGATCAAGAGGTCCACTTGACAGTGACTAAATCAAAAATATAGACGATCTAGATATAGACGTTCCACTGAAAAACTTAGGACATCTAAAAGGGAATCTTTATAGATGGTCATCTATATGGAGATATAGAGGTCCTCATTTAGAGGAACCACTAGAGATGCTCTAAGCTAATGCTTACTTTCTTAGGGGTATCTAATTCTTGATAATTAGCAAAATGTTTTATTTTGGGCTAATGGTTTTTTTTTATGTTAGCGGGGAGCTGCTAAATTTATTGACCAAATAGAAGATTGGTCAAGTTTATGAGGGAAACCGTAACTAAACACCATACAGGTGGATGCCTTTCGTCTTACAACACACAACCCCAAAAGCACGAAACAAGGACTCACATTGCCTAACCCAACCAGGAAGGCGAGAGGTTAGGACACAGAGCCACTAGACCTCTTCACAACCGAGCAAGAAAACTCAAAAACACAACCCTCGGTCCAAGATGGCACATGCCAATGTACAATCCAACCTTGATTTCCTAGAAGTAGTGGCAAGTGGACGGTAGGACCCGATCAGACCTAAGGAGAGCGTCGTCGAAGAGGTGTCACATCAGTGTACATCGCGTCCTAGAGGCCCATGCTCTGAGTAGCTGCCAACCTTGACTCCAATTGTCGTCTCGAGACTCATCATGCAACCCGAACAACGCCTCCAAGGAGGGAACAACGGCATAGCGCCGCCCTGCATGATCTAGCTGGATCTGAGGTTTGCCCTATCACATTGGAAAACGTATGAAGAAACGGGCCTATATTACACCTTCAAGAAGGTGACGGCACCCACATGCATCGTCGTCGTCCGGAACCGCATAGGAATCTTTTCCATCCCTAACATCAGCCTTACTGTCCGCAAGAACAAAACCAGCCAGAACCAATGACCGGACACAATAGCAACGAGAGGCCAACAATTTTCATCAGCGAGGGAGGGGATGACCACCTCAAGAACCATCTAGGACAGCCCAACATGCTGCAGTAGCCCTCCGCTTGACTATCCTCCACGGCCACCCTTGATCCAATGGAAGGATGTAACATCCATTGGCGGTATCGTCCATCTCCCGCACATCTCCCTATACCGCCAGCCCACTGCCTCCTCCCAAAACGGCTAGAGGCACATCTCGCTAGCCGTCTCTGCCTCCTACCCAACTGCCGCAACCACGGATAGAAACCATGTGCAACCTCCTGGCCGCCATTGAGCCATACCACCATCACTAGCTCCGTCAAGCTAGAGATAGCAGTGGCCTTCCCAGCCCAGATCTGGCCCTGCGCGCCGCCTCCAAGCCTCCTCGAGTACCAGGTCGTCGCCATGCACTCCACTATGCCGCATCTACTTGATCTTCCGGGCTCCGCCGCCATGCGCGGCCCTGCCAACCGCGCCCTAGAAACCACCGCCTCTCTGCCCAGAAGCACCGTTGCAGAACACTCTCTCTGTACTCCGCCTTTGGTGGAGAAATCAATTGTGAAGAAGAAGGTGAACAGATAAGAACGCGCAGGTTAGTGAAAATAACCTTTACAGTAATTGCACAACACAACACGGATTATGTAGATTATAGCATTGTAATTGGATGGCGCACGAAGGATCACGTTGACTTGGAGAATAGGTATGACCCATGCAACGCTAATGGTACAGGAAAGTTCCTTCCCGAAAAGTGCTTTTGACTCCCGAGCTCCAGTGCTCTCGCTATTTAAAAAAAAAATTTAAAATATTTATTAGTTATCAAAAAATCCGAAAAATAATTCTGTAGATTGTTAGTGATACATCTCACAATCATGAAAAATCTCAACCCAAAATTCTTTTTACTTTGAGCCAGACAAAAATAGCAAATCTGACATGTTTTTGTAGATTTGAAAATGACTACTCAGATCTGCATTTTTGTCTTTTTTGTGTAGCTTAAAATATAAAGTATTTGAAATTGATATTTTACACGTTTGTGGGATACATTATTGGCTATATGCAGATATTTTTTTCAGAATTTTTGGAAACTCAAAATTATGATTTTTAACTTATTTTAAAAACGAGATCACTGGTGCCCATGTGCATCAAATCTCTATCCGTTCCTTCCGTCCTAGACTATTGGGCCTACAAGTAGGTGCCGATATTGATTATGTCTGTCGTGGATGTGCCAAAACAAAGCTACACAGTGCATACAAAGTTAAATACGCAGACACATGTTGGAGCATGCTAAGGGCTCCTTTGATTTATAGGATATAAAAGACATAGGAATGGATGGTTAGAAGGTTAGTGGCACCACCAGCCCACCGGAGTTTAAGTCCTGGACTTTAGTGTCTTATAAAGGTGAAATTTCTTCAGTGAGAGGCGACGTTCCAACGAGAGGCGCTTGTGGTGACTTCGTCAATCTCAAGACCCGCTGGATCAGATCTTCAACGCAGTCTCTCGGAGGTGCTCATAGGAGTAGGGTGTACGTGCGTGCGTTCATAAGGGTGAGCGTGTGCGCGTATGTTTGATTGTACTGTGTTTCGCAAAAAAACGTAGAGTTGACCTGTCATGCTCATTTGAATCCTATGAGAAGATGAAGTGTGTTTAATTGTAGCAAAGGAATTTTTAATGAGGTATGACCTAATGCTTTTTTTCTATAGGATTTATATGTTTCTATGAATCAAACACTTGTATAGGATTTTTTTAAACATAAGGCCATAGGCCCGGCTTTATAAATAAAGCCACAACGGCAAGCATAAGTTCGATACAACCAACATTATCATCTGGTGCCCAGCACCCACGCACACACTAGAACAGTAGCTCATACATCCGCCCCGTGGGCACAACACACTAGAAAACCAGGTGGGGGAGCTGCAGAATCGTCCGTCAAGTGGCCTCCCTCCTCGTCCTCGCGTGTAGTCGCCTAAGCTCGCCCAGCGCCGCGTCCAGAAGGTCTCTGTCCCGCTGTCTGACCAGAACCCTCCAGTTCTGCATATAGATAGACATGGTGAAGAGCACATCAGCTGGATGTCCGATCACCTTCCCCTCCATCGCTAACTTGTTACACGTGTTCCAAAGCGTCCAGCCTAAGGCTGCGAAAGCAAACCAAGCTAGCCTACGGAGAGGTCCGGAAAGACCTTGGACTATGGCGATGAAGTCGCCGACCCCGGTCGGATTCCAGTTACATGGAAGGAATTCCCTCACCCCTGCCCACATAAACCTTGCAAGGTGGCACTTGAAGAAGATGTGATCACAATCTTCCAACACGCCACACAATGCGCAGCTTCCGTCAGATGGCCCCTGCCTCTTAGCAACCTGCTCAGCTGACGGGAGCTTCCCCCTGATCAATTGCCATAGGAAGACTCTGATCTTGGGCGGGACCCTTGTGCGCCAGACTTCCTTGAAGTACGTGACTGACGCCCCTTGCAACAGCCTCAGGTACATAGAGTGTGTGGAGTAGACCCCCGAAGGATCCAGTGCCCATATCACCTGGTCCTCCCCCTCGGCGAAAGGGTGCAGATCAAAGATTCTGCAGAGGTTCTCCCATTCCACCATCTCGTTCGTACCGAAGGCTCTCCGGAACCTGATGCGCCATCCCCCCTCCGATCTCACCCCTGCTACCGTGGCAAAGTGGTTGTCCCACCCCTTCCCAGAATTATCGGGCTCTCGCAGTATTCATAGCCCCATGTGTCGCGTCGTATAGAAGGTATTGCCCCATGGCGAACATCGGCAGACTCGATAGACAAGAATTCGTCAGTTCCAGCCTCCCAGCCGATGCTAGGAAGAGCCCCTGCCAAGGCTCTACCCTATGCCCCACCTTCTCTGTGAGGAAAAACCAGTCCGCTACTAATAGCCTCTTGTCACTAACCGGCAGGCCCAGATAGCGAATGGGGAAGCTCCCAAGCTTGCAGTTCAGTGCATCCGCCACTGATAGGGCAAAGGTGGCCGATCTTTCGATTAGAGTATGATAGCGTCGATTTGTTGGTGGAGTTCGTGCTTGACGATCCGACTACACGTGCAAAGCTCGTGCGCCAATGCAATCGCTAGGACAATCTCCGGGAGTTACCGATCTTGCGGATGCACGATCAGCCTGACCAGCGAGGGTCTTAATTCCTACCTGAAATCGAGAACAAGTAAGAACTAATAATGCAATCAGAAGTATTGCGGATATACATATGAAAGCTTTATTGAAAAGGTGGGATTCCGAATAGTCGGTCTTGTTCTGGGCGTTGGTCTCAAAAGAAGTACATAAGAGTTGCAGGAATGGCTAACTTTTAGTCTAATCAAAATCTGAGTCTAAACGTGACGGCTATGGGGGTATTTAAAGGAGGAAAAGGTGGGGTTTCGGCCAGCCATACGTATGGTGGCCGAACCAAACCCTAGAAGGCCCTCCCCCCTTCAATACGGACTCTAAAAAGTAGCTGACTTAATTCCTGCGAAAATTACATGGGCCTGGCCCAAAACTAATGATGTCGCAGCACCATGTACTCATATGGTCGAAATTATGAAGTGGGAAACTCTATATTTCATCCATGTCTTCATCTCCAATTATGGTGGCTTCAAAGTTCTGAAATCTCCAGTCGGGGCGTCCTCTTCAATCCTCACATGTTTGCTGCCATCTCCTCCATGCGTGATCATGATCCAATGCTTGTCCTCCTCGTCCATGCTAGGTCCATTATTCCTAAGAGTAACAAATACATCTGATTTAGGCAGCATCATATTCTCATGTATGTGAGGAATAGTTCCAAGAAACGAAAGTACCTGATAGTTAAGTTGTTTGGCACGAGCTCGAGTGATTGGTCATTGTATTTGTGTGGCTGTAGGTACAGCGGTTGTATCAATAGATGGGATGTCCTCATCATGCTCCCCTCTTGAATTGAAGTCGTCCTCGACGAAAGCTCATCTTCTTCACCAAAGTAAGGCTTCAAATCTGCAATGTTAAATGTAGGACTAACTGTACCCAATTTTGCAGGAACCTCAAATTTATATGCACTATCATTTATTTTCTCTAACACCTTAAAAGGACCAGCGGCACGTGGCATTAGCTTAGACTTGCGCAATGCAGGAAAACGATCTTTGCGCAAATTCAACCAAACAAGATCACCAACATCAAACACAACATGCTTTCTTCCTCTATCCCCAGCAATTTTATACTTAGCATTCATGCGTTCTATGTTGTCTTTAGTAGTCTCATGCAATTTTAATATCAATTCAGCACGTTGTGTAGCATCCAAATCATTTTGCACCGAAGATGGTAAAGGCAATAAATCAATAGGTGCACGTGGAATAAGACCATACACAATCTCAAAAGGGCACATCTTAGTGGTAGAATGCAGCGAACGATTGTAAGCAAATTCAATATGAGGCAAACACTCTTCCCACAATTTTAAGTTCTTCTTCAAAACAGACCCCAACATAGTAGACAATGTTCTATTTACTACTTCAGTTTGTCTATCAGTTTGGGGATGACATGTAGTACTAAACAGTAATTTAGTCCCCAACTTAGCCCATAAACATCTCCAAAAATGGCTAAGAAACTTAGTATCACGATCAGAAACAATAGTATTTGGCACACCATGTAAACGAACAATTTCGTGAAAGAACAAATCAGCAACATGTGTAGCATCATCAGTCTTACGACATGGAATAAAGTGTGCCATCTTAAAAAATCGATCCACAACAACAAAGATACTATCCCTCCCCTTCTGTGTACGAGGCAATCCCAAAACGAAATCCATAGAAATATCCTCCCAAGATACACTAGGAACAGGAAGAGGTATATATAAACCATGTGGATTAAGGCGAGACTTAGCTTTTTGACATGTAGTGCAGCGTGCCACAAATCTCTCAACGTCTCGACGCATACGTGGCCAAAAGAAGTGTGCAGCAAGTACATCCTCCGTCTTCTTGACACCAAAGTGACCCATCAACCCTCCTCCATGCGCCTCCTGCAACAACAAAAGACGAATGAAACTATCTGGGATGCATAGTTTGTTAGCACGGAACACAAATCCATCATTGAGGACGAATTTGTTCCATGTTATACCATCTCTACAATCCAGCAACACATCTTTGAAATCAGCATCATGCAAGTATTGTTCCTTTATAGTTTCTAATCCAAAAATCTTGAAGTCAAGTTGAGATAGCATAGTATAACAGCGCGACAAAGCATCAACAATAATATTATCTTTACCCTTTTTGTGTTTGATAACATAAGGAAAAGACTCAATAAATTCAACCCACTTTGCATGGCGACGATTCAACTTAGCTTGACTACGAATATGCTTCAAAGATTCATGATCAGAATGTATAACAAATTCTTTAGGCCATAAATAATGTTGCCAAGTTTCTAATGTCCGAACCAACGCATATAATTCTTTATCATAAGTAGAATAGTTCAGATTAGGCCCACTCAATTTCTCACTAAAGTATGCAACAGGTTTGCCCTCTTGTAATAACACACCTCCCAAACCAATTCCACTAGCATCACATTCAAGCTCAAAAATCTTATTGAAATCAGGAAGTTGGAGTAAATGGAGCATGTGTTAACTTATCTTTCAGTATCATGAAGGCTTGTTGTTGTGCATCGCCCCACACAAAGGGCACATCCTTCTTTGTAAGCTCATTCAGCGGCGCAGCAATGGATCCAAAATCTTTCACAAAACGCCTATAGAAACCAGCGAGGCCAAGAAAGCTCCTCACTTGTGTGACCGTCTTTGGCTGCGGCCAACTCTCAATTGCCTCAATCTTGGCTGGATCAACTTCAATACTCTGCGCAGTAACAACATAGCCAAGAAACGCAACTCGATTGGTGCAAAAGGTGCACTTCTCAAGATTACCATACAAACGTGCATCACCTAAAGCATTGAACACAACACGTAAATGATCCAAATGATCCTCTAAAGATTTGCTATAAATCAGAATATCATCAAAGTATACCACCACAAAACGTCCAATAAAAGCGCGTAAAACTTCGTTCATCAGTCGCATGAAAGTACTAGGTGCATTAGTTAAACCAAAAGGCATTACTAACCACTCATATAAACCGAACTTAGTTTTAAACGATGTTTTCCATTCATCTCCTAATTGCATACGAATCTGGTGGAAACCACTACGCAAATCAACTTTAGAGAACATAATAGAACCACTCAACTCATCAAGCATATCATCCAAACGTGGTATAGGGTGACGATATCGAATGATAATATTATTAATAGCTCTACAATCAGTACACATGCGCGAAGAACCATCTTTCTTAGGTACCAAAATAATAGGAACAACACATGGACTAAGAGACTCACGAATGTAACCTTTATCTTGGAGAACCTGAATTTGTCGCTGAATCTCTTTCGTCTCTTCAGGATTGGTACGATATGGCGCACGGTTGGGCAGCGAAGCACCTGGAATCAAGTCAATCTGGTGTTCTATCCCACGGATAGGTGGTAGTCCAGGTGGTACATCTTGTGGGAACACTTCAATGAATTCCTGCAAAAGGTTAGCAACCGAGGTGGCAAAGAAGAGGCATATCCTCAAAGGAAAACAGAACTTCTTTGCAAAAAATGGCATAGCATTGAGTAGTGTTCACATCAAGTTCAGCAATATCAGATTTGCTAGCAAGCAAACAAGGATTTTTCAAACGAATTTCAGTAGCATGGTTCGAATCAGATTTAGTATTAGTCTTATGTGGCACAAAATCTGCAGCAACTATCTGATTCTCACTCTTATTTTTCTCCTCGTTTTTTACTCTACTAGCTCTAGCAAGATCATCTTTTAGTATTTGTTCAGGAGTCATAGGTTTGAGACCAATTTTCTTTCCATCATGCATAAGAGAATACCGATTAGTTTTACCATTATGAACAGATTCTCTATCAAATTGCCAAGGTCTACCAAGTAACAAAGAACAAGCTTGCATAGGTACAATATCACAATCCACAAAATCAGAATATGTACCAATAGTAAAATGCACACGTGTAGTTCTTGTTACCTTGAGCTTCCGAGAGCTCTCAAACCATTGAATGTAACATGGATGTGTGCGCTGTCTTGTAGGAAGAGAAAGCTTCTCCACCATGTCAACGCTAGCTAGATTATTGCAACTCCCTCCATCAATGATGATCCGTATAGCTCGCTCTTTTACAACGCCTCTTGTTTGGAACAGGTTGTGGCGTTGATCATGCTCAGATTTGCTCAATTGCACGCTCAACTCACGTTGTGCAACTAAGCTCATGTACTGATCAGCAGTGTCAGCTTCCATTACCTCCATCTCTCTCTCAGAATCAGTATTGGCGCCATCGCGTGCAGCAATAAGGGCCAATGTATTTTCATCAAAGTCACTTGCAGAATCATATTCTCCATCTTCACGCACCAACATGACACGTTTGGTCCTGCATTCTCTCTCTATGTGACCAAATCCCAAGCATTTGCGACATTGAATGTCGCGCGTCTTCCCCGTAGAGGCCATGGAAGATGAACTCTGAGGCGGACCAGCAGATGGTGGTGGAGTAGCAGCAGGTGGTGCTCGTGATGTAGGCGCGGTGTACTTGGAGGTAGTAGGTGCGGATGCAGCCCCACGAGATGGTGGCGCTGATAATCTAAAATGGTGGTGGAGAACATGACGATGTACGACCTGCAGAAATATTAGCTCTTCTCCATGGTGGTTGACGATCCTGCACTTCACGTTCAGCTTTGCAAGCAAGATGAAACAAGCGAGTAATAGTGTTGTACTCCTTATAATCTAAAATATGCTGAATCTCTTTATTCAAACCACCAAAGAAACGTGCAAGCATAGCTTCATTATCCTCTACAATACCACAGCGAATCATGCCAGTTTGTAATTCTTGATAATAGTCTTCTACAAAAAAAATTCCTTGTTCTAAGCGAGACAGTTTTTTAAGCAAAACACGCTGATAATGTGGAGGAACAAAACGAGTACGCATAGCAAGTTTTAAACCAACCCAGGTAGTAGGAATATTAGCATGATGTACTCTACAATGTTCAGACCACCAAATAGATGCAAAATCTGTGAACTCACAAGTGGCAGCACTAACACGCAAATGATCAGGATATCGTAAACATGCAAGCATTGTTCTACTTCCAATTCCCAAGTAAGATATGCATCAGGATTATATCTACCCTCAAATGGCGGAATATTCAATTTAAGTTTAGCAACATGATCATCAACACGTACCGGCCGTGGAGGTGGGCGAGCGTGGCGGTTCAGCTGCCGTGGACGACCAGGTGCAGGTTGTTGGACCTCCTCTTCATCCAGCACATTCTCATCGACCCGCTCGTCCTCGTCCCCTCCATAATCCTAGTATCCTTCATCAGAAGGCGCGTGATACGTCTCCGACGTATCGATAATTTCTTATGTTCTATGCCATATTATTGATGATACCTACATGTTTTATGCACACTTTATGTCATATTAGTGCATTTTCTGGAACTAACCTATTAACAAGATGCCGAAGTGCCGGTTCTCGTTTTCTCGCTGTTTTTGGTTTCGAAATCCTAGTAACGAAATATTCTCGGAATTGGACGAAACGAAGACCCGGGGCCCTATTTTTCCACGGAGCTTCCGTAAGACCGAAGAACACACGAAGTGGGGCCACGAGGTGGCCAAGCTATAGGGCGGCGCGGCCCAAGCCCCGGCCGCGCCGACCTATAGCGTGGGCCCCTCGTTAGCCCCCGACTCGCCCTTCCGCCTACTTAAAGCCTCCGTCGCGAAACCCCCGAGGCGAAAAACCACGATACGGAAAACCTTACCGAGACGCCGTCGCCGCCGATCCCATCTCGGGGGATTTCGGAGATCTCCTCCGGCACCTCGTCGGAGAGGGGATTCATCTCCCGGGAGGACTCTACACCGCCATGGTCGCCTCCGGAGTGATGAGTGAGTAGTTCACCCCTGGACTATGGGTCCATAGCAGTAGCTAGATGGTTGTCTTCTCCTCATTGTGCTTCATTGTTGGATCTTGTGAGCTGCCTAACATGATCAAGATCATCTATCCGTAATTCTATATGTTGTGTTTGTCGGGATCCGATGGATAGAGAATACCATGTCATGTTAATTATCAAGTTATTATACATGTGTTGTTTATGATCTTGCATGCTCTCCGTTTCTAGTAGAGGCTCGGCCAAGTTTTTACTTTTAACTCCAAGAGGGAGTACTTATGCTCGATAGTGGGTTCATGCCTCGCATTGACACCGGGACGAGTGACGAGTAAGGTTGTGTTGTGTCTGTTGCCACTAGGGATAAAACATTGGCGCTATGTCCGAGGATGTAGTTGTTGATTACATTACGCACCATACTTAATGCAATTGTCCGTTGTTTAGCAACTTAATACCGGAGGGGGTTCGGATGATAACCCGAAGGTGGACTTTTTAGGCATAGATGCGGTTGGATGGCGGTCTATGTACTTTGTCGTAATGCCCAATTAAATCTCACTATACTTATCATGTCATGTATGTGCATTGTTATGCTCTCTCTATTTGTCAATTGCCCGACCGTAATTTGTTCACCCAACATGCTTTTATCTTATGGGAGAGACACCTCTAGTGAACTGTGGACCCCGGTCCATTCTTTAATATCGAAATACAAATCTGCCGCAATACTTGTTTTTACTATTTTCTCTGCAAACAATCATCTTCCACACAATACGGTTAATCCTTTGTTACAGCAAGCCGGTGAGATTGACAACCTCACTCGTTTCGTTGGGGCAAAGTACTTTGGTTGTGTTGTGCGAGGTTCCACGTTGGCGCCGGAATCTCCGGTGTTGCGCCGCACTACATCCCGCCGCCATCAACCTTCAACGTGCTTCTTGGCTCCTCCTCGGTTCGATAAACCTTGGTTTCTTTCCGAGGGAAAACTTGCCGCTGTGCGCATCATACCTTCCTCTTGGGGTTGCCCAACGAACGTGTGAAATACACGCCATCAAGCTCTTTTTCACGGCGCCGTTACCGGGAACCGAAGAAAAGCTACACCACAAAGATTTCTAACTCCCACGTCAACTACGCACCAGCTCTTTTACGGCGCCGTTGCCGGGGAGATCAAGACACGCTGCAAGGGGAGTCTCCACTTCTCAATCTCTTTACTTTGTTTTTGTCTTGCTTTATTTTATTTACTACTTTGTTTGCTGCACTTATATCAAAACACAAAAAAATTAGTTGCTAGCTTTACTTTATTTGCTATCTTGTTTGCTATATCAAAAACACAAAAAAATTAGTTTACTTGCATTTACTTTATCTAGTTTGCTTTATTTACTATTGCTAAAATGGCCAACCCTGAAAATACTAAGTTGTGTGACTTCACTAGCACAAATAATAATGATTTCTTATGCACACCTATTGCTCCACCTGCTACTACAGCAGAATTCTTTGAAATTAAACCTGCTTTACTTAATCTTGTTATGCGAGAGCAATTTTCTGGTGTTAGTTCCGATGATGCCGCTGCCCATCTCAATAATTTTGTTGAACTATGTGAAATGCAAAAGTATAAAGATGTAGATGGTGACATTATAAAATTAAAATTGTTCCCTTTCTCATTAAGAGGAAGAGCTAAAGATTGGTTGCTATCTCTCGCCTAAGAATAGTATTGATTCCTGGACTAAATGCAAGGATGCTTTTATTGGTAGATATTATCCCCCTGCTAAAATTATATCTTTGAGGAGTAGCATAATGAATTTTAAACAATTAGATAATGAACATGTTGCTCAAGCTTGGGAAAGAATGAAATCTCTGGTTAAAAATTGCCCAACCCATGGATCGACTACTTGGATGATCATCCAAACCTTCTATGCAGGACTAAATTTTTCTTCACGGAATTTATTGGATTCAGCTGCTGGAGGTACCTTTATGTCCATCACTCTTGGTGAAGCAACAAAGCTTCTTGATAATATGATGGTTAATTACTCTGAATGGCACACGGAAAGAGCTCCACAAGGTAAGAAGGTAAATTCAGTTGAAGAATCCTCTTCCTTGAGTGATAAGATTGATGCTATTATGTCTATGCTTGCGAATGATAGGACTAATGTTGATCCTAATAATATTCCATTAGCTTCATTGGTTGCCCAAGAAGAACATGTTGATGTAAACTTCATTAAAAATAATAATTTCAACAACAATGCTTATCGGAACAATTCTAGTAATAACTATAGGCCATATCCTTATAATAATGGTAACGGTTATGCTAATTC
>NC_061512.1:80465757-80507668 GCF_022539505.1 Lolium rigidum | reverse complement strand
ACAACAGCAGAGAACGGTAGAGAAGGCGTTCACACGGTCTATTTGTGTGGACGAGCGTCTACGCTGCAAAACCGTGTGGAAGAAAGTACATTTTGTACTAAAAAATACTCTTAGTTTAGAACTGACCTTAAACTCAGTCGCGTCCTCCAAAGTAATTTGGGGCATACCGGACAAAAATCCGTTCCAGCCGCGTCCCCCAAAGCCCATTTTTATCCGGCGCGGTCGGCGTCCCGAGCCCGTTCCCGTCCCACAGGGGACGCTCCGGACACGCCGGACACAACGAAAAGCGAGGCGAGGAGTGGCGGGGCCGACCCGTCAGCGACTCATTCAAGTTTGGACCTAACCGTCGCCTACCTCGCGGTGGAAGTTAATCGTGCGACGGCATCTTTGCCTTAATGGCGACGGAGGGCAGGCGAGACGTCCCGTCGGTGTTGCGCAGCCTCCACGCGTCGCCGGCGTTCGCACGCCACCGCCCGGTCCCGCGCGATCTTCCCGCATCTTCTCGCCTCTTCCCGCGCTTTCTTCCCGACGCCGGCGTCTATAAAAGGCCTCCCGGCGTAATTGGTAGCCACCATAGCCGCCGGCAACAAACACAGCCCTCGTCGCTCCACCGCCGTCTCCTCCACCACTAGTGGCAATGGCGAACCGCCCCGGCGCTAGCCAGTTCCCTCCACCGCCGTCTCCTCCACTTCCAGTCCCGGATTCGCAAGTCGACATCGACCCCGCCGCCCGGGATGAGCGGCGGCGAGGGACGCCGCTTTGGCCTGGCTCTCGTCAGCATCGGCGGGAGGTACTCGAGGAGGAGGCCCGCCAGCGGCGTGAGGCGGCGCACGCGGCGGATCTAGCGGCGTTCTACGCCCCTGCCCCCGCAGCTGACGAGGCGGCGGCGGCAGCAGCGTGGCACGAGCAGGCGACGGTGGACACCAATGCGGTGTTCGACGCCTCGATGGCAGAAGAGGCGCGACGGCGCCGGACGGAGGAGATGGAGCAGCGGTGGGCTGATGAGCTCCGCCGCCAGCAGGAGGAGCGGGACACGCTGTACCGTGAGCGGCGGGAGGCGATCAAGCGCCGGCGGCGGGACTCGATCGAGCGCCAGCAGCAACGGGAGGCCACGCTGGCGGCAACGGAGGCGGCCTGGGCGAGGCGGGTGGACGAGTTACGGTGGAGGCCGACGCGTTGGCGGCGGCGATGATGGAGGCGCCAACTGATGTGGAGGAGGAGGAGGCCGAGGCGGAGGAGGAGGAGACCGAGGTGGAGGAGGACGACGACGACGACGAGTTCGAGTGGTCCGACGACGAAGGGCCGATCAGCAGTGCGCACTCGTCGAGTCGTTCGAGTCGGAGAAGAAGCTCCAGGACGGCGCCCGTGCCCGCGAAGAGGCGCAGATTCGTCGCGTCGTCGAGCTCTCCCTCCAGGCGGTGCAGCAGGGGAGGGCGGACGTCGACGCGGTGCTGGAGCAGCGGCGTCTGGCCACCGCCCTACGCACGGAGAGGCGGCGCGCGCAGCAAGAACTGCGGCGGAGGGCAGGCGACGCCAGGGCGGGGCCGTCGAACGCACCGCCGGGCGGTCAGTAGGCTAGGTTTAGATGAAAGCTAGCCGTTTTCATTCTAACTTTGTAGTACATAATCAAAATTGAATGAAAACCTTTATTTTCATGCACCAATATTCATTTGGGGGGGCGTTTGGGGGACGCGGCTGGGGAACGACGTCCCCCAAACGCGGCACGAACAAAACACGTCCCCCAAACGCTCGATCTGGCACGTTTTGGGGGACGCGACTGGAGATGCTCTAATGGTTCACTTCTCATTTCTCATTGGTTAAATTGAGAAAATCGCTAACGTCTCAACCAACCAACCGAATTGGTTTTAAACCAGACCTATCACAAGCTAGTTGAGATGTCCAAACACATATGTCCCTAAACCAGTCTTTTGTTCGATTCATTTCTCTCTCAATTCAATTGAAGCACCGGTCTGCTTGCTTTGGCCTATCAACATTATCATGAGAGTTCAAAGTTTATTTTAAACCAAATGAAAGTTCTACGACTAAGAGTGAACTTTCACTAAAATTCAAGGACTAAAAGTGGACTTTCTTCAACCGTGTGCGATGGGTAAAATTTTGCCGACGATTTTCTAAACTCAACCGTTATTTGCTACCTCTATATGTAAATAGACGGTTACTTCTGAGATTTATCTAAATCTTAATGTATCTAGATGATATATTTAGTATCCACATATATCTAGATTTAAACAAATCTCATACATATATTTATATGTTATGTTCTTCGTAAACAAGTTTCTTTTCTAGATCGAATGATAGATTTTAGATCTATGCTCTTAGTTTATTTCGTGGATAAGGCTTCTCGTTTCCTCCTATGCACGAATATAGTAGCAAATTTTCTTCATACTTAATTAGACATCAGATACATCATAGAGTTATAGAAACAACAAACATACGCAAAATAAGATAATTTGTAGTTTTCTTTATATTTTTAATTAAAAATCCAAAAATATTTGTTTACATTTCTCTTCTGTGTTTATAAATTGTTTACTACTATCTAAAAATTCATAAAAATTGGTAGCCATGGTAAACAAAAAGCTTGGGGGGTTTGCAACTCCTGATAATGATTATTTGCGCTCATCCATCACTTAACTTGCAGTAACTGCGGATAATTGTCAAATCAAATCTCATTTTATAATTTTGGTACAACAAAACCAATTTAGGGCTTTAACATCTAAGGATGCTGGTATGCATTTAAATGATTTTACTCAGATATGTGATACGTTCGCATTAAATATGTTAATCCGAATGATACTAAGTTGCGCCTTTTTTTTCCTTTTTTCCGAAGGGACCAATACGTATGGTGGAGGGTCGACCCTCCGTATTGGTGTGGAATCGCTCGTCCCGCCTTGTACCTATTCGCAGATGCCTCCGCGTGAGCCTTCCTGTCCCACGATCATGGCAGCGGATCGGACTCCAGCGAAGGTATGGCCTCCCCACCCTCGACGGCTGCAATTCGTCATCGCAGCGCATGGCCACTCGATTCTTTTCGAGACGTACGCCCCCCCCCCTCGATGGCTGTCGGAATCCCAGCTATTACCTCCTCGATATTTAATTTACATGGTCCACTCCCGTGCCAAGAGGTCCCGGTCCCTCCAGCACCTACCGACGTGCTTCAGGAGCAGGTAGGTGGACCCTAAGATTGGTCAGCAATGGATATTGTGGAAGGGGAACACTGGTCTCCTATTCCGTGGCGACGATGAGTTCACGGTGGCGGAGCTCACGTCGTCGACTCAAGCGCTCCTTGGTAACCTCTGGGTCCTGCACCATATGCCTGCCTAGACGCAGAACATGAAATGGGACCTCAAGGAGCTGCCGGTGTCATGTTACGATGGCACCCCGAAGATCATGAGTGATTCCTGGCAAACCGACATCATCATCCCCTTTGATGATCGATGTTATGTTGTGATCCAAATTCATATTAAAGGGAGGCTAACTCAAAGCATAATTATAACGTTGATGTTCAGCACTCATCACATGTTTTGCAGCAAAAAAAGTAATTCCATTGCAGCTGATAGACCGAGGTGTAACAAAGGTCCACGTCCTCGTTTAATTGAAGAGTGTAATCTTGTTTATTATGCTTTGAGTTGTGCTCAACAGGTGAAGTAGATTTCTTCTATGCAAGAAGAGATGCAATCGCTTGACAAGAATTGCACATGAGATGTGAAAGGACGAGATGTCGCCTAGAGGGGGGTGAATAGGCAATTAAAAACTCTTACGGATTTCTCTTGTAAGAATGCGGAATTAAACTAATGTTTAGTTTACAAGCACAAACCTTAAATATGCTAAGCTGAACTAAGTGTAACAATAACAACTAGAGCTAAGCAAGATAGGCACAAGATATATGTAGCACAAGTGATAGCAAGATATATGTACTTCAAACACGATGGCTATCACAAGGAAAGAGAGCTCGGGTATAGAAATAACCGAGGCACGCGGAGACGAGGATGTATTCCCGTGTTCCCTTCCTTTGCAAGAAGGTACGTCACGTTTGGAGGAGTGGAGGTCCACGAAGGATTCATGTGATGACCCAGCGTACCACTGCATGGTGTAGTACACAAGTCGCTGACATAACACAAGTGAAACACCGTTCCACTCATATTACATCTCTCAGAGTGGTACAACAGAAACATATGCGAGTCCAAGGTATGTCTATAGAAGTACACACGAGCTATTTACATAAGATCAACACAACCTCCTACTTTACAGTGAGGTAAAACTTCAAATAAAGATCCAGAAGAACGACTCGTAGTCTATTTTATTGCTAACTCAAGTTCAAGAGCTACTTGGCTTGCTATAGAAATCTAGCTACTTAGGTGCTAGGATTAGGGAAAGATTCCCTTCTATTACTAGTCTAAGTTTCCACTTTAGCTGATGCAGAAGTTGACTCCATTGACTTCTTTGATTGGATTCTTCATCTTGTGACAGTTGACTCCTTTGTCTTCGAGTTCCACGGTAGTTTCTCCTTCGGTGCCTTGATCTAAGAAGGGGGTTCAAATGGGATAGAATGAGTACGAGCGTACTCAGCAAGTTCATATTAGGAAATAGGTGTATCATGCACTAGCTACAGCCATAGACCAGAAAGTCATAGGCCCATGCAAGTTTTCATAAACATTTCTTCAAAAGGTTTATTTTATTCTGAAAACTATGCCCGTCAGTCTTCACAGGTTGACTAGAACTTCATGGAGTTCCTTTCCTGCCGCGTTCGCAGTTCCCTTCCCGGAACAGGGAGTGACGGTCACAATTCAGTATCCTCTGCGGAGGTGCGTTACTTTTCCCATAAGAGAACTTAACCTTGTTGCCAACCAAGTCATGAGCTTGTCCACACTTCCTTTGGTGTGAGGTCAGGTATAAGATCCAAGCCCACACCGCCTTCTCCGTGACTGCAAACCCACCCTTTTGTCCAACCGTACACCTCCAGTAGACTTTCCCCGATAATACGGCTTTACTCATGGTGTACTCCGGACAATCCCTCATAGATCGTAGAGCTTATCATCACTAATGGATGGGGATTTAAAAGGATATCCCAACCTATTGCGGCAGTGCCTCCAGCACCCCACCGGCTCTCCGATCCGTTGGCGTGCATAAGGGAAAAGATACGGCTGGCTTCCCCAGAGCCATTATAGATCTCATGGTCAACGCGGTTTGTACGGCGCTAGAATCACTCGGACAGCATTGGTAATTAATCCTAGGGTGATATAAACCCATGCAATGGAACCTCCACCATATCAACACATACCATGGTTCCATTGCCCACCACATAGTCATATTCATAATTGTAAAATAATACTTTGCTTTTCAATGCATGAGTGATAAGTACAGTACTTTGCATATAGTTTGATAAAAATAATCAAATGACATGAGCAAGCGATGAACTTGCCTTTCTTGACTCGCAAGATTATGCGGGCAAAAGCTTCGATACGTGAGAACTCCAAATGCTGAAATACCATCATCGTCCGGTAAGGACAATGTTTAAAGAACTGGCAAAAATGCTATAATGCATAGTATGAGATGCAATCGTCCCGAGCGTAACCTAATCTCGATGATTTAGGATGGATGAGTTGTAAAGATTTATTTAGGGTTTGTTGCACTTTTAGAATGGTTCTCAAACAAGGTTCTTATTAGGGTTTGGTTATATTAGCATCATAACCAAGTGATATAAGACATAATAACAATCATACACATGAAGAATAGTGGTGGAACAATATATAAAGAACAGTTGTCAATTTTAAGTTCTACAGAACATGGTTGATGATTACTTATACTATACTTCAAAAAGAATAACTTTTGAAGAACATGATGTTTGAGAAATATTGAGTATTTCAAAGAAGGATTAGGGCTTCTAAGGTTTGATTGACATTGGTACTTCAAAAGAATAACTTTTGAAGAACAGGTTAAATAAGAATATGAACTACTATACATAGGAACTATGTAACTCTAGGGTTTACTATTGGGTTCATTTAATTTCACTAATAGGAACTAGTTGGTTCTTAACTTGGAATGGGTTTCTATATAGCAAGTATTGGTAGGTTTATTGCTATGGTTTCTTCTAAGCATCATATCAAAGGATGATGGTCAAGATGGTTCTATAAATTATCTATTAGGGTTTACTATGGTTTCACAATTGCTTTACTAAGTAATCTCTAATGGTTTCTAAGCTAAGTGGTTTATCATTTCCCAAGTAGGGTTTAGTTGAATAGGAGCATGTGTTGTGAATTGCTACACAAGGTTGGTACTAGGGTTCATCATTATGGTTCTACTAAATTATGATGGTTGAGGTTGATCCTAATGGTGTGGTATATAGGATAGTGGTCAATGGTACTAATTCAATTAACAAGTTAGGGTTTATACCTAGGTGACACTAGGGAATCATATAGGTTTTAATTAAGAATAGGAACATGAAATGATAATCTCATGTGACTTGGTTTTATGCTAGTGGATCATGTCTTGTATTTGTTGGTCACATAATATGGTTCCCTATGTAAAGTGACATTCACATGATCACATGTGATAAGTAACTAGGGTTTAGGGTTAAAGCAATTTCAAATGATCACATACAATAATGGGATCCAGATTCTAACTTATAATAAAACTAGGGTTTCTAAATTATGATCCAATGCTTAAAGTAATACTTGGTACTAGAATTACTGTGGTTAAGTACCTTGCACCAAATTAATAATAGGCTTATCATTTAATTATTTTAAAAGGGTTTAAGAATTTAGACAAATTTGAGTTAGGGTTTAACTTCCAGAATTAGGGTTTTATTAGAACTCAGGGTTTACTAATTATTTTTAGGTTTTAAAATAATGACTTCTTAATTAAAATTGCTTAAGTACATAATTGTTAGGCTACCAAAATAATATTGGCTTCTAATATGTTCTTGAGTTATTATTATTTAAAGAAAGTAGAAAATGGTAAATTGCAAATTAGGGTTTATGAATTACCACTAATAATTAAGTTAATGCAAATATGATAAATAAAATTAATCTTAACATTTTACTTAGTTACTGAATAGTTAAAAATTTAATTTTGAAACTTCACTAATTATTGAGTTTAAATTGTATTTTAAATAAATGAAATGGCATAATTAATAAGGTTAAAAAATAAGTAAAATTTTATTTTGACACACATTTTTGTTTTATATTTTATTTGAATTGAGTTTATTTTTGTGAGCATTTTGATATATTATTCATATTTTTCTGAGTTGAAATTATTTTTCTATGATTTTACGAAGATTCTGCAATTTTCTGGAATTTGAAATTACACTAAATACTAAACATACCGGTTCATGTACACCCGCAGCGACTGACTGGTGGGACCAAAACATATGTAGACTGCCACATTGGCGTGGACAAGTCAAAGACCACACGGGGTCCTACAGGCCACGTCGGCCTCGCCGGTCAATGACCGCCGGTGGTCAGCGCACGACGGCGCCGCCGTTTTACGGCCCCCCGGGAAAAACTACTGGGATCATTCGACTCCACTCGAGCTACTGAACACGATGGTCGTGTTGCCCCCTCGAATAGATCACCGGAGCTTCGCCGGTATTCATGTCCGCGGCGGCGCGACTCCGGCCAAACGGCTACTTGGCGCTACGGTGGATGATTCGAGAAGATAAAAGGTGCTACAGACGCGTAATCATACCCTGAGTCTTCTGAGATGGTCGCCGGTGATGATTGAGGGCTCAGGCGAGCTCCACTTCGCCATTCCCGGCGATGCACTGCGGAAGAAGATCTTGAAATTGACGTTGTACCGGGCCTTCCTTGATGCTCGCTCCTCCGGATCACTCAACTCGATCGGACGCTTCGATTGGGCTACTCCATGAACTCCGGGATGCTCCCAATCGACGGCGCCATGGAGGTCGCCGCGACGGAGACTTGCGGCTAGAGGAGGAATTAAGAAACGAGGGAGGATAAGGATGGGAGTCTAGGGTTTCTCGAGCCGTGGCGATCTCTCCGACCTATTTATAGCTCCAAGCACTGTCTGGTTCGACGGCGATGCTTGGCGGTGAGCGTCCAGGATGCAGCGGTGTTCCAGGTTAGGGTTTCCGGGCGGGAATCGTGATGATCCTACTGGCAACGGATTCCAAAGTAATGCGGTCGAGCTCTGGGACGTCTGACGAGGTCCGGCCTGTTCTTATCGACATCGAGGACGTGGCCGAGGCTTCACCTCTGCGCCGTCGTCGCCGGGGAAGAAGAAGAAGAGACCTTTTCTCTTCGCACGATTATTAAAGCTCTCGAAAGGGTATCCGTTTCGGGCTGGGCTGTTCTTGGTCCTTCGCCGGGCCACGTTGTGGGCTGTCGCCGATCCGGTTGGCCCAACAGGTAAGCCGAGTGAGCCTTTCTCTTTTTCTATTTTCCTTTTCATTTTCTCGTTTTCATTTTCTCGATTTGTGTTTTGTTATTTGAATCCAAATTTGAATTCAGTTTCTTTTTGCAGGTTCTAAAATATTTGAGTATCAAGATAATTTTATAATCATGTTTACTGCATGGTTTTATTATTTTAAACAAATAGTTTGGTTAGGATTTAATTGAGATCTTGTGAGACTTGAATTAAATAAAAATGGTTTAGGTATTTATTTCAACTCTTTAAGTTTGGAAATCAAACCTATTTTGAATGATTTGAAGTTTATAACCAGTGCATGGTAAACATGCCATTAAGTTTTGTTATTACTTAACAATATTGAAGGTTCATATCTATTTTAATTATAGCTAGAGTTTAAAATAAATGGTATTGAGGATGGATTGGATTCATCATTTTATGTGAAGGATTGTTTCTAAAGTTGGAGCATATGGTTGGATAAACTCTATTTGTTTAATAATCTTTCTTAGCCACTTCTAGCTTAACTTATTTAGGATAAATTCTACACTCCTCATAGTCAATTCACTTTCTAAGGTGAGGGTTCAAATTATGATACATTTTCCTATTTGGTTAACTAAACAAGTACTAGAGATACCAATTAGAATTGGATATTGGTTTTACTCTTCTCACCAAATGGCATTTAGTCCCTAAGCATATATGGCTTGGTTTATACTTGTGATCCATGATACACAAGTTAGGACAATATTCCATGTGGGGTGAATCCTATATGAAAGGGTTTAGGGTTTTGATGATGCTTCACTATTTGAAGTATCCAATAGGCATGAGGCATGGCAGGGTTCTATTTGTAATCCAAAGTGATGCTTGGATTGGAATTCAAATATGGTTTAGGTTTAAGTAGTGATAACCAATGTAATACACCACTAGGATTAGGTATGAGCATAAGCATTGATTCTATTTTAGTGGCTAGGGTTATCCTCCAGGGTTTATGATCATTACCAAGTTGTAATGATCACAACACTTGCCTCTCAATAATGACTAAAGAATAGGTTCTTACTTATCATCAAGTGTAAGCTAGGACAAGTAGGGTTTATTACTTGACTTATATTTCTTGTATCATTGGTTAGTATCAACAAGTACCTCACTTGGATAAGGTTTTAAATAGTAAGCTAGGTTCTATTGAATGCATAATATAAGCATATGCATGGTGCTCTCCTTTCTCTAAGATTTAAGGGAATGAGTTGGGAAACAAGGTTGGAATATTCAAAAGTTAATGTTGAATGAATATGAGTGTTCTTGACTTGGTTCAAGTATTGTAGTTGAAAAGATATACCATGTGACTCATGGTAGGAACATTTATTTAGTAGAAGACATGGAAAAGATAAGTAAAGAATAGTGTCTTAATTAATTGTGTTCTTTAATTTAGGATTGAATAATTATTCATGTGTTGTTGTAAGGAATGTCATGTTGAGATCCTTTATAAGATCTTGTAGTTGATCCTTACTTAAGGTGTTGTTTGTTGTAAAACTAATTCCATTTGATCTAACCCATAGATCAAATCAACTCTACCCAAAACAAGGTTTAGCAAAGATCACAGTGAAGTTTATAGCGCTTGACTTGATGATCTACTTCATTTCCAGCAAGTCAAGTGAAACTTCAGGAACTGTGGTAAGTTTTATTTGAAAGCGCGAAAATTCCCCGGATTTTCTATGCATGAATGCAATGCACACTTTGGTGTTCTCTCATTTTATTGCCTCTAAACCTGGGAGATTACAGCCTCTCCCCCTTAAACTGAACTTCGTCCCGAAGTTCGAACGCTCTCATGTTTCGGAATGTTGAAATTTCTTGAACAGATCACCATCCTTCAACTCCATGGTGATCACACTAGATATAGTTGAGTATATCCCTTGTCCAGATCCTTCCTGGAGTCTTTTGATGTCTGGCCCTGATACTTTCTTCAATTCTATGATTTCTTCCAACACTCTAAGCTTATAGGCTTACTCTTCAAAAATTCTTGGATTAAGACATCTTATTGTGTTAATGGACTTTCCTAATGGTTGCGGTGACATCTTCCTATTTGGGTACTCAAAGCTTGGTTCTACCAGCTGCGGTAATCCAAATTGCGGTGTAATATGGCACTACGATTTACCAATTTGTGATACTCAAACCTTAATTTTAAAAATTTTATTTAAGGTAGGGTATTGTTTTCCCTTACTACCATAACGAAAGTAATGGTACTTGGTAAGGTATTACGATAGGCATGGTCCTGGTTGTTTAGTCCTACGAATGGATTAGACTCATTTAGTCCATCCAATCATGGCTTCTAGTTTATACTAGTTATCTTCCTTTTTTGTTTCTTTAGGTTCCATGAAAGGAATCTTTCTAATAGGCTTATGTTTTGGTATGGTCATTGTCCTCCGATAACTTCTTCATCCAACTTCATTTTCTAATACTTACTTAAGTTCTCTTGGTTTTGAGTAATAACAATTACCCACTCAAGTAAAGGTATAACCCTTACTTCCTCGAGATATGAACCTCGGCTTCTGGTCTGACAATCTCCTGAGTGTAATTTTATATGGTTACTTCCCAACAACCTTATAAAAATAAGATCGGACTTCCTCTCAGTTTAGACCTTTTTCTCCGTCTATCATACTCCAAATCATATTTTAATACTTCTCCTTCAACCTTCCTCTCCCCCTTGGAGTTTACTAATGATCTTCAAACTACCTTTCTTCTAATCATTAAACTCCAAGGCTAGAAGTTTAGTCTTGATCTAACTTGTAGTTTGTACTTTTCTAAAATCTCACGAAGAATTCTTTGTGGTGTATCCACTCAGTTGTGGGTATCCATTATGAATCCTCTAATAAAAAAAAATTACCAGCTATGAGATACCAGCTGTGAAATACTAGCTGTGGAATCCCCCTTTCTTTTAGGTAAAGAGATGTTCAGGCTGTGGCTATCTGGTACCAGCTGCAGACTACCTAGTACCAGATGTAGCTTATTGGATGCCAGTTGTGGCTACTTACACAGCTTTAGTTAAGATATACCTCACTTTAAATTCTTTCTCTTCATGGTTATCCTATATCGGTACGCGGTCTGATGATACCAGCTACGACTTCACTTGTCTATTTTCCTTCTTCCAGGGTTTGTTTTGCAAGAAACCACTTGTTGATACTATGAAAATAGTATTGTAAGTGACTTCGCTTGCATTCCCTTCTTCCATAATGCATACGGCTCCACTTCTACTACTCCATATTCACTATTTTTTTTTCACTTTTATGGTACTTCCATGTTGAAATACTCATTGATTAAGGATAAAAGTGAGTTTTGATTGGTCTTTCCTTTAGAGTATTGTGGTTGCTTCCCACAATTTTACTTCCTTCTTCAAGTGAACCTTCATCTTGTCTTTAAAATCTTCAGGATTCGTCACTTCCTCACACAAATGCCTTTACCCTCTAGACCTATAACATCAAGTAAGAGCTTGATATTGCAACATGCATTTGCATATCAAAGTCAAACTTCATGTATGGATCTAGTCAATCAATGAAAATCCCATAAAATCCAAAAAGATTCAGCTTTGTGTTCATAATACACATCCTTATATGCCTGAATAAAATAGTTGGGTAAGACATCCCTAAACATCAGGTTCAGATGTGTAGTATATAACACCACATAAGATAGGTTTAGGTCGTGATACTTAGCACGAATACGTGAATTTCTACTATTTGTCTCAACATTTATCTTAATTGCACATTTGCAATGAGACAATTTGAAACAAAATGGCCTGGAATAGTTGAAGTTAACCTAGTTTTGTTTGGAAGTACTAACAAAATAGTATACCATATATATGTGCTATTGAGGACTACTTCCTATAATACAATTAATTCTAACATGTCTATTCTAAACACATGGTTGTTTAGAATATACCACCTATAACTCTAGGATTTCTCAATATGATATGCTCTAAATAAACCTTCTTTAAATTAAGGACTATGGTTCTAACATACTTGGTACAGTTATTAGGATTTTAAGGCCTAAGCTTTCGAATTATCCCTTAAATCCTACTCCTCATCATACTTCTGTTAATTCACTTATGATGTTCTACTCCCTCACATCATGATTCTCAAGTGAATCATATATGATTACCAACTTTACCATGAAAAGTAGACTTAAATACTCCTATCACTCTTCCTTACCTCCTATGATTGACTCATCATAGACATATACTACATTATATAACTTATCTTATTTGACATCAGTCATTTGTCATTTTAAATGACTCTTACTTAACCATACTTGTATTGGTATACTTCTTCCAATAGGATATCTTCCTTATGGTTGTATCCTCTCTTTGGACTACCAGGTATTGTATACCAACTGTGGTCTACTACCACCCATTATCTTAAGCTCCAATGGTGTTCTAGTTATTTGGAATGAAGCAAGATAACTAACTAACTTTCCTTAAAAAATAGATAAGGAATATTGACTCAAGTACGTGTGTCAGGATTATTCTCAGGTGAATACCCATCTCAAGTCAAAAGAATAGTTGGTTTAGCATAGTTGGCTTAGCTAAGATGCTTCCTATAGACACTACCAAACCTATAGGTCTCCTTTACAGGTTTTAATCCTAAGGTCAAAGCATTTGCTCTGATACCAGCTGTGATGACCCAGCGTACCACTGCATGGTGTAGTACACAAGTCGTTGACATAACACAAGTGAAACATCGTTCCACTCATATTACATCTCTCAGAGTGGTACAACAGAAACATATGCGAGTCCAAGGTATGTCTATAGAAGTACACACGAGCTGTTTACATAAGATCAACACAACCTCCTACTTTACAGCTGAGGTAAAACTTCAAATAAAGATCCAGAAGAACGACTCGTAGTCTATCTTATTGCTAACTCAAGTTCAAGAGCTACTTGGCTTGCTATAGAAATCTAGCTACTTAGGTGCTAGGATTAGGGAAAGATTCCCTTCTATTACTAGTCTAAGTTTCCACTTTAGCTGATGCGTAAGTTGACTCCATTGACTTCTTTGATTGGATTCTTCATCTTGTGACAGTTGACTCCTTTGTCTTCGAGTTCCACGGTAGTTTCTCCTTCGGTGCCTTGATCTAAGAAGGGGGTTCAAATGGGATAGAATGAGTACGAGCGTACTCAGCAAGTTCATATTAGGAAATAGGTGTATCATGCACTAGCTACAGCCATAGATCAGAAAGTCGTAGGCCCATGCAAGTTTTCATAAACATTTCTTCAAAAGGTTTATTTTATTCTGAAAACTATGCCCGTCAGTCTTCACAGGTTGACTATAACTTCATGGAGTTCCTTTCCTGCCGCGTTCGCAGCTTCCTTCCCGAACAGGAGTGACGATCACAATTCAGCATCCTCCGCGAGGTGCGTTACTTTTCCCATAAGAGAACTTAACCTTGTTGCCAACCAAGTCATGAGCTTGTCCACACTTCCTTTGGTGTGAGGTCAGGTATAAGATCCAAGCCCACACCGCCTTCTCCGCGACTGCAAATCCACCCTTTTGTCCAACCGTACACCTCCAGTAGACTTCCCCCGATAATACGGCTTTACTCATGGTGTACTCCGGACAATCCCTCATAGATCGTAGAGCTTATCATCACTAATGGATGGGGATTTAAAAGGATATCCCAACCTATTGCGGCAGTGCCTCCAGGACCCCACCGGCTCTCCGGTCCGTTGGCGTGCGAAGGGAAAAGATACGGCTGGCTTCCCCGCAGCCATTATAGATCTCATGGTCAACGCGGTTTGTACGGCGCTAGAATCACCGGACTGGCATTGGTAATTAATCCTAGGGTGATATAAACCCATGCAATGGAACCTCCACCATATCAACACATACCATGGTTCCATTGCCCACCACATAGTCATATTCATAATTGTAAAATAATACTTTGCTTTTCAATGCATGAGTGATAAGTATAGTACTTTGCATATAGTTTGATAAAAATAATCAAATGACATGAGCAAGCGATGAACTTGCCTTTCTTGACTGCAAGATTATGCAGGCAAAAGCTTCGATACGTGAGAACTCCAAATGCTGAAATACCATCATCGTCCGGTAAGGACAATGTTTAAAGAACTCGGCAAAAATGCTATAATGCATAGTATGAGATGCAATCGTCCCGAGCGTAACCTAATCTCGATGATTTAGGATGGATGAGTTGGAAAGATTTATTTAGGGTTTGTTGCACTTTTAGAATGGTTCTCAAACAAGGTTCTTATTAGGGTTTGGTTATATTAGCATCATAACCAAGTGATATAAGACATAATAACAATTATACACATGAAGAATAGTGGTGGAACAATATATAAAGAACAGTTGTCAATTTTAAGTTCTACAGAACATGGTTGATGATTACTTATACTATACTTCAAAAAAAATAACTTTTGAAGAACATGATGTTTGAGAAATATTGAGTATTTCAAAGAAGGATTAGGGCTTCTAAGGTTTGATTGACATTGGTACTTCTAAAGAATAACTTTTGAAGAACAGGTTAAATAAGAATATGAACTACTATACATAGGAACTATGTAACTCTAGGGTTTACTATTGGGTTCATTTAATTTCACTAATAGGAACTACTTGGTTCTTAACTTGGAATGGGTTTCTATATAGCAAGTATTGGTAGGTTTATTGCTATGGTTTCTTCTAAGCATCATATCAAAGGATGATGGTCAAGATGGTTCTATAAATTATCTATTAGGGTTTACTATGGTTTCACAATTGCTTTACTAAGTAATCTCTAATGGTTTCTAAGCTAAGTGGTTTATCATTTCCCAAGTAGGGTTTAGTTGAATAGGAGCATGTGTTGTGAATTGCTACACAAGGTTGGTACTAGGGTTCATCATTATGGTTCTACTAAATTATGATGGTTGAGGTTGATCCTAATGGTGTGGTATATAGGATAGTGGTCAATGGTACTAATTCAATTAACAAGTTAGGGTTTATACGTAGGTGACACTAGGGAATCATATAGGTTTTAATTAAGAATAGGAACATGAAATGATAATCTCATGTGACTTGGTTTTATGCTAGTGGATCATGTCTTGTATTTGTTGGTCACATAATATGGTTCCCTATGTAAAGTGACATTCACATGATCACATGTGATAAGTAACTAGGGTTTAGGGTTAAAGCAATTTCAAATGATCACATACAATAATGGGATCCAGATTCTAACTTATAATAAAACTAGGGTTTCTAAATTATGATCCAATGCTTCAAGTAATACTTGGTACTAGAATTACTGTGGTTAAGTACCTTGCACCAAATTAATAATAGCCTTATCATTTAATTATTTTAAAAGGGTTTAAGAATTTAGACAAATTTGAGTTAGGGTTTAACTTCCAGAATTAGGGTTTTATTAGAACTCAGGGTTTACTAATTATTGTTAGGTTTTAAAATAATGACTTGTTAATTAAAATTGCTTAAGTACATAATTGTTAGGCTACCAAAATAATATTGGCTTCTAATATGTTCTTGAGTTATTATTATTTAAAGAAAGTAGAAAATGGTAAATTGCAAATTAGGGTTTATGAATTACCACTATTAATTAAGTTAATGCAAATATGATAAATAAAATTAATCTTAACATTTTACTTAGTTACTGAATAGTTAAAAATTTAATTTTGAAACTTCACTAATTATTGAGTTTAAATTGTATTTTAAATAAATGAAATGGCATAATTAATAAGGTTAAAAAATAAGTAAATTTTTATTTTGACACACATTTTTGTTTTATATTTTATTTGAATTGAGTTTATTTTTGTGAGCATTTTGATATATTATTCATATTTTTCTGAGTTGAAATTATTTTTCTATGATTTTACGAAGTTTCTGCAATTTTCTGGAATTTGAAATTACACTAAATACTAAACATACCGGTTCATGTACACCCGCAGCGACTGACTGGTGGGACCAAAACATATGTAGACTGCCACGTTGGCGTGGACAAGTCAAAGACCACACGGGGTCTGATACGTCTCCAACGTATCGATAATTTCTTGTGTTCCATGCCACATTATTGATGTTATCTACATGTTTTATGCACACTTTATGTCATATTCGTGCATTTTCTGGAACTAACCTATTAACAAGATGCCGAAGTGCCGGTTCCGTTTTCTGCTGTTTTTGGTTTCGAAATCCTAGTAACGAAATATTCTCGGAATCGGACGAAATCAACGCCAAAGTTCCTATTTTCATCGGAAGCATCCGGAACACCCGGGAAGGACCGGAGGGGGCCACAGGGCCACCAAACCCTAGGCCGGCGCGGCCGGAGGGGGGCCGCGCCGCCCTATGGTGTGGCCCCCCGTCAGCCCTCCTGCGCCGCCTCTTCGCCTATATAAAGCCCCCGGATCAGAAAACCCGACACCAATTGACGAAACCCACGTAAACCCGCCGCAGCCGCCGCCATCGCGAAGCCAAGATCCGGGGGACAGGATCTCTGTTCCGGCACCCTGCCGGAGCGGGGAAGTGCCCCCGGAAGGCTTCTCCATCGACACCGCTGCCATCTCCACCGCCATCTTCATCACCGCTGCTCGCTCCCATGAGGAGGAGTAGTTCTCCATCGAGGCTCGGGGCTGTACCGGTAGCTATGTGGTTCATCTCTCTTCCATGTACTTCAATACAATGATCTCATGAGCTGCTTTACATGATTGAGATTCATATGAGTTTTGTATCACAATTCATCTATGTGCTACTCTAGTGATGTTATTAAAGTAGTTCTATTCCTCCTGCATGTGTGTAAAGGTGACTAGTGCGTGCACCGTGTTAGTACTTGGTTTATGCTATGATCATGATCTCTTGTAGATTATGGAGTTAACTATTGCTATGATAATATTGATGTGATCTATTCCTCCTACATATGCATGAAGGTGACAGTGTGCATGCTATGCTAGTACTTGGTTTAGTAGCGTTGATCTATCTTACACTAAAGGTTACTTAAACATGAGCATTATTGTGGAGCTTGTTAACTCCGGCATTGAGGGTTCGTGTAATCCTACGCAATGTGTTCATCATCCAACAAAAGTGTAGAGTATGCATTTATCTATTCTGTTATGTGATCAATGTTGAGAGTGTCCACTAGTGAAAGTGTAATCCCTAGGCCTTGTTCCTAAATACTCGCTGAGTTACTATCGCTTGTTACTTGTTTTATCTGCGTTACTATTGCTGCAATACCACCACCATCAACTACACGCCAAGCACTTTTCTCGCCACCGTTGCTACTGCTCATACTTATTTATACCACCCGTATTTCACTATCTCTTCGCCGAACTAGTGCACCTATTTGGTGTGTTGGGGACACAAGAGACTTCTTGCTTTGTGGTTGCGGGGTTGCATGAGAGGGATATCTTTGACCTCTTCCTCCCCGAGTTCGATAAACCTTGGGTATCCACTTAAGGGAAACTTGCTCGCTGTTCTACAAACCTCTACTCTTGGAGGCCCAACACTGTCTACGAGAAAGGAGGGGAACGTAGACATCAAGCACTTTTCCGGCGCCGTTGCTCGGGGAGGAAAGGTAAAAGGCACTCATACTTCGGTCTCAGGTAAAGTATTTTTCCGGCGCCGTCGTGTGTGTGCTCAAAGCTATTTCCTTTAGATCCTGCAATTGCAACTTTTTGTTTCTTGTTTACACTAGTTTGGCATAATGTACAAGAGTGAGCTTCTTATTCTATTTCCTGATTTAAAACATGGATTGTTTGATGCGAAAATTAAAAAACCTATGAAATCTTCTTTGCATGCTGGTAGTAATATTAGTATGAACGCTTTGAACACCATTGTTGACAATAATATAGAAAGTTCTAAGCTTGGGGAAGCTGGTTTTCATGATATTTTTAGTCCCCCAAGCATTGAGGAGAAAATTTTCTTTGATGATACTTTGCCTCCTATTTATGATGATTATAATGATAGTGGTCTTTTGGTGCCACCTACTATGGAAAGTGAATTTGATTATGATTACAATATGCCTCCCATATTTGATGATGAGAATAATAATGATAGCTACTTTGTTGAATTTGCTCCCACTACAACTAATAAAATTGATTATGCTTATGTTGGGAGTAGTAATAATTTTATGCATGAGACTCATGATAAGAATGTTTCATTTGATAGTTATATTGTTGAGTTTGCTCATGATGCTACTGAAAGTTATTATGAGAGAGGAAAATATGGTTGTAGAAATTTTCATGTTACTAAAATGCCTCTCTATGTGCTGAAATTTTTGAAGCTACACTTGTTTTATCTTCCTATGCTTGTTACTTTGCTCCTCATGAACTTGTTTATTTACAAGATTCCTATGCATAGGAAGCATGTTAGACTTAAATGTGTTTTGAATTTGCCTCTTGATGCTCTCTTTTGCTTCAAATACTATTTCTTGCGAGTGCATCATTAAAACTCGCTGAGCCCATCTTAATGGCTATAAAGAAAGCAACTTCTTGGGAGATAACCCATGTGTTATTTTGCTACAGTACTTTGTTTTATATTTGTGTCTTGGAAGTTGTTTACTACTGTAGCAACCTCTCCTTATCTTAGTTTTATGTTTTGTTGTGCCAAGTAAAGTCTTTGATAGAAAAGTAAGTACTAGATTTGGATTACTGCACAGTTCCAGATTTCTTTGCTGTCACGAATCTGAGCCCACTGCCCTGCAGGAAGCTCAGAAAATTATGCCAATTTACGTGCATGATCCTCAGATATGTACGCAACTTTCATTCAATTTGAGCATTTTCATTTGAGCAAGTCTGGTGCCATTTTAAAATTCGTCAATACGAACTGTTCTGTTTTGACAGATTCTGCCTTTTATTTCGCATTGCCTCTTTCGCTATGTTGGATGAATTTCTTTGATCCGTTAATGTCCAGTAGCATTATGCAATGTCCAGAAGTGTTAAGAATGATTGTGTCACCTCTGAATATGTCAATTTATATTGTGCACTAACCCTCTAATGAGTTGTTTCGAGTTTGGTGTGGAGGAAGTTTTCAAGGGTCAAGAGAGGAGGATGATATACTATGATCAAGGAGAGTGAAAGCTCTAAGCTTGGGGATGCCCCGGTGGTTCATCCCTGCATATATCAAGAAGACTCAAGCGTCTAAGCTTGGGGATGCCCAAGGCATCCCCTTCTTCATCGACAACATTATCAGGTTCCTCCCCCGAAACTATATTTTTATTCCATCACATCTTATGTGCTTTTTCTTGGAGCGTCCGTTTGTTTGCTTTTGTTTTTGTTTGTGTTTGAATAAATCGGATTACATCATGCTTGTGTTGGAGAGAGACACGCTCCGCTGGTTCAAATGAACACATGTGTTCTTAGCTCATAATATTCATGGCGAAGTTTCCTCTTCGTTAAATTGTTATATGGTTGGAATTGGAAAATGATACATGTAGTAATTGCTATAAATGTCTTGGGTAATGTGATACTTGGCAATTGTTGTGCTCATGTTTAAGCTCTTGCATCATATACTTTGCACCTATTAGGGAAGAATACATAGAGCATGCTAAAATTTGGTTTGCATAATTGGTCTCTCTAAGGTCTAGATAATTTCTAGTATTGAGTTTGAACAACAAGGAAGACGGTGTAGAGTTTTATAATGTTTTCAATATGTATTTTATGTGAGTTTTGCTGCACCGGTTCATCCTTGTGTTTGTTTCTAACAAGCCTTGCTAGCCTAAACCTTGTATCGAGAGGGAATACTTCTCATGCATCCAAAATACTTGAGCCAACCACTATGCCATTTGTGTCCACCATACCTACCTACTACATGGTATTTCTCCGCCATTCCAAAGTAAATTGCTTGAGTGCTACCTTTAAACAATTCAAAATTTATTACCTCTTATTTGTGTCAATGTTTTATAGCTCATGAGGAAGTATGTGGTGTTTATCTTTCAATCTTGTTGGGCAACTTTCACCAATGGACTAGTGGCTTCATCCGCTTATCCAATAATTTTGCAAAAAGAGCTGGCAATGGGATTCCCAGTCCCAAATTAACAAACTAAAAATAGACACTCCTCCATGGTATGTGATTGTTGGACGGCACCCGAAGGATTCGGTTAGCCATGGCTTGTGTAAGCAAAGGTTGGGAGGAGTGTCATCATAATAAAACTAAAATAAAAAGGCACTCCTTCATGGTATGAGATTGTTGGCAGGCACCCGAGGATTCGGTTAGCCATGGTTTGTGAAAGAAAGGTTGGAAGGAGTGCCATCCAAAAATAAAATAAAATGGGAGCCGCTCTTTGAAGGTTTGTCCGGCAAGGGGTTAGAGTACCCGCTACCATTCGTTGACAACAACATACACCTCTCAAAACTTTACTTTTATGCTCTCTTTATGTTTTCAAAATCAAAGCTCTAGCACAAATATAGCAATCGATGCTTTCCTCTTTGAAGGACCATTCTTTTACTTTCATTGTTGAGTCAGTTCACCTATTTCTCTCCACCTCAAGAAGCAAACATTTGTGTGAACTGTGCATTGATTCTTACATACTTGCTTATTGCATTTGTTATATTGCTCTGCATTGACAACTATCCATGAGATATACATGTTACAAGTTGAAAGCAACCGCTGAAACTTAATCTTCTTTTGTGTTGCTTCAATACCTTTACTTTGAATTATTGCTTTATGAGTTAACGCTTATGCAAGACTTATTGATGCTTGTCTTGAAGTGCTATTCATGAAAAGTCTTTGCTATATGATTCAGTTGTTTACCCATGTCATATACATTGTTTTGATCGCTGCATTCACTACATATGCTCTACAAATAGTATGATCAAGTTTATGATGGCATGTCACTCCGGAAATTATCTTTGTTATCGTTTTACCCGCTCGGGACGAGCGAGAACTAAGCTTAGGGATGCTGATACGTCTCCAACGTATCGATAATTTCTTGTGTTCCATGCCACATTATTGATGTTATCTACATGTTTTATGCACACTTTATGTCATATTCGTGCATTTTCACGGAACTAACCTATTAACAAGATGCCGAAGTGCCGGTTCTCGTTTTACTGCTGTTTTTGGTTTCAGAAATCCTAGTAACGAAATATTCTCGGAATCGGACGAAATCAACGCCAAAGTTCCTATTTTCATCGGAAGCATCCGGAACACCCGGGAAGGACCGGAGGGGGCCACGGGGCCACCAAACCCTAGGCCGGCGCGGCCGAGAGGGGGCCGCGCCGCCCTATGGTGTGGCCCCCCGTCGGCCCTCCTGCGCCGCCTCTTCGCCTATATAAAGCCCCTGGATCGGAAAACCCGACACCAATTGACGAAACCCACGAGAAACCTGCCGGAGCCGCCGCCATCGCGAAGCCAAGATCCGGGGACGAGGATCTCGTTCCGGCACCCTGCCGGAGCGGGGAAGTGCCCCGGAAGGCTTCTCCATCGACACCGCTGCCATCTCCACCGCCATCTTCATCACCGCTGCTGCTCCCATGAGGAGGGAGTAGTTCTCCATCGAGGCTCGGGGCTGTACCGGTAGCTATGTGGTTCATCTCTCTTCCATGTACTTCAATACAATGATCTCATGAGCTGCTTTACATGATTGAGATTCATATGAGTTTTGTATCACAATTCATCTATGTGCTACTCTAGTGATGTTATTAAAGTAGTTCTATTCCTCCTGCATGTGTGTAAAGGTGACTAGTGCGTGCACCGTGTTAGTACTTGGTTTATGCTATGATCATGATCTCTTGTAGATTATGGAGTTAACTATTGCTATGATAATATTGATGTGATCTATTCCTCCTACATATGCATGAAGGTGACGAGTGTGCATGCTATGCTAGTACTTGGTTTAGTAGCGTTGATCTATCTTACACTAAAGGTTACTTAAACATGAGCATTATTGTGGAGCTTGTTAACTCCGGCATTGAGGGTTCGTGTAATCCTACGCAATGTGTTCATCATCCAACAAAAGTGTAGAGTATGCATTTATCTGTTCTGTTATGTGATCAATGTTGAGAGTGTCCACTAGTGAAAGTGTAATCCCTAGGCCTTGTTCCTAAATACTGCTGAGTTACTACTGCTTGTTACTGTTTTACTGCGTTACTACTGCTGCAATACCACCACCATCAACTACACGCCAAGCACTTTTCTGCCACCGTTGCTACTGCTCATACTTATTTATACCACACTGTATTTCACTATCTCTTCGCCGAACTAGTGCACCTATTTGGTGTGTTGGGGACACAAGAGACTTCTTGCTTTGTGGTTGCGGGGTTGCATGAGAGGGATATCTTTGACCTCTTCCTCCCTGAGTTCGATAAACCTTGGGTATCCACTTAAGGGAAACTTGCTGCTGTTCTACAAACCTCTACTCTTGGAGGCCCAACACTGTCTACAGGAAAGGAGGGGGAACGTAGACATCAGGGTCCTACAGGCCACGTCGGCCTCGCCGGTCAATGACCGCCGGTGGTCAGCGCACGACGGCGCCGCCGTTTTACGGCCCCCCGGGAAAACTAGTGGGATCATTCGACTCCACTCGAGCTACTGAACACGATGGTCGTGTTGCCCCCTCGAATAGATCACCGGAGCTTCGCCGGTATTCATGTCCGCGGCGGCGCGACTCCGGCCAAACGGCTACCTGGCGCTACGGTGGATGATTCGAGAAGATAAAAGGTGCTACAGACGCGTAATCATACCCTGAGTCTTCTGAGATGGTCGCCGGTGATGATTGAGGGCTCAGGCGAGCTCCACTTCGCCATTCCCGGCGATGCACTGCGGAAGAAGATCTTGAAATTGACGTTGTACCGGGCCTTCCTTGATGCTCTGCTCCTCTAGATCACTCAACTCGATCAGACGCTTCGGTTGGGCTACTCCATGAACTCCGGGATGCTCCCAATCGACGGCGCCATGGAGGTCGCCGGCGACAGAGACTTGCAGCTAGAGGAGGAATTAAGAAACGAGGGAGGATAAGGATGGGAGTCTAGGGTTTCTCGAGCCGTGGCGATCTCTCCGACCTATTTATAGCTCCAAGCACTCGTGCACGGTTCGACGGCGATGCTTGGCGGTGAGCGTCCAGGATGCGGCGGTGTTCCAGGTTAGGGTTTCCGGGCGGGAATCGTGATGATCCTACTGGCAACGGATTCCAAAGTAATGCGGTCGAGCTCTGGGACGTCTGACGAGGTCCGGCCTGTTCTTATCGACATCGAGGACGTGGCCGAGGCTTCACCTCTGCGCTGTCGTCGCCGGGGAAGAAGAAGAAGAGACCTTTTCTCTTCGCACGATTATTAAAGCTCTCGAAAGGGTATCTGTTTCGGGCTGGGCTGTTCTTGGTCCTCTGCCGGGCCACGTTGTGGGCTGCTGCTGATCTGGTTGGCCCAACAGGTAAACCAGGTGAGCCTTTCTCTTTTTCTATTTTCCTTTTCATTTTCTGTTTTCATTTTCTGATTTGTGTTTTGTTATTTGAATCCAAATTTGAATTCAGTTTCTTTTTGCAGGTTCTAAAATATTTGAGTATCAAGATAATTTTATAATCATGTTTATTGCATGGTTTTATTATTTTAAACAAATAGTTTGGTTAGGATTTAATTGAGATCTTGTGAGACTTGAATTAAATAAAAATGGTTTAGGTATTTATTTCAACTCTTTAAGTTTGGAAATCAAACCTATTTTGAATGATTTGAAGTTTATAACCAGTGCATGGTAAACATGCCATTAAGTTTTGTTATTACTTAACAATATTGATGGTTCATATCTATTTTAATTATAGCTAGAGTTTAAACTAAATGGTATTGAGGATGGATTGGATTCATCATTTTATGTGAAGGATTGTTTCTAAAGTTGGAGCATATGGTTGGATAAACTCTATTTGTTTAATAATCTTTCTTAGCCACTTCTAGCTTAACTTATTTAGGATAAATTCTACACTCCTCATAGTCAATTCACTTTCTAAGGTGAGGGTTCAAATTATGATACATTTTCCTATTTGGTTAACTAAACAAGTACTAGAGATACCAATTAGAATTGGATATTGGTTTTACTCTTCTCACCAAATGGCATTTAGTCCCTAAGCATATATGGCTTGGTTTATACTTGTGATCCATGATACACAAGTTAGGACAATATTCCATGTGGGGTGAATCCTATATGAAAGGGTTTAGGGTTTTGATGATGCTTCACTATTTGAAGTATCCAATAGGCATGAGGCATGGCAGGGTTCTATTTGTAATCCAAAGTGATGCTTGAATTGGAATTCAAATATGGTTTAGGTTTAAGTAGTGATCACCAATGTAATACACCACTAGGATTAGGTATGAGCATAAGCATTGATTCTATTTTAGTGGCTAGGGTTATCCTCCAGGGTTTATGATCATTACCAAGTTGTAATGATCACAACACTTGCCTCTCAATAATGACTAAAGAATAGGTTCTTACTTATCATCAAGTGTAAGCTAGGACAAGTAGGGTTTATTACTTGACTTATATTTCTTGTATCATTGGTTAGTATCAACAAGTACCTCACTTGGATAAGGTTTTAAATAGTAAGCTAGGTTCTATTGAATGCATAATATAAGCATATGCATGGTGCTCTCCTTTCTCTAAGATTTAAGGGAATGAGTTGGGAAACAAGGTTGGAATATTCAAAAGTTAATGTTGAATGAATATGAGTGTTCTTGACTTGGTTCAAGTATTGTAGTTGAAAAGATATACCATGTGACTCATGGTAGGAACATTTATTTAGTAGAAGACATGGAAAAGATAAGTAAAGAATAGTGTCTTAATTAATTGTGTTCTTTAATTTAGGATTGAATAATTATTCATGTGTTGTTGTAAGGAATGTCATGTTGAGATCCTTTATAAGATCTTGTAGTTGATCCTTACTTAAGGTGTTGTTTGTTGTAAAACTAATTCCATTTGATCTAACCCATAGATCAAATCAACTCTACCCAAAACAAGGTTTAGCAAAGATCACAGTGAAGTTTATAGCGCTTGACTTGATGATCTACTTCATTTCCAGCAAGTCAAGTGAAACTTCAGGAACTGTGGTAAGTTTTATTTGAAAGCGCGAAAATTCCCCGGATTTTCTATGCATGAATGCAATGCACACTTTGGTGTTCTCTCATTTTATTGCCTCTAAACCTGGGAGATTACAATTCCCCGCGCCATGAAGGCTCACCCTATTCTCCGAACCACACCCACGAAGGATAATGGCCCTTTCCTTATGGTTAGCTTTTCCTCCGCTCCGGAGATGGCAAGCTCCACAACCACTTCACAAGCTCCACGAAGGAGAAGCCCGGGCCTCTTCACAATCTTCCTTGAAGAGATCACCGGAGCACCAACCGCCAAGCCAACTAGGAGGTCTCCCTCCAAGAGTAACAAGCTCACGGTCTCTCACTCGAACTAATCGTGGTGGAGAGCTTAACACTATGCAATGATGCAAAGCAAGAACACTAGAGGTGTTCAAATCCTTCACACTCAAATCCCACCCAAGCAACAAATGCTAGGATGAGATTGGAGAGGAAGAACAATGGGGAAAGTCAACAAAAGACTCCAAGATCTAGATCCAAAGGGTTCCCCTCACTTAGAGGGGAAATTGATTGGTGGGGATTGTAGATCTAGATCTCCTCTCTCAAATCCTCAAGAATGGGCAAGAATCATGGGAGGAATCAAGAGGGGAAGCAAGTTCTTCCAAGAGCAACAATGGAGGTGAAGAAAGGGGAAGAACTAACTCAGTGATGGCGTGTAAGACACACGTCCGTTAGGAACCCCAAGAGGAAGGTGTGATGTGTACAGTGACAAGTTTTCCCTCAGTAAGAAACCAAGGTTATCGAACCAGTAGGAGTCAAGGAACACGTGAAGGTTGTTGGTGGCGGAGTGTAGTGCGGCGCAACACCAGGGATTCCGGCGCCAACGTGGAACCTGCACAACACAATCAAAGTACTTTGCCCCAACGTAACGGTGAGGTTGTCAATCTCACCGGCTTGCTTGTAAACAAAGGATTAGATGTATAGTGTGGATGATGATGTTTGTTTGCGAAGAACGAGTAAAGAACAAGTATTGCGGTAGATTGTATTTCAGATGTAAAGAATGGACCGGGGTCCACAGTTCACTAGTGGTGTCTCTCCCATAAGATAAATGGCATGTTGGGTGAACAAATTACGGTTGGGCAATTGACAAATAAAGAAGGCATAACAATGCACATACATATATCACGATGAGTACTATGAGATTTAATCGGGGCATTACGACAAAGTACATAGACCGCTATCCGGCATGCATCTATGCCTAAAAAGTCCACCTTCGGGTTATCATCCGAACCCCTTCCGGTATTAAGTTGCAAACAACGAGACAATTGCATTAAGTATGGTGCGTAATGTAATCAACACAAAAATCCTTAGACAAAGCATCGATGTTTTATCCCTAGTGGCAACGAGCACATCCACAACCTTAGAACTTTACATCACTTGTCCCGGATTCAATGGAGGCATGAACCCACTATCGAGCATAAATACTCTCTCTTGGAGTTACAAGTATCAACTTGGCCGGAGCCTCTACTAGCAACGGAGAGCATGCAAGAACATAAACAACATATATGATAGATTGATAATCAACTTGACATAGTATTCCATATTCATCGGATCCCAACAAACACAACATGTAGCATTACAAATAGATGATCTTGATCATGATAGGCAGCTCACAAGATCTAACATGATAGCACAATGAGGAGAAGACAACCATCTAGCTACTGCTATGGACCCATAGTCCAGGGGTGAACTACTCACACATCGATCCGGAGGCGATCATGGTGATGAAGAGACCTCCGGGAGATGATTCCCCTCTCCGGCAGGGTGCCGGAGGCGATCTCCTGAATCCCCCGAGATGGGATTGGCGGCGGCGTCTCTGGAAGGTTTTCCGTATCGTGGCTCTCGGTACTGGGGTTTTCGCGACGAAGGTTTTAAGTAGGCGGAAGGGCGGAGTTGGAGGGCTGACGGGGGCCCCACACCATAGGGTGGCGCGGGGCCCACCCTGGCCGCGCGGCCCTGTGGTGTCGGCGCCCCGTCGCCCCACTTCGTTTCCCTTTCGGTCTTCTGGAATCTTCGTGGAAAAATAAGACCACGGGCGTTGATTTCGTCCAATTCCGAAAATATTTCCTTTGTAGGATTTCGAAACCAAAAACAGCGAGAAAACGACAATCGGCTCTTCGGCATCTCATTAATAGGTTAGTGCCGGAAAATGCGTAATAATGACATAAAGTGTGTATAAAACATGTGAGTATCATCATAAAAGTAGCATGGAACATAAGAAATTATAGATACGTTTGAGACGTATCAAGCATCCCCAAGCTTAGTTCCAACTCGCCCTCGAGTAGGTAAACGATAACAAGGATAATTTCTGAAGTGACATGCTATCATAATCTTGATCAATACTATTGTAAAGCATATGAGATGAATGCAGCGATTCGAAGCAATGGTAAAGACAATGAGTAAACAAATGAATCATATAGCAAAGACTTTTCATGAATAGTACTTTCAAGACAAGCATCAATAAGACTTGCATAAGAGTTAACTAATAAAGCAATAAATTCTTAGTAGAAAGCTTTGAAGCAACACACAGGAAGACATAAGTTTCAGCGGTTGCTTTCAACTTCAACATATTTATCTCATGGATAATTGTCAACACAAAGTAATATAACAAGTGCAATAGGTAAACATGTAAGAATCAATGCACACAGTTGACACAAGTGTTTTCTTCTAAGATAGAAAGAAGTAGGTAAACTGACTCAACAATAAAGTAGAAGATTGGCCCTTCGCATAGGGAAGCATGGATTACTATTTTTGTGCTAGAGCTTTTCATTTTGAAAATATAGAAACAATTTTGTCAACGGTAGTAATAAATCATATGTGTTATGTATAAGATATCCTATAAGTTGCAAGCCTCATGCATAGATTACCAATAGTGCTCGCACCTTGTCCTAATTAGGTTGGATTAACATGGATTATCATTGCATAACATATGTTTCAACCAAGTGTCACAAAGGGGTACCTCTATGCCGCCTGTACAAAGGTCTAAGGAGAAAGTTCGCATTGGATTTCTCGCTTTTTGATTATTCTCAACTTAGAGATCCATACCGGGACAACATAGACAACAGATAATGGACTCCTCTTTAATGCATAAGAATTCAACAACAGATAAAATTATCATAAGAGATTGAGGATTGATTGTCCAAACTGAAACTTCCACCATGATTCATGGCTTTAGTTAGCGGCCCAATGTTCTTCTCTAACAATATGCATACTCAAACCATTTGATCATGAAAATCGCCCTTACTTCAGACAAGACGAACATGCATAGCAACTCACATGATATTCAACAAAGGTAATAGTTGATGGCGTCCCCAGAAATATGGTTACCGCTCAACAAGCAACTTATTAAGAAATAAGATACATAAGTACATATTCTTCACCACAATAGTTTTTAAGGCTATTTTCCCATGAGCTATATATTGCAAAGACAAAGGATGGAATTTTTTAAAGGTAGCACTCAAGTAATTTACTTTGGGATGGCAGAGAAATACCATGTAGTAGGTAGGTATGGTGGACACAAATGGCATAGTTTTTGGCTCAAGGATTTGGATGCACGAGAAGAATTCCTCTCAATACAAGGCTAGGCTAGCAAGGTTGTTTGAAGAAAACTCAAGTATAAAGCGGTGCAGCAAAGCTTACATATGAACATATTGCAAGCATTATAAGACTTTACATCGTCTCCTTGTTGTTCAAACACCTTAACCAGAAAATATCTAGACTCTAGAGACCAATCATGCAAACCAAATTTTAACAAGCTCTATGTAGTTCTTCATTAATGGGTGCAAAGTACATGATGCAAGAGCTTAAACATGATCTATAAGAGCACAACAATTGCCAAGTATCAAATTATTCAAGACATTATACCATTTACCACATGCAGCATTTTCTGTTTCCAACCATATAACAATGAACGATGCAGTTTCAACCTTCGCCATGAACATTAAGAATAAAGCTAAGAACATATGTGTTCATACGAAACAACGGAGCGTGTCTCTCTCCCAAACAAGGAATACTAGGATCCGATTTTATTCAAACAAAAACAAAAACAAAAAGACGCTCCAAGTAAAGCACATAAGATGTGACGAAATAAAAATATAGTTTCACTAGAGGTGACCTGATAAGTTGTCGATGAAGAAGGGATGCCTTGGGCATCCCCAAGCTTAGATGTTTGAGTCTTCTTAAAATATGCAGGGATGAATCACGGGGGCATCCCCAAGCTTAGACTTTTCACTCTTCTTGATCATATTGTATCATCCTCCTCTCTTGACCCTTGAAAACTTCCTCCACACCAAACTCAAAACAAACTCATTAGAGGGTTAGTGCATAATTGAAAATTCATATATTCAGAGGTGACATAATCATTCTTAACACTTCTGGACATTGCACAAAGTTACTGAAAGTTAATGGAACAAAGAAATCCATCAAACATAGCAAAACAGACAATGTGAAATAAAAGGCAGAATCTGTCAAAACAGAACAGTCCGTAAAGACGAATTTTTCAGGGGCACTTAACTTGCTCAGATGAAAATGCCCAAATTGAATTAAAGTTGCGTACATATCTGAGGATCACGCACTTAAATTGGCAGATTTATATAAATTTCCTACAGAAGGGGCTGCTCAATTTCGTGACAGTAAGAAATCTGTTTCTGCGCAGTAATCCAAATCTAATATTGACTTTACTATCAAAGACTTTACTTGGCACAACAATGCAATAAAATAAAGATAAGGAGAGGTTGCTACATTAGTAACAACTTCCAAGACTCAAATATAAAACAAAAGTGTAGAAGTAAAATAATGGGTTGTCTCCCATAAGCGCTTTTCTTTAACGCCTTTCAGCTAGGCGTAGAAAGTGTGAATCAAGTATTATCAAGAGACGAAGCATCAACATCATAATTTGTTCTAATAATAGAATCATAAGGTAACTTCATTCTCTTTCTAGGGAAGTGTTCCATACCTTTCTTGAGAGGAAATTGATATTTAATATTACCTTCCTTCATATCAATGGCAGCACCAACAGTTTCTACGAACGTGGTTATTCGTGCCAGATGTAAGTCGTAACATCGTAGCTTTGTGGTTGTCTTCACAAAAATATAGGCCTCTGAGTTGGAGCATAAAAAAGTTTCACTTATAGTACTCAACCGAGGTGTCTCTTTTCCATCGATCTTCAAGGCTTTCTCTACCAATGATGCTCACAGGATCGATTATATACTAGCAAGCTACTCCTACATGTAGAAATTTGATCAATTATATCTATAACCCATAAAAGAAGCAAAGTCTTGTATGTGTTGTTTTCCATCGAACAGATAAATAAGCTGAAGCAGAATATGACCTGATTGGATTCTTCGTAATGGCTCCGGTCATTTATTTATAATTACATTTTGGAAAATTTCATTTATGCTTATGAAAATCCTGGCATGTGCCTGATACCTATAGAAAGATCGTGAATTTATTCTTGTCAAATGGATGATCATTCTTTTCCTGTAGTGCACATGATGTAGCAAGAGATCAATGTGTCAATTACATGGTGTGGCCTTGCGGGATTCGGTCATTACAACCAATAAATGTGTGGAGTTATAAATACTGAGAAGGTGATACTTTTCGGATTCAGAATTTTCCACAAAGTATGTAGTTGGTTTTGACTGTCTTTTGTTCCAAAGGGAACACAACCGTATTACTATTACTAGCAATATTTTGAGGGTTTGTTTGGATTGATCTTCAATTTTCGTGTTAGCTAGGACTGTGAGGCATTGGGACCATACACATTTAGAACATGGTGACTCACCGGCTACAACCATACGTCAATGACCCAACATGGAGGCACAGGGCTGTGACAAATTCTCCAACAGTTACTAGAACACTGGCTCGTGCATTCTTCTGTGGAGGAGATGTTGAAGAGCTGTATCTCCCATCTTTTTTAAGTTAGACATTACCAACTTGCCTACTCGAACTATGTCCTTCTGAGGCTAGAGTGCTATGACAGCTCATGCACATATGGTACCAGCTGCAGATCGACACAATGTTGCAGTAATGGCTAGACGTTGGATGAGTATTACGAGTATCGGTTGCTCTCATCTTAAGTAACTCATGCAAATTCTAAAGCGCTTCAAATCTGTTGTTCACATTATTAGCCTTTGCTTGTGTGCAAGCCCATCAACAGAGTATACCCCGTGTGATTCATGTGTAACGGTATCACCTAACTTTATTAGGCGCACATAAGAAGAGAGCGACATCAGGACCTTCGTATTTTCCTTCGCCAAAAATGCATTGTTCGTGTGTTTTTTGTCTGCCGATCCCATTTCTTATTAACATCTCTATCGTTTTATCAAAATTTTCATCCTGATTTGCTACTCTCAATCGTTCATTTGTTTGTCTTGAGGGGTGGCACAATCACTGCAGAATTTTCTTTAAAATTATTTTAAAAGATGGAAACCTAGTCTCAAATTGGGATTTCCATGTTTTGGGAGAAAACTTCGACTTGGGATTTCATTGAATAACCAGAAAATATCCTGCAAGAGAAGAACATTGCTTTCTTTCTTAAAGAGCCAAAGAAACAACATGATTTCTGGACTTGCGCGATTCCATCTGTTCACTACTGTTGGAATCCTTGGATTCAGCTCCTCTATGTCCAGTTGTCCACTGCTGTTGGTGGAATGTTCTTCCCATCCCAGACTCCCAGTGAGAACAGAACAGCAGAACGTGCTGCTTCTAGAAATCATCAGTCGTTAACTTTAAGCACGATGACATCCTTCTATAAATCCCTGACTCCCAGTGTTTCTACCATTGGAGGTACAAACACCTCGCTGAAACCATCCACCATCCAAAGTCGAGATCGAACCACTGCTGTTGTTCTCATCTTCAGCACGTTCCTTGAAGCATGAAGTGTCCCAAGAGGTAACTGTAAGCATGATGAAATCCTTCTGGGCAAGCACTTGGGGAGATAAGTATGGTTTCGAAGGCCTAACAATTTGCAATATCTTATCAGTTTTCTTTGTTATCACTAGCCATTTGTACCCCATCTGATCTCACAATATGCCTGAGTTTAGTGAGCGCCACAGTTCAATGTCTGTACTATGTAAAAGCTGCTTATCAATATAATTGTCTTGGGCAACCATCTAAATAATATACTTGACCGTCAATTTATGTAGTATATGCTATCTCCTGTCTCTAAATATACACCGGCACCATCCACTGGAGCTAAGCAGCAGGCTTTCGCCTTAGCCTGTTGAAGGCAGGTTTCAGTGGTTGGCTAGCGCTGGGTTCAAATGGCAGCAGCGGCTTCTTGATCTGTGTGCTACTGCCACCACGACTGGATGCCGGCGTATTGCTGGTGCTGGGCGGCTTGCTAGCCCTCTGCTTCTTGGACTTTGGGGCTTCCAGTCGCTCCAGAATCCTTGAGGTTTTCTCATCCAGTGGCTTCACCGGAGACGGCAGGATGGGGATCGGAGGCCTGGCGACGGCCCTGGAAGAAGTGGCAGGGGTGCAGAAGTCATCGTCATCGATGATGATGAGCTTCTCCCACTCCTCGGAGATGCTGGGGGATGCCTTCTCCTTGGGCTGGCTCGGGAGCTGCTTCTCCTTGGGTTGGCCCGGGAGCTTGTCTTTCGGAGCTCGAAACGATGATGCCTGTGGCTCGCTGAACGCATGAATGCGGTCAGCATCTCGAGCCTTCTCCTTTTGGCTCATGAACATGTTTTCCCTCGGACGCTGCAGTGTTGGTATTTGTGGTTCACTGAACGAGTCCAGATAGCTAGCATCATTCACAGCGTAGGCAATCGACCTGCAAAATCATGCTGAACATGAGCTCTTCGTAGCTAGCTAGTCAGGTGGCAATCCCAAAGTGAAGAACTCGAAATCATATACCAAGTGGAGCATTATAAAATTATTATTAGATTAGAAGTACCAACTGAGAAGGCGTACCCAAATTGAAGACTACCCTTCACCAAAGAATTCAGCTTCGAGTGGAAACCTCTTTCATGTTGTAGAGGGTTGTAATCTTTCAGAACAACCTGAAATATTTTTATGCTGTCAGCAGGCAATGTCATGAGATGGTTTGGAAACCGATGGCAACCACATCACGAAACTAAAGAGAAATGGAGCGGGTCCAGTAACCATGCCTTTGATAAGGAGGTTTCAATAGAATTCTTGATATCATTGGCAACAGTATAGTTGCAAGGTCGACTCACATCTGGGAGAGGCAATATCTCTTCAGATCCAGCGAGCCTCTACAGCACAATATGTTCCTACCGTCAAAGCCCAGCAATAACAAATCACATGCCCTTAAGCTATATTGCGATAAAAATGAGATGTTGACTGTACCCTCAGAAGCATTGGTCCCTTCTCAGATGGTTGGAGAAGATAATAGCACGCAAGAGTTCCGATTTTCATTGTTTCAGTGTTGCACGTGGAGGAGCACACAAGTCCCTGATCAAGCTTGAAAAGAGTTTCACATAGACCATAGAAAACTGCACAACATAGACAATACTCAGAAACAGGGATCATAATATGGGAAACTGCATGTCTAATGTATTTTGCCGTATAATTTAAAGATAATCTGGGAAACTGCACAACACGGACATTATGGAAACACCTACTCTGGGTGTTCTGATCTAAGCTCTCATCAGTTAGAGCAACTTCATCATTTGAGCTGGGAATCACAACATGAGATTTCCCCATTATGACTCCTGCTAACACACATTATCATTAAACTCAATAAAGTACCGATAGACTATAGTGTCTCAAGATTCAAGAGTAGTGGGTACCTTCATTTAGCGAGGCTAACTCAGTGCGCTCAATCACATCAAAAGAAATGGATGTAGAGGCTCGTCTCATGTCTGAACCACCTTCTGAAGTGGGAAGAAAAAGTACAGTCTGTTCTCCAATCTTCACGGCAGTATCAGTAACATCAGAAGCTGAAAGGTGGCGGCTAGTTGTTGGGCACACCCATTTTGCCTTATTTGTGGTAACATGATCTATGGGGCGACCATGGCACTTGCATATCTGTTTAGTGTATTCTCCATTAGCATATCCCTCGAAGAGGATAAATAATTGATGAAATGAAGCATAAACAACATGATTAATCTCATATAAAATGAAAAGCTAAAAACGACAGATACAAACGTCAAATTTTCATGCACATGATGAAGCAGTCAAAACAAAGCACCACACTCATTCTGTCGTATGCTGTTGCACATCTTGAACTGAATACTCAGTCATAGACTCATAGGTGGCGTAAATAATTCCTATCACCTGGCAATATGGAAAACCATCAATGATCTGATCTGCTGCTGGATATATGTTGCAAGATACTTGATTGACAGATTTTACAATGGGAACTCTGAACACAAATACAGCTTGCAGTGTTTCTTCCTTGTCATCATTTAGCTCTTCTAACCACCTCTTGACTAGCCCATTCAAAACTTGGGCCTCTGCATTCCGAACATTTATGGTGTTAGGGGTCTTATTAGATGGAAGTAGTGTGCAATGTTGATTTCTCAGAACAGTGAAAAAGGAAAAAACATCACAGCTTAAGCTTCATGATCTTATTGTAAATAGCCAAGAAAGATAATTGTATCATCTGGATAGACGGAAAAATAACGAGAGATGATGTGAATAATTACTATATCCATAAGGCCTCCGTACCAGGACTGTATCTCCGCACCACACAATTCTCAAGGTCACCGATTTTGTGTATGAAATTATTGGAGTTTCCAGAAACATCATCATACATGTATGCATCAGCCTCTGTTTCCAACATCACAAACTCCACTGTAATACACTGTTCTGATGCGTCCTGATAACAATATACACATTACTCAGAGGAATTCCATTATCATGAGATAGCTTGAGCATGAAACAATAATCAATCCCTTCAGAAAGAAATCAAGATGTCGGCACCCTTACCATAAGTGATCTTCGGAGCGCAACTGTGTTTTGTGCAGAAAAACATATTGCAATCACTTTCTTGGATATGTCATCAGTGGCCCAAGAATAGATGGCTCTGTTGCTAAACAGATTTTGCAATGGCACGTCTGCAGACAAGAAATGCAGTCAGATAACTACTTCCTGTCAAAAAAGAGTTCCCTGTATTTAGAACAGGCAAATTGGCTCCTCGGGTCATTTTGATCATATACCATTGTTATGCGCAAAACCATAATATAGTGAACAAGCAGATCATCCAAGCCATACCTCCAGCATGTTGTTCATGAAGGAAGCCATCCAGAGGCAAATTTCCCACAGCATGGTGGAAATCTCGAATGTTGAACTTCTCCCCAGGCCTATACGCAATCTTGAGCTGATGGGAGTTGATGTGTCAGTACAAGTGGAAGGATTACATACATGCGCATTATTTCAGTGCAGGGCGTTACGAAATTTGTCTCTCAGGAGTGAATCATGAGCGTAGCAATCTGACATCAAATGCATAGCTATCTTTCATCCATGTGGGTGGTTAATCCGTCATTTTTACACACACTAGCAATCATCAGTTGGTGAACTGACGTCTACTCTGGGGACTCAGAACAGACATGAATCAAGCGCCCAAAAACGAGCAGCGCTAGAGCAGCAGAGCTCGCGTATCATGAATTCGTAACACAACCTAACGAGTTTGCAGCGAGAGGTTCGATTTGAGCATACCAATCCTACAAGCAACAGCGAAATGCAGCATGTAGAGGGATAGAAGGAGAGAGGGGAATATACGGACCTCGGGCGAGGAGCGGGCGGCGTCGTGGTGGACGTAGCAGAGTGCCAGGCGGTCGGGGAGCGGGGCGGCGGCGGCGGAGGCGGTCGGCGAGGGGGTGGCGGCGTAGTGGTTGGCGAGGTGGAGCAGGCACTGCGCGCGCGGGGCGGCCGTTAGGGTTCGGATGCGGAGCCCGAATCCGATGGAGAGATTGGGTTGGAGTAAGGTACCTGCTTGAGGAGGCGGAGGAGGGGAGGCGGGATGTTGCGGAGGTCGAGGAGGAAGCAGAGCAGCGCCATGGCCGCCGGTGAGTCCCGCTCCTGTCCGCCGTTGAGGTGGAGCGAGCAAGCGGCAAACCTCTGGTGTGTTTCTGGTTTCGAAATTTGAATTAGAATGGGAGCATAGCATACAGTTCCTGGGAAGACTTGGGTAGGATCAGGTCTTAGATAGGATCTATGAGATTAATTTTTTTGCAAAGACAAAACTTGTTGAAAAAACTCCTTATATATGTGGTTCGCACAGCTGGATATGGTAAGCCTGAAGTCATGCTGAAGCATGCTCAAACCATTCGAATTTTGAATTGAACGAATTTCAGATGGTACTGAAACTGAAAATTTCTGTTAACAGGAGGTTTACAGTAGTAGCTACAAGGAACACATCCATGTATGTTAGCTTCTTCGGTACTACTACAGTACATGGTTTGCTCCAAATTATACTAAGCCTGGCCTGAATTCATATCTTATCCAAGTTTTGCATGACCGTACTCTGCATTACAGCATGACCCAGCAACAATGCATATATTCTACATCACAGACTACATATACAGATTCTAAACCCGAAAACATGAGCTTCAAGCCAGCCTGACGGGGCCGTCAGCGCTACCGAACAGAAACAACAACACCGTCATTTAACGGCAGCAAGCTAAAGTACCCGCCGTTCTCGTCCACGCAGCACGCCTGCCACGCTACCTGATACGAACCAACAGGAAACAAGGAGACGTCCAGCAGGCAGTCCGAGAATCCCTGCCCGCCGCCATCCGGTGTGAAACACGCGAACGCAGTCACCAGGTCCGTCTCGGGACGGGAACTCTTATTCTCGCAGGTCTTCCTCGGATCGCGCTTTATGTGCCGCAGCAGCCTGGAGTTCAGCACGACCATCTCGGCAGTCCTGCGCATCTCAAACTGCTTGCTCCTCGTTCCTGCGGTGTGTAAGTGCAATGATGGGCTTGTGGCGAGGATGCAGTAGAGTTTCGCGATGCGGATGCGAGTCCTCTCTAGCACGCACTTCCACTGCAGGCAGAGAGTCAGGGACAGCTGGGAACCGGGCGATATTGATACTCCATCTCTGTTTGCAGGGTTGGAATCAAATATGAAGAGCTCGGCGCCAAAGCAAGGCCTGAAAAATGTAAGATGTCATCTGATGTTTGAAATCTCCATCAAATCATCTCACTCAAAGTAAGTCAAGGATGCAACATTTATAAGTACCTTACGCTGAAGAAGTATTTGGGAAGAACAAAAGGCAATTCCATCAACCTGTGCAAAATGCTAGACAGAAATTGCATCCCTCTATGAAACTGAGATAAAGTGTCCTCTCTAGTTGTTGCTACTCCTTTGGCATCTGCACGCGCACGAAGCAAAGATGCCACCGCAAACTTGAAGAGAGAATAAGTATCCTTTTCCAGATAACCTGAACAGTTCATCCGTGTGCTGAACTGTACTGAGTCCAGTTCATGAGAAGAAACAGAAATGAACTGTCTTAGTTGGGACAGAACCTGGCTGTCTTTCCTATCTACCCTTTCATGTAAATCTTGTAGGACTGAAGCATGCGAAAATCTCTCTGGAAGCCTGCAAGGCTCTGAACTGCTAGGTAGGTTTGAGAAATCCAGAGAAAACACAGTACAAAACGACAAAAGCGAGCACATGAAAGCAAGCCTGGCCACAGTACTAAAGCTTTGGTGATCCATGTCCCCATGGGATGCATCTAGGAGATCATAGCTCTTTGCTAGGTCACTCAGCCTTAAAGAACAGTTAGTCAAAGCTAGTAGGACTTGGTTGTCCTCTGTGGCTACACTACAAGAGTCTCCTCTTGATTCAAGATGTGATATGTCTTTGGGAGCAGAAGAATGTGCACTAAGGATGCCAAGAACATCAGTTAGGATCTCAAGAAAAGACGCTCTCAGACTAATGAACCACCTCTGGAAGAAGAATTCACAGTCTGAAGAGGAATTCGATGCGAGGACATCATTTGCTAAGCATGTTCTCTCACAAATACCAGTTATCTTTTCTTGACAGCCGTGCAACTCTTGAGATCTAGCAAGAGTACTGTCAGCATCTGTGTCAATACAGTAGAGATCCTCATGAAGAACTCCCTCTGTATTTAGCTCACCAACCAACTTATTGATTGCTGAAGGAAAAACCAATAGCTTCATCTCAAGTTCCCCAGCACCAAAAAGAAGCAGTGACTTGAACCAAAAACTAAAGGAGCCCGACTCAAAAGCACCTGAAACTTTTCTGAAGACAAATGATGCAGTGAACCAGAGACCTTCCCGACAGCAGTACATAGCAGACCTATAGGCTTCCCAATAGCTCTGTTTTCTTGTAAGCATTTTGGCCATCCGGAGCGCACACAATTCATGAGCTATCCAACCAGGAGTGGAGAATATCTCCGGGTACTCTTTTCCACCTGATTCTTTGTTACCAATATCATTCCTGACTTTACAAGTATTCCATGAGATACGGGCAGACATTATAAGGCGGAAGAATTCATATGTGCTACAATACTGAGAAGCGTTCTGCTGTATACATTCAGTTAGACCCTTGATACTATGGTGAGGATTGCAGGAAGAGCCAGATGTTCTACAACACATATCATGACAGGCATTTGCAAACTGAAGCGTGCAAAGAATTAGATCATGCACTACAGATGATTTCTTACTGCAAAAGTCAGTGGAAGCTAAACTTTTATCAGTGTCAGTTTCCATGTGAGAAGCTTTAATACTTGCAGTTGCTGGTTCAGTAGTATCATCTGAAGCTCTAAACTGCTCCTGAGCAACAAAAGATTCAACACAGCTAGCTGCCACGTCGGAGTAATGACTGGCATTTATTCGAGCCAGTTCTTTTATCAGGCACCTTACTTTATCAAGAGCAACAGAAGCAGCAGAAGGGTAGCCTGAAACAAGCTTTAGCATGAGGCTGAATAGTGTCCTGCATTTCTCCTGTTCACAGGAGGACATGTTGGTTTGTCTGGTTTCTACTTCCTTGCTTCTATTGCTGAGCTGATTGGCCAGAGGTATAATATGATCCATTATTACTGTTAGAATCTTATTCAGAGATGATTCATCCTCGCTATTTTCTTCATGAGTTGCCAGCATGTTGTTCGAAATTCCTTGGTGCCCAGTGTTAGAGAATGATGAACTCCCCAAAGTACTTATAGTCTGATGTGGCTTTGTTTGCTTGTGGAAGCAAAAGAAGATATCCACCAGAATTCTGAGAGCAGTATCCAGCATCTCCCAGGAAGAGCAATGCAAAAACCTTTCAGCAGCCAGAGCAAGCTTGGTTAACTCAGAAGCATTGATATGCCGAATGGTTGGACCTTTAACACAAAGCATCTGCAAAGTACTTTTTCCAGTCAGATAAAAAATAAATGTAAGAGTTAATCAGAATGTGCAGGATCCATTTGTATTCACCTTTTGCAGGATCCTGAGTGCATAGCTCTTGCACTCAAGTGGAAAACCCTCATCATCAATGAGATGAAGCAATGTGCCAAAAACAGTACTGGCAACAGGAAGATAGAAAGTATTTCTGCGAAACATAAAACATAAACATTTTAAAGCCATACTCTTCATAGGAAGAGAAGATTCATGTCCCAGAAATAATAACAGAAATTCCACCTGCAATTGCAAATTGACCAGGAAATAGAGTTAATTCAAATCTATTGAAAGTTGGAGGGTGATGATAACTTAGTATTTAATCTCATCACTAGCTTCCAGCTCCTCAGACAGAGGATTAATAGAAGCATGCCTTGCAATTTAGGAGAAGATTGCAGCAGCACAAAACAATCTTTCAGTATATTAACAAAGATGTAAATTATAGGAAAACTAAAACAAATTAATAGGAATTAAATTTATGTTGCCAATTACCAAAATCTGTTGAAGATAGCAAATGTATTACGAAGGAGAAATGTAAATTTATTTTACTAAACAACTAAAATACTAACATTTGCTTATGGTGAAATGAACTTAATGACATATTAGGATTCAGGAAACATACTCGCAGAGATGACTTCGACTTAATTTAGCAAAATAAATTCATAACTTGGCAAGTTATGGGATACATTACCTGGTCACCAAAGAAAACAATAGACTTGGACGCCAGCCTGGACAGTGCGAAGAGCATTTCAGCTTTGAATACATCTTCCAGGTTGCCTAGAACCATCTCCTTTCCAACCTCACGAACTCTACGGATAACAGCCAACGTACAATCAAGCTTCGAGAAAGTCTTGATTGCTGCTATAATAACTTGAGCTTCTGATGTTGGTGAGGTAACTAAACCAGCCAGCACTTGAAGGGTGATGCATGAGAAGTCCTCTGACAGCTTACAAAAGCAACCAGCCGCAAACAATGCAGCTTTGACCTGCCAAAGGAGTAACAATCAAAATGTAGCATGTATGTATTGCAAGATACCTGAACACATTACTCACAATAATGTGTATTGCAAGATCACTATCCTGATTGAACCTACAAAGCATAAACCAGTTATGGTGATTGCTACTGGCACTGACCTCGGCAGCATTGGAGGAGCGGAGGCCGGAGAGGACGAGGGAGCGAACGTGGACGCTGTCCTTGGCAAGGTCGGCGAGGCAGCCGAACATCCTAAGCGCGAGCGCCCTGGCCCGCGGGGTCGCCCCTGCCGCGCCGTGCGCCGCCGTGACCCTACGGAGTATCTGCTCGGGCTCCGCCGCCGCCCAACCGCCGCCCTTGTTCGGGAGGAGGGAGCGGACGATGCGGCACCGGATGGAGTCGTCGGCGGCGGCCCTGAACTCGGTGGCGAGGCGGAGGAGCATGGTCTCGGCGAAGATGCGGGATTCGGCGGGCATGATGCCGGACGCAGAGGCTACACCCGCCGGGACGGCAGGGCAAGAAGCGAGCTCGCGGATGCGTGGGGCGGCGGCGTCGAGGGCCTGAAGGCGCGTGCCTGGAGGGGGAATGGAGGTGAGGCCGGCGTTAGGGGAGAATACAAGGATTTGGTGGCCGAGAGGGTTTACCTAGGTGGCGGGAGCGGAGGCTCCTGTCGAGGTCGATGCTCCAGTCCATGGCGGAGGCCGCCGGAATCCTCTCCATCGCCGCCGCCTGTCGCCGGAGGTTCCGGTGCGCCCCCTTTCAGAATTAGTATTTGCCTATAGTCATTCGAGGGTTTATCTCCAGGCGTTGGATGGTGATCCAACGCTTGCGATTTTCGTAAGCACTTTTGCTATTTGAAAATCGGTAGTTTTTATTTCTATCACAAAATCTATCATCTTCGCCCGTCGGGTACTCGAGAAAACTATATTAAATAGTTACTTTTGGTGACACAGAAAACAATTCACGTGACTACAGAAAAATTGACTTATAGCAAATTTAAAAAACATTCAAGATAGATTATTTTTAATCCATGCAAGGAATTCATGAAAAATATGAAATTTCCCTCATCGTCATGAATAAAATACCTTTTACCAATGTTAAACCAGTTGTTAGAGTGACCGAAGGTGTCACTGGTTTTAGAATTCTTCACATGACTAGCCATGATGATCTTGTTTTTATAAGCAATGATACTTGAAAA
>NC_061512.1:80430855-80465657 GCF_022539505.1 Lolium rigidum | reverse complement strand
GAATTGTTTTCGATAAATGGAATATATTAATATCAAAAGATACCAATTGCACCTAACCTCTGCAACAACGCAACACCCTAATGGCAATACGGATGCACACAACCAAAAAAGAGAAAAGAAAACTAAGAAACAAAAGTCCCGCTACAGAATTCTAGGCCTAACAACAACAATATATCCACCACCAAGACAACACCTGAAATACAGACTCTCCAAAAGCGACGCCTCCAAGAAGGAAATAGTACACCAGCGCCGTCGACGCCCGACCAAAGATCTTAGGTTTTCACCCTGAAGATAGTCCCCACTCTCAAAACAATGCCTCCAACAAGATCATTGCCAGACACAACAAGTTAAGGCCAGACCTTGGGTTTTCACCCTGAAAGGTAGGACTCGGAACTTCACTTGTGTTACCGCCCCCACTTTCATACCACGGCTGCGAAGCCCAGAACACCAAGCAAGTCCCTCAACAGTGCGGAGACTTGAATCTCCATTAGCTAGACCTCCGATCCGGCCTTCATGATATTCTCTTCTTCTGACTTCACCATGGACCGAATGTCACTTGATGTCAACACAGAACAGAGCTTCGCGCCGCTCCCTCCAAAACCAAATGGCTGGAATAAAACATGGGTGCGCACGACCGAATACCACCCGATCCAGCAAACTCCAGGCAAAAGATGCACTATTTCATTCGCCGGCGGCGCCTTCCGGATCTCAACACTCTGGCCAGATCAAGAAGGACAGACCTCAGGAAGGTCTCCATCTTCGCGCAAGAGAAACCCTAGGACCACCACTTTCAAACTGCGAAACAGACGAACATGCCCCCTCGCCGCCATCTGCTAGCCAGCGAAAACGAAGGAGGAATTGGTGGACGCACCATCCGAGACCCACGCGATCCAGATCTCAGATCGGGCCTGCCATGCCACGGCGGTCTTGGACGCCGGAACCACACCATCCACACCTCGCAAGGTCGCTGCCCCCTCCTCGCGTCGTCAGCTGTACCGACGACGGGTGATGAGGTCTAAGACCCCGTTTGTGGCCCGATCTCGCGATTGACCCGGAATCCAAAGGGGGAAGAGAGGGAGAGCGCGAAGAACACAACGAACACGAAGAACACGAGGAACTCACGCACGCACACCAACCCGATACAATCGATACTTACCCTCGTGGCTCGATGGACCACGCCAATAGAATCAACCCGGAAGAGATGCGCGGTAGAATTCCGAGGTGAGAGATCGGTGAGGGAGATGAATCAAGGAGTGGGAGAGAGAGTGGGTAGCACTAGAATCTCACACACCAAATCCATACATCCAACAAGGGTAGCCTTGATACAAAGGGGATCTAACCCTAGGGAGACAAAGCTCAAATCCATGTTTAAGCCTAAATCTTGTCTAAGGAGTAAAGGGGACGACCTAGGTGCTTATATAGAGGTACAAGGCGACTTGGGTCGAACAGGTATGCGGTGGACCGACTCCGGTAGTTCCGGTCGAGTCGAACCCGTGAAATACGGTCCAAACCGGGCCAGGGACCGGGCGGCAACCGGGAACGTCGCAAATGTCCATCTGGTTGGCGTCGGTGCGACGCCCGGTTGGCGTCGGGGAGGATCCGGCCTGGGGCCCTGTCTGACCGGCCCTGGGACCGGCTGGGCCTGTCTGTGGCCCGGTTGGCCGGCCCCTGGGCCGGCTGGGCCTCCTTCTCCCGCCTCTTCTTCCTCTTCCTTCTTCTATTCTTTCCTTCTTCTTCTTCTCTCTTCCTTGCACCATGAGAGTTCCTTCTCTCTTGGTCCTTTTCGACGTCGGCACCTATAGACACGATGATGATAGGCATGAGGTAGCATACCGTTCAAGTTGGTGTTGAGGTCGACCATAGAGAGGATAGGGTTCACCTTGACATATATGGCGGGGTTTTGCGTTGTTGGTCCACTTGGGGGACTCCTTGGCCATGGTGTAGCGTCGACGATAGGCGGGGCTACATCATCTCCCCCCCCTTGGGGAAGAGTCGTCCTCGACTCTTGTTCCTCCTCATCTCCATGTTGTGGCGAGAGGTCCGAGATGGTGAACGTCTTGCTCACCAAGTACTTGGGAGTTTGTTTGTCGATGAAGCGGTCGAAGAAGAACTTGGGGAAAAACAACTTGCGAACGGAAAGCTTGTGGATGCCAATTTTGTGATCGGCAAACCAGAGGCTCTCAATCAAATACGAAGCATCAAGTCGTTTCTCCAAGAGGCATTTGGCAAAAATGGGAACCAAAAGAGTGTCAATGTATCCAAAATGTGGTAGGGCAAAAATTTGTGCATGTAAAACTTTGCTTTGTAAGGTGTCAAAAATGTGTTGTGAAGTATTGTCCCACACAAATGGAACAATCAAAAGGCAAGTAACGGCGGCAAAATTTTGGGCAAAATTGTTATGTGCAATGGCAAAGAGATGGAAACTTCTAGCTTGGGAAAGTATGGATGGCGTGAGCCGAGTATGAGTATCCTCAAGTTTCAAAGAATCCATTTCAATTGCCATAGATGAAAGGAGAAATCAAAAGAAGAGCAACTTTTTGTGTGACATGTGGCACAAGATGCATAAGGTGTCTCTCACATGTATGACATGGTCCTTGAGATTCTCGGAGTGTATGATGATATCATCAAGACATACAACAACCATTGTGCCAACAAGATGTGTCAAGATATGTTGCATAAGAGGCAAAAGAGGTGACGAGGCATTGGACCAAACCGGAAGCTCGACAAGAAATGTCGGAAACATACGAGGGCGAAGGCTTTGGGGAACATACCCTTTGGTGTGAATCTCACGGGTTTGGTGATGTAGTTCGTCCTTGGTGGGGTAGCTCTCAATTGCACGTTTCGTCAACTCATGCTCCGTGGCGGTGGATGTTGTCGTTCGGGTACCTATACACACAATAGATAAAACAAAAAGCGTGTGTGCATGGTATATGAATACATCATCCATCATGATATTCCATGTCTTGTGCACATCACCATTAGTGTCAAGCAAGATAGTATGAAATGCATGGCGATAGTGCGTATGGCATGAAGGTGCATTCGTGGCATGTGGTAACTTGGAGTCATCAAAAATAGAGAAGGCTATGGGGGCCATCTCATGGACAATGAAATAAGCATTATTGCATACCAAGCATAAGAAAGAGCAATTGTTCACAATCTTGGATGCAATGATCATGGAATAGTGCAAACATTTTGGGCAAAGCATGTTCAACATGTTATCATTGTTGTCGACAACCCTATGTAAAGAGCAAGTGTTCATCAAGGGTGGCACAACACAAGTATTATCATAATCATTATCATTGCAAGCAAGCGGGGAAAAAGTGAAACTCTCATAGCATGGCATGGTCATGGTATCACAATCAACAATTCCACATGATCAACAATGTTATCAAGCCACACATCACATGGGAAAATGAAAGAAGCATGTGACGTAGCAATTGTATCCTCAAGATCATGCATGCACTCATAAGTCATCATGTCCACTAGTGGGATCATGGCATCATCAACACCTATGTTGTTACCTTTGTAGGCCGACTCATTTGAAGTAGGTGTTGTGGAAGTAGGAGGATCCATGTGGTCGACATGTTCATCTTGAAGCAAGCATGGTGAGATATCATCATCTTCATGCACCATGTACATCTTCTCCATGATCGGGAACTCGTCCTTCGTGGAACCTAGTGCAACATAAGAAGACACCATAGAGGTAGAGGTTAATGTGTTAGAAAATGTGATGTCCTCCAAGGACCTATCAACTACCTCTCTCAACTCACTTGGTGTATCACTCATGTCCTCCAAATGGAAGCACTCAAACTCACATATGGGGTGGGAGGCACTCAACTCACCATCACTCTCACTCAAGTGGGCTAAGTGGCTCCATGCTCACATGGGATTGGTACCAACTCATCAATCAAGCATATAGGAGTAGGCTCGACTTTCTCATCTCCATGCGCCTCCTTGGTTGAAGGGAAATTCCCATGCTCAACCATCTCAACTCCATGCGCCTCCATAGGTGAAGGGAGAATCCTCACCATGCTCAAGTCCATCGCCTCCCAAGTCGTCCTCCATCGTGGGCGCCGTAGTGTCGTGGAGAGATAGGCTTGGATCCACATCATCCTTGAGTTGACCTTGTTGATCTTCATCTTGAAGTGTGGGCGCTAAATGCTTCTTGGTGGCTTGTGCTTGTAGCTTGTCGAAGTAGAGCGTCTTGGCGTTTGGCGTTGTGCATTGCCATGCCACATGACCCTTGGCCTTGCACACCTCACATAGGAGATTGGGACATTCCTGTGGAGGGTGGCCTTGTTGCTTGCACTTGTAGCATCGGAGTCCATAGGCATGTGACAAGGTAGGGGCCCTTGTGGTGGTGGCACAAGATGTGGGAGTCGCCTTATGAGGGAGGTCCTCTTGATGTGCCCTCTCCACCCTTGGAGTGGTAGACACCCTATGATGGTGTTTGTCGCCTTCATGTCAAGGCTCTCGTCTTCGTGCTTCATCACCATGTCTTGATGAGTGTCGTCGATGATCCTTGGGGGATATTGGTCGATGGCGATCATGAGGTGGCTTGAGGCGGCGAAGATCATGTGGTGACGTATGTCGATGGAGACCATGAGGTGGTAGTGGTCGACGACTATCATGAGATGGTGTGAGTCGATGACGGTCCTTGCCATGCCTAGATGATGGCTTATGCGACTTGGCATGTTGCTTGTGGCGCCTTGTGGAGCTCGGAGAAGAGTGTCAATGACGATCATGTTGGGGACGCTCTTGATGCTCCATATGATGTACTTGAGGTTGACGATCTTGTGCATAAGCACTCTCATGGTGGCGCCTTGTGGAGCTCGGAGACGAGTGTCGATGACGATCATGATGGGGACGCTCTTGATGATCCATATGATGGTGCCATCGTGGAGGTCCTCTATCTTCATATGTAGCTCCATTGGCCAAGTAGAGGTACGTGGAGGCACCGGCGTTGCTCATGGTGGGGTCGAGGTGAGGCTCCGCCATGGTGTCGATGTCGTACGCGTGGCGTTGTTCCACCATGTCGTCGATGTCGAAGGCGTGGCGTTGCTCCACCATGTCGTCGATGTCGTACTCATGGTGTTGCTCCACCATGTCGTCCATGCTTGGTGAGCCATTGTCGATGTAGAGCTCGTTGAAGTCGAAGATGTCGGTGATGCTTGGGGAGCCATGGTCGTTGTCGAGCTCCTCGATGTCGGACATGCCGATGATGCTTGCGGAGCCATAGTCGGAGTAGAGCTCCACATGTTCCTCCACATCCGCGGTGCTTGAAGAGGTATCCTCCTCGAAGTGCTCCGTGTACTCCTCCGTGTCGTCTTCTTCGCTATCCATGTTAGCACGACAAGATCTATATGGAGGGTGTTAGTGGAAGAACACTACCTCGCAATCTTACCGTGGTATGACAAGATTGGGGTGATCCAGCAAACCGAAAGCAAAAACAATTGTATCGGGCACTCACACAAAGACACACGCAAAAGCTAGCAAATATGGTGTTAGGTGAGTATGGTGTAAAGCCAAAAAACGAAATCCGAAATAAAGTTTGTTGTCAAGAGTGGGTGAAATCCAAAAATCAAATGTCAAAGCAATGATCACTATAAACACGGAAAAGATATGGAACACACACACGAGATGAACGGGGTTAGTGTGACCAAGGAATGAGCGGAAAAGTGTAAGAACCCAAAAGCAAGGGTGCTCGGTGTCACACTAACACAAGGAGAGGCAAAGCTTTGGTTCCAAACGGAGAGACAACAAGATTTACACGTAGTCTCTCTTCTCTTTTCTCTCTTTTGCTTAAAAGCTTTTTCTCTTTTGTATTTGGTGGTGATACGTCTCAAACGTATCTATAATTTCTTATGTTCCATGCTAGTTTTATGACAACACTCACATGTTTTATACACACTTTATAATGATTTTATGCAGTTTCCGGAACTAACCTATTAACAAGATGCCGAAGTGCCAGTTCCTGTTTTCTGCTGTTTTTGGTTCCAGAAAGGCTGTTCGGGCAATATTCTTGGAATTGGACGAAACAAAAGCCCACGATCTTATATTTCACGGAAGGTTCCAGAAGTACGAAGGGGAGACGAGGAAGGGAAGCAGGGGACCCACACCATATGGCGGCGCGGGTGGCCCCATGACCGCGCCGACCTATGGGGAGGGAGCCCCTGGCTCCTCCGACTCCGCCTCCTCGCCTATATAATCTCTTGTGACCTAAAAACCCGATACCAATTGACGAAACTCCAGAAAGACTCCAAGGATGCCGCCGCCATCGCGAAACTCCGTTTTGGGGGACAGAAGTCTCTGTTCCGGCACGCCGCCGGGACGGGGAATTGCCCCCGGAGTCATCTCCATCGACACCACCGCCATCTTCATCGCCATTGCTGTCTCCCATGATGAGGAGGGAGTAGTTCTCTCCCGAGGCTGAGGGCTGTACCGGTAGTTATGTGGTTCATCTCTCTCTCCCATGGTGTGATCTTTATGTGATCATGAGCTTTGTATCACTATTAATCTATGTGCTACTCTAGTGATGTTATTAAAGTAGTCTATTCCTCCTTCATGATGTAATGTTGACAGTGCGTGCATCATGTAGTACTTGGCGTAGGTTATGATTGTAATCTCTTGTAGATTATGAAGTTAACTATTACTATGATTATATTGATGCGATCTATTCCCCCTTTCATAGCTATTGTTGACAGTGTGTGTAGTGACCTCACTTTAAAAAGTGCAAGTCCCTGTGCATTACTGCTAGTCCCGGATCGAACTGCTAGCACACACAATTTAAGATGTAATATCAAATAGCAAAGGTCAATATTACATCTCATGATCCAGAAAATAAAATAGTTCATTACAACTTGCATAGCTCTCAGCTAGCACTTATTCAGAGTTCACAACGGAATGTAAAACATAAAGCATGGAGCCATCTTTATTCATGATGCCACAGGCAGACATGTTGAGCGAAGACTCGTAACCCTAATCCAATGTTCTTCAATGAGAATTGTAACCTGCAACATGAAAGGTTGCAGCCACGAATGGTCAATACATTTGGAATTGTATTGGCAAGATGACACTATAGTGGACTCGAATGGCAACCTAACACTTATGTGTACATTTGGCTGGTAGAGCTCAGACAATTTTGCGTAAAGCAAGTTTTTACCTATCATTTATCAAAACATTTTATCTTCTATTAAGCGGTATCATTGATAGAAACCAATGAACCTAGAATACCACTGATGGAAACCCGTGAATTCCTCCTACCCTTGTTCACCCATCAAATTTTAATTTAAGAAGTTGGGATGAGGAGACTTTCGAACAGGATCCTTGTCAGTTCGCTCAAATTGTCCGTAACCGGGGACATGGCTAAGTACTTAGTTTTAACACTCTGCAGAGGTTGTACAAATTCACCCACATGACCTAGTCTGCTCTTCTTCCATGATGCACATTTTGCTCAAATGGACAGATGTTGACTAGGACGAGACTTTTCCGAAGTAATCCCCCAGACCATCCTCTACGGACCCATACCAACCTACAATCCCCTACATCATCTGTCACGTAGGATCCGGGTTCTCACAACATACTCCGTCAAGTCAGAGCCCATATAGCATGTGGTTGTACGGTAAACTAATGAGCAAGGTTGTCTACAATCTCTTTAATCCTGGGTGACTTTCCGCAAATGTGCACTCACACCAGGGTATCGCCGTTGATAGGGCCCCCTGATGTAGCCACCCGCTCCAAAACTCCACCATTCACCCAGGTAGTTCAATAAATTTAGTTGTTTTTCCTTAACCACTAGCAAAACATTTTCATAGCATAGCTAAGCATCCTACTAAGTTTAATGGCGACAAAAGATACAAGTCAAAATCAAGTACCTAATCTACTAGGTGTGAATAGCAAAGCATATGATCCTATACATGCATACTACAAAAATTACTACAGTGCATATGTAAAACTGGGACATTTGTGATTGGTGTGTCACTTGCCTTTTTGTAGTCGAAGAGTGTTCTCTTTTCTTTTAACAAAACACGCCGCTCTTCAAACGAACTATAAAATAAAATATAGCACAACATAAACACACAATTCATAACAACATAATACAATCAAGAAAAACAATTTGGAAAATGCTCTATGGTACTAAGGTGTGGCATGAGGTTTGACTTGCAAGATAGGTGTCGGGATTTGGTTCATGGATACTAATGGATTACAAGGGTTTAACACATGGAATGTGTGGTAGGGTTTCTCGACCTCACCGGAGCAAGGTGAAAATATAAGATATGACATGTCACACTTTACTCAAATAAATCATTTATTATTTGAATAATATGTACTAGGATAAATATGTTTTGGAGAGATGTGATCATGGAACAAGATGAATGTGTCTAAATGATTTGCATAGCGGAGGAACTATATTGCGGACCACAGAAATACCACGAAAACAAAGCGTGCGAATCCGACATTCAAAATGTCTAGAATGATCTAGGCATTTTACTGATTTTAACGATATAAAGTTTGTGGAAAACCAACGTGTAGAACTCAAGGTATGGATTTTACAATACGCGGTTAGAATTCTAGTGGTGTCCGAAAAGTTGTCCGAACAAGTCGCTCGGATGGGACACGAAAGTTGTAGGGAATATAATTACGAACTTAAACAACAGAGAAAACATCTAAAAATGGAGCTCTAGATCTGTATTTATAATTTTCAAAGATTGACATGAGCTAGACAGCTAGTACATTCTAATACGAACTGATGGATTGATCGATCACCGTGTACTTAATAGGGCACGTGGCATGACATAATAGGCTAAGTGGTTCAGTATGTAGTATGTGCTAGGTGTACGTGCACTTGAAACTGGAAGGTTTAGTCGTCCTGATTAAATTCATGGTTGATCTAGCGATCCAACTACACCCAAAAGAAATATGCGCCTGCTAGCCATCCTTTTCTGCTTTCTATTGTTTTACGTACGAGTCGGAGATGAACTTCCTTGATTGGAACTAGATACGTAGATCACATGCTACAGATCAAATAACGAAGGATGACGGTGCCATACCAGCCGTTTTAGTCAGGTATAGAGAAGCAGTGAGGTCGTCCTGGTTGCGGCTCACGTGTGGAGGCGGCCAGAGATGATGCGGGCGTCGGCGAGGTACGGTCGTGGACGAGCTCATCGGTTGGCTGCGTTAAAAATCAAACAAAGGTGTCTGGTGTAAGAAGAATTATGGGATGCGTAACCCTAATCGAGCCGCACAGTGCTTATATTTATATGGACAATTACATAGCGTACATACACAGGAGATGTACAACTACTTTAACACCCTCCCTCAATCATAACTTATCTAAAGTTAAGATTGCGACCAAAGGCTTTTAATTGTCGTGTAGCCAGTGACTTGGTAAAACCATCTGCCACTTGATCTCCTGAAGGAATGAATCGAATGTCCAAAAGCTTCCAAGCAACTCTCTCACGAACAAAGTGATAGTCCACCTCAATATGCTTAGTCTTAGCATGGAACACTGGATTAGCAGAGAGATACGTTGCTCCAATATTATCGCACCATAAAACAGCCGCTCGAGACTGCGGCACTCCCAACTCTGTAAGTAAGGTCTGCACCCAAATAACCTCTGCAGTGGCATTAGCAAGAGCTTTGTACTCAGCCTCAGTACTAGATCTGGAAACTGTAGCCTGTTTCCTAGCACTCCATGAGATCAAATTTGATCCAAAGTATACTGCAAAGCCACTAGTAGATCTTCTATCATCAGGGCATCCTGCCCAATCCGCATCAGAGAAAGCACTGACCAATGTAGAAGAACAACCACTAAAGCGCAATCCAAGGGAGATTGTACCCTGCAAGTACCTCAAAATCCGCTTGACTGTTGTCCAATGCACTGTCGTAGGAGCATGAAGAAATTGACATACTTTATTAACTGAGAAAGCAATATCAGGTCTAGTCAAAGTAATATATTGAAGAGCTCCAACGATGCTTCTGTAGCGTGTAGAATCTTCAGAACTCAGTACTTCACCATCAACCAAAGACAGCTTATCAGACACCGATAATGGAGTATCAACTGTCTTACATAAAGTCATATTCACACGCTGAAGCAAATCCTTGGCATATTTTTCCTGAGACATAACAAGACCACCATGAACTGGTTTAACCTCAATGCCAAGAAAATAGTGCAACGCCCCCAAATCCTTGAGAGCAAAATCAGCACCAAGGTCACAAAGTAGAGCATCAACTGCCTTCTCTGAGGAGCTAGCAACAACAATGTCATCAACATAAACACAGATATTCCCCCTTTGTTGTAGAAAAACAGAAAAGTATCTGCCTTGGATGCAGAAAAACCAAGAGACTGAAGTTTAGAACTGAGCCGAGAATACCAAGCTCGAGGCGCCTGTTTGAGCCCATACAAAGCTTTATCTAGCTTGCACACATATCCCAGTCGAGACTCATACCCAGGTGGTTGTCTCATATAGACCTCCTCCTCCAGAACACCATGTAAAAACGCGTTCTTTACATCTAGCTGACGGAGTGTCCATCCGCGGGACACTGCAATAGACAAGACAAGACGAATAGTAGCTGCCTTGACAACAGGACTGAAAGTGTCCTCATAGTCAATACCATACCGTTGCTTGAACCCTTTCGCAACCAAACGAGCTTTATAGCGGTCCACAGTGCCATCAGCCTTACGCTTCACTTTATAGACCCATTTGCAGTCAATGATATTTTGGCCCCTAGCAGGAGGCACCAAGTGCCAAGTTTTGTTCTTCATGAGAGCAAGGTATTCCTCATCCATGGCTGCTTTCCAACGAGGGTCCGAGAATGCTTCACTCGAACTCGTAGGTTCACCAGTACTGCAAAAATTGCCAAACCGAATGCGATCATAACGGATAGTACCATCAGTGAACTCTTTTGGCCGGGAAATACCACTTTGAAGGCGTGTATGGCGCCGTTCCTGCACTGGTGCAGCAGTAGCTACAGGAACCAAAGCCATAGAAGATCCTGAGGTGTCAACAGAATCAGCACCGGGATCCGCAGAAGCAGCAGTGTCCGCCACAGTCGATCCAGACAACTCTGTGGCCAGCGGCAAGGAAACAACAGTGGGCGTAGAAGATCCAGGCGTGCGGGAGCTGTCAGCCGACAGCAGCGGGAGAGATTCTCCGCGTCGCGAGGCAGGCGAGTGGAGGGGCGCCACGTCGTGTACACGCCCGTGAGTGGAGGGGACCAGCGCCGATCTCGGAGCGCCTGGCGCGCTCGTGGCCTGGGCACCTGACGCGCGTGATCCCGAGGGAGATTTCGCCAGGGACAGCGGACTGCCGCCAGAATCTGCATCGGTACTCGTGCCAGCACCTGAAACATCAGCAGAAACACTTCCAGGCACAGAAAAATCAGCAGATTCAGCAGGAACAGTAACCGTAGGATTATCATCAGTGTTAGCTGGTACAACACGCTCCTCATGACCATGCAAAATAGAAGGTTGCAAATGAAGAGGAAGAAGATGAATTTCAGCCCGCAACCGAGCTCCCGCATTAGAGTGAAGAGAGGCAAAAGGAAACACCGTCTCATCAAAGACAACATCACGTGAGATATACACACGCCCAGTAGAGATATCAAGACACTTGTAGCCTTTATGAACATTGCTATACCCAAGAAAAGCACACTGTTTAGAGCGGAATTCTAACTTGCGCTTGTTATAAGGACGAAGATTGGGCCAACATGCACACCCAAAAATCCGTAAAAGGGAGTAGTCACTCTTATTACCATGAAGACGCTCAATAGGGGTTTGGGACTGAATGACTTTGCCAGGGAGACGATTGATGAGATAGACCGCTGTAAGAAACGCTTCGTCCCAAAACTTGAGAGGCATGGAAGCATATGCAAGAAGCGAGAGACCGACCTCGACAATATGTCGATGTTTACGCTCAGCGGGGCCATTCTGTTGATGTGCATGAGGACAAGAAACAAGGTGAGTGATGCCAATGCGCTGAAAAAAAGAATTGAGTTTTTGATACTCACCACCCCAATCGGTTTGCATGGCAATAATTTTCTTATCAAAGAGACGTTCAACAAGATGTTGGAAATCATGAAACTTTTGAAAGACATCAAATTTATTTTTCAACAAATAGATCCATGTGAACTTGATGAAATCATCAATAAAACTGACATAGTATTTATATCTTCCAACAGAATCAGGGGCCCTAGACAAGTTCAAGTGGAGACATAGACACACTAGAAGACTTGGGGTATGGGAGTTGATGACTTTTAGCCTATTGACAAGCATCACAAACAGACTCTTTAATTGACTCACTAAACGGAATTTTATTATCTCGAGGAACTTGATGAACTATACTTGACGAAGGATGACCTAGACGCCTATGCCAAAGCGAAGATGATGACTTGGCAACACCATGTGCTTGCCGATCCAGGGATGAAGCAGAGGACTCCAATGCCGGTACAGGATAGAGACCACCCACACAGCTACCTTGAAGAAGAATTCTCCTCGTGTCCTGATCCTTAACAAAAAAGGAATTAGGCCAATACTCAACAAAGGCATGATTACCTTGGGCTAGACGACTAGTTGACAAGAGATTTTTAGTGGCTTGAGGAACATGGAGGATGTTTTTAAGATGCAAGTCACGGTGAGGAGTATGAAGTACAGAACTACCAACATGATGAATATCCATACCTCTACCATTTGCTGTGTGAATCTGCTCATTCCCATTGTAGTGCTCCCTCACATGCATCTTGTCGAGCTCGCTTGTAATGTGATCAGTTGCCCCGGAGTCGCTGTACCAATTTGTATCAATGCCATATGAACCAGAATCAACAGCCGCACCTGCTGACCTCTCAGGACCATGATAATTCTTCTGGAACCTTTTCCAACAATTCAGCGATGTGTGGCCCTCCTTGCCACAAACTTGGCACACCGGCCTAGGACCCTGATCACCACCTCCATACTGAGAGCGATAGTTTTGCTGATTGTTGTTGCCACGACCACCATTACCTCGGTTGTCATAGTTGTTGTTGGGGCATCTGTCATTGCCGCGGTAATTATTTCCGCGCTGATCATAGCCACCATTGTTTCCGCGCTGATCATAGCCACCGCGTCCACCACCACGGCCATCCTGGCCACGGTATCCACGACCACCATGAGTCGCGGCATTTGCAGAGGAGCCAACACCCGGGTTTCTGTTCTCAATCCGAGCTTCAGCTGCAAGGAGCATCGAATACAGATCTCCCATACTGATGGTCTTCTGCGCCTTGAGAATTGCATTGACGGAAGCCACGAAACCGTCATAATCTTCATCGAGACTAGTGAGAACATATGATATAATGTCATCATTGGCCAGGGGCTTGCCGGCTGTTGCCATCTCATCAGCGAGGCTTTTGATCTGTCCAAAGAAGACAGAGGCAGTCTTGTTCTCCTTCCTGGTTTGATTCATGCGAGTACGGAGATTGACGACGCGAGACCGAGACTGAGAAGAAAACATCTCGATAACTGCACCCCAGACACCGGCGGCGCTAGTCTGTCCAACCATCTGGACAAGAATCTCCTTTGACATGTTCCTCAGAAGATAGCCGAGGACAAACTGATCCTGCGCAATCCAGCGAGCATACTCCGGGTTCGGGATAGTCATCTCCTTCCCGTCAGCTCCTGTGGTAGTCACCTCCTTCGGCGGTTCCGCCGCCGTCCCATCGAGGTAGCCGTACAGAAGGGCACCACGGATGTCAGGGAGAATCTGGGCTTGCCAGAGGAGGAAATTATCACCGTTAAGCTTCTCGGTGACCACGCCGTTGAGGACGCCTGAAGTTGCAGTCGACGAGGACGAAGCTCCAGGCAACATGGCGACAGCGCAAAGGAAAAACGACGCGGCGGCTCAGACGTCGTCGAGGGTTTTCGACGCGGCGGCGACTTTCGGCGAGGACTAGATGCGATCAGAGGAGCCTAACTCTGATACCATGTAAGAAGAATTATGGGATGCGTAACCCTAATCGGGCCGCACGGTGCTTATATTTATATGGACAATTACATAGCGTACATACACAGGAGATCTACAGATATACGTATACACGTTTGTACAAGTACTTTAACATCTGGAAGATGCGCAAGGATGAGACAAGACAAATGGATCCAAAAGGAGGCGGCGGGGTTTACGGTTTTGGTTGGAATTGTATCCGAAATGTGGCGGAACATTGAACTCCGGCGAAGAAATGATGCACCATCATGTCTTTGAGGAAGGTCTTGACGAGGAGAGTATTCGGTTGAAAGGAATTGGCGAAGTGATCAAGGAGAGCGACTAAAACCTGTGATGAACTCCAGTTTGAGGCTAAATTGGCATGGATGGTATGAGTTGTAGAGAGGATCTCTCGGAAAAGTTTGAGAACGAAAGAGATGGAGACGAATGAGAGACACATGGTGCTCCTCCTAGTTTGCATTGATATGGTCTGAGGGAAGAGATCGGGAGGTGTATGCCGACGGGTGGCATTCGGTTCACCGTTGGTGTTTGGGAGATTAAGTCCACTAAATTCCCTGAACGGATTCCCCATTGAAGTTGGAGTAACTTTCGTGTTCAACTCAACAAGAAACGGCCACACAATTGATGGAAAAATTGAAGAGGAGGAGATGGTTGCCATGGCTGTACGTTACCTGTAGAAGTACGTGAACATGAGGAGGAAGACGAGCGAGCTCGGTCGGTCAAATGGGCCACTTCGGCTGGATCGGCCCAGACTGGGCCTGTTGGCCGTTTTGGTTAGTTTAGTTTTTTTCTCTATTTCTATTTCCTTGAGTTAAATTCAAAACCAGAATTGATTGAAAGCACATTCAAAACATTTAAGAAAATTATGTTTAAAACAAAAAAACCAGGTGCAATGATAATTTGAAAAAAAACATTTTGACCCTGGTTTTATTTGAAAATATATTTTAAAAACTAAAAATATTGCATGTACGCATATATGGCCATTCTATGCATAATTTCAAAGTAGTGTTTTGTTTTCAAATATTTTGAAAATCAAAGGTTTATGAAAATACTATGTTGGGAAAATACATTTAAATACTGATCAAAAGTTTTATTTCCTTGTGAATTTTAAACCAAAACAATCAAACAAACACTTGCTTTATTTTATTTTCACATTCCAAAATTTAGAAAATTTTGGGATGTGACAGACTACCACCCTTAAAAAAAATCTCGTCCCCGAGATTTGAAGAAGCTAGAAAGAAAATAGGTTTGGCATATGTCGAGGTGGGCTACCACCCTTAAAAGAAACTTTTGTAGGTAGTCTTAGGTCTTGGGTTTGGGCTAAGTTCATCTTGGGTATCACTTGGCACATCCGAGGATATGACTTGACACTCGGTCATCTTTTCAAACATCTATGGCTTCTGACTTCATATCCAGTAGGTGGTTGTTTATTCACATCTAGTGAACGACATATAACTTCAAGGTAACTTGAGTAGGCTTTTCCTCACATTTGGGATTCTAATCCATATAGGATGGTGGTTGACTACTTTTGGCACTGAGAGGTCACTCTTGGGGTCAATCAGGAGACCAAAATATGAAAACTTCATGACATCCTTCATCATTTTCTTCTTGGTGTCTTCGACGGTCGTCCACTACCTCTAAACTAGTGGTTGGATCTTCAATCTCACACGTAGTCCTACGTTTGGCAGCACTTGCCTACTATAAAGGTATAATATTTATCCATCTTAAGGTTCAGGTTTATCAGCGATGTCTCACTTGTAGGTATGTCTCTCTAGATTCGCAAAGTCAACATTACGAAAGCGAATAATAAGAGTAGTAGGAATGGTGATCAATCTATCCTGCACCCAGATTATTACTCCGTATTTGATTTATTGAATCTCGTATTCTAACACTTGGTCAACCTCACAAGTTTGACAAAAACTTCCATGGGAAAATGAATCAATGTTTCAATCCCCATTATTGAACTATTTTAAAAACATTTCTATCGATCCTTAACTAGGGTTTTGCGTATCTCACACTCCTTCCTTCTTCATCTTGATAAGGAACATCAAGGTTGGTTTTGCTATGTTTTCTTCATGACGATTTGTCGAGAAGACACTTGCTAGGTTGGGGTATAGATGAGAATGGATAGAAAGATTATAAAGAAGGTTCCTACCCAAACATAGAAAATCAATGCAATTCATCAAACAACAAGCATCAAGCAACATGGTTCAAACACACACCAAACTAGTATGGTCATACCACAATTTGGCAAGATCAATACTTTGCTACGTTATCGTTGGTTCGATAAAAGAGAAATATTGGTGGTCTACTCTATTTCTACTTTCAATGCTTCAAGTTTCTCTTCTACTTCATTAATGTATCTCTGAGTGTCGTGCAATATGCATCTGAGTCTTTCTTCATGTTCTTGGTTGGCCTTCTATGTATATCATCATGTAGAGTCTGGTAAAAAAAAATTTGAAGCATCAGTCTCCCTCTTCAGGCACAAGGTTATCATCTCTACTTTCTGGATGGTTTCATAAGGTAGGTCATCTAAGGTAAGAGGAAAACATTTTTGAAGATGGAGTAGGTGAGAATACTAGAAGTTTACAAATCAACCGTCCTTTTAATGGAAGTAGTGATGCGGGGTGGCCTTCGGACACCTCCACCTCAAGACCGTCAAGTGCAGCCCCGCCTATCGTCGACGCTACACCATGGCCAAGGAGTCCCCCAAGTGGACCAACAACACAAACCCCCGCCATATATGTCAAGGTGAACTCTTTCCTCTCTATGGTCGACCTCAACACCAACTTGAATGGTATGCTACCTCATGCCTATCATCATTGTGTCTATAGGTGCCGACATCGACAAGGACCAAGAGAGAAGGAACTCCCATGGTGCAAGGAAGAGAGAAGAAGAACAAGGAAAGAAGAGAAGAAGGAAGAGGAAGAAGAGGCGGGAGGAAGAGGCCCAGCCTGGCCGGTCCAGGACCCGGTCAGACCGGACCCATAGCCGGGACATCCGGTCCCGAGGCCCGGTCAGCCGGGCGCCCAGCCGGATTCCCTGCACTCGTACCGGAAGGCGGCCAGGAAACTTCACAAGTTCCCGGTTGGCGCCGGTCGACCGGACCCAGGACCGGACCACCCGGTCCACGAGCCCGGTCCGGCCAGGATCCCAAACCGGATTTCACGGGTTCGGCTCGACCGGGACGACCCGAGTCGGTCCACCACTTACCTGTTCGGCCCAAGCTGCCTTGTATGCCTATATAAGCACCTAGGTCACCCCCTTAGCTCTTTAGACAAGATGATAGCTTAAACATGACTTTGAGCTTTGTCTCCCTAGGGTTAGCATCCCTCTGTAATCAAGGCAACCCTTGTTGTTGATTTGGATATTGTTGAGTGAGATTCTAGTGCAAGTCACTCTCTCTCCCTCACCAATCTCTTTTCTCCAACACCAATCTCTCACCTCGGAATTCTACCGCGCGTCTCTTCGGGTTGATTCTATTGGCGTGGTCCATCGAGCCACGAGGGTAAGTATCGATTGTATCGGGTAGGTGTGCGTGCGTGAGTTCCTCGTGTTCTTCGTGTTCTTCGTGTTCTTCGCGCTCTCCCTCTCCTTCCCCTTGGATTTCGGGTCAACCGCAAGATCGGGCCACACACGGGGTCTTAGACCTCATCATATGGTATCAGCAGCCTTTGGTTTTCGCGGATTTGACCCCCCACCCATCCAATTTCGTCTCTAAAAATTTTCCCCAAAAATCCCCCAAAAATAGCCCTAATTTGCCTTTTGATGGATCTGCGATTTGGTTGCGTTTTGAGTGGTTTTGGTCCATGGATTTGGTGTTGGAGTGCTTGATCTACTATCTCCCCAACTTTTAGCCCCCAATTCCATCATTTCCCTTCGTTTTGGTCGATTTGGCTTGATTTCGCTCAAGAACAGGAGAGAGAAAAGCGTGCCCGCGAAATCCGGTCAGCCGGGCGCCAACCGGGCCGGTGGACCGGACAGCCTGGCGCCAGGGCCGGTCAACCGGGCGCCAGACCGGGCGCCAACTGGGCGCAAACCGGGCCAGAACCCGGTCAACCGGGCTATAGACCGGGCAGCCCGGTCCAGGGCCTGGTCAACCGGGCACCAACCGGGCGCCACCTCCACCACCACCTCCGCCAACCACCGCCACCCTCTCCGCCGCCGGCAAGCACCGCCACCCTCCCCAAACCACCGGTAAACATCACCGCGGCCCCATAACCTCCGCCGCAACCGCAAGGGCATCGACACCACCCACCACCGGCTTACCACCGCCACCACCGCCAAGCTACTTTGACCGTTTTCATCCGCTAACTTGTGTTTGCTTGTTCCGGTTTGAGTGCCTTGTTTGTGCCACTAACCCGCAGCTCCGAAGCAAGCGACGACATCCTCGGCACCCCGGACTTGCAACCGTACTCTTGACACCACCGCCATCATCGCAAGTTGTGTGTTCCGACACCGCCTAACATCTTAGGTATAACTTTCATTCCCCTTGTAACCCCTCTTCTTTTGCGATCTATCCTATCGAGCATTGCTTATCAAGTGTTGCGAGACATTGCACGTGGCCCCGATTGTGAGGTGTGTGCGTAGTGTGGAGTCAAGCTTCTAAGCAAAACTCGAGTGGCAAGATAGCAAAAGTGAGCTAACGCTAACATAGAGCGTGAAAAAGAAAGAAAAGCACCAAAAGAGTGCAAGTGCCATCATACATACAAAAGTGTACAAAGTGCCACCATAGATACAATAGAGTGCAAGTGCCACCATATACAAAAGAGAAAAAGCTTTTAAGCAAAAGAGAGAAGAGAAGAGAGGCCGCGTGTGAATCTTGTTGTCTCTTCGTTTGCAACCAAAGCTTTGATCTCTTCTTGTGTTAGTGTGACACCGAGCACCCTTGATTAAGGGCTTCTTACACCTTTCCGCTCATTCCTTGGTCGCACTAACCCCGTTCATCTCGTGTGTGTGTTCCATATCTTTTCCGTGTTTATAGTGATCAACGCTTTGACATTTGATTTTTGGATTTCCACCACTCTTGAAAATACACTTGATTTCGGATTTCGTCTTTTGGCTTTCCACCACACTCACCTACCACCATATTTGCTAGCTTTTGCGTGTGTCTTTGTGTGAGTGCCCGATACAATTGTTCTAACTCTCGGTTTGTTGGATCACCCCAATCTTGTCATACCACGGTAAGGTTGCGAGGTAGTGTTCTTCCACTAACATACACCATATAGATACCATCGTGCTAACATGGATAGCGAAGATGAAGATACGGAGGAGTACATGGAGCACTTCGAGGAGGATACCTCTTCAAGCACCGCGGAAGTGGAGGAACATGTGGAGCTCTACACCGACTATGGCTCCACGACCATCGCCAACATGACCGACATCGAGGAGCTCTACACCGACTATGGCTCCGCGAGCATCGCCAACATGGACGACATGGTGGAGCACCACCTTGAGGACGACATCGACGAGCTCTACATCGACAATGGCTCATCAAGCATGGACGTCATGGTGGAGCAACGCCACGACTACGACATCGACACCATGGCGGAGCCTCACCTCGACTACACCTTGAACAACGCCGAGGCGCCCACATACCCATACTTGGCCAATGGAGCTACATATGAAGACCGAGGACCTCCACGATGGCACCATCTCATGGATCATCAAGAGCGTCCCCAACATGATCGTCTTCGACATTGGTCTCCGAGCTCCCCAAGGCGCCATCACAAGAGTGCTTATGCACAAGATCATCGACATCAAGGACATCATATGGAGCATCAAGAGCGCCCCCAACATGATCGCCATCGACACGCTTCTCCAAGCTCCACATGGCACAACAAGCAACATGCCAAGTCGCATGAGCCGTCATCTAGGCATGACAAGGACCGTCATCGACTCACACCATCTCATGATCGTCGTCGACCACCACCACCTCATGGTCTACATCGACATCCGTCCACACATGATCTTCGATGACACCACTCAAGACATGGTGATGAGGCAAGAAGACGAGAGCCTCGACATGAAGACCTTCCTCATACGGCGACTCCTACCTCTTGTGCCACCACCACAATGGCCCCTACTTCGCCATACGCCTATGGACTCCGATGCTACAAGTGCAAGCAACAAGGCCACCCTCCACGGGAATGTCCCAATCTCCTATGTGAGGTGTGCAAGGCAAAGGGTCACATAGCATGGCAATGCACAACGCCAAGCGCCAAGAAGCTCTACTTCGACGAGCTCAATGCACAAGTCTCCAAGATGCCACCACTTGAGGACGACTTAGGAGGCAAGGGAGTTGAGCATGGTGAGCATGGGATTCTCCCTTCACCTACGGAGGCGCATGGAGTTGAGCATGGTGAGCATGGGATTCTCCCTTCACCTAAGGAGGCGCATGGAGTTGAGATGGTTGAGCATGGGAATTTCCCTTCAACCAAGGAGGCGCATGGAGATGAGAAAGTCGAGCCTACTCCTATATGCTTCATTGATGAGTTGGTACCAATCCCATGTGAGCATGAGAGCCACTTAGCCCACTTGAGTGAGAGTGATAGTGAGTTGAGTGACTTCCACCCCATATGTGAGTTTGAGTGCTTCCATTTGGAGGACATGAGTGATACACAAAGTGAGTTGAGAGAGGTAGATGATAGGTCCATGGAGGACATCGCATTTGCTAACACATTAACCTCTCCCTCGTTTGTGTCTTCTTATGTTGCACTAGGTTCCACGGAGGACGAGTTCCCACTCATGGAGAAGATGTACATGGTGCATGAAGACGATGATATCTCACCATGCTTGCTCCAAGATGGACATGTCGACCACATGGATCCTCCTACTTCCACAACACCTACTTCACATGAGTCGGCCTACAAAGGTAACAACATAGGTGTTGATGATGCCATGATCCCACTAGTGGACATGATGACTTATGAGTGCATGCATGATCTTGATGATACATTTGCTATGTCACATGCTACTTTCATTTTCCCATGCGATACTTTGCTTGATAACATTGTTGATCATGTGGAAGTGAATGTTTGTGATACCATGACCATGCCATGCTATGAGAGCTTCAATTTTTCCACCATTGCTTGCAATATGTCGACCACTTGCTCTTTACCATGTATTGCTTGCAATGATAATGACAAGGATGACATTAGCTTCCGCATGGTTTGCCCCAAATGTTTACACTCCTCCATGATCCTTGCATCCAAGATTGCGAACAATTGCTCTTTCTTATGCTTGGTATGCAAGAATGCTTATTTCATTGTCCACGAGATGGCCCCCATAGCCTTCTCACTTTTTGATGATCATGAGTTACCACATGCCATGAATGCAACTTCTTGCCATTTGCACCATCGCCATGCATTCCATACTATCTTGATTGACACTAATGGTGATGTGCACAAGACTTGGACCATCATGATGGATGATGTGTTCCTCTACCATGCACACATACTTTTTGTGTTGCTTCTTCCATGTGTAGGTACACGGACGACCGCTTCCACCGCCACGGAACATGAGTTGACGAAATGCGCAATTGAGAGCTACCCCAACAAGGGCCTTACCCATGGGATTCAAACCAAAGGGTATGTTTCCCAACTCCTTCGACATCGTGTGTTTCCGACATTTCTTGTCGAGCTTCCGGTTTGGTCCAATTCCTCGTCACCTCTTGTGCTTCTTATGCAACATATCTTGAAACATCTTGTTGGCACAATGGTTGTTGTATGTATTGATGATATCATCATACACTCCGAGGATCTCAAGGACCATGTCATACATGTGAGAGACACCCTATGCATCTTGTGCCACATGTTACACCAAAAGTTGCTCTCCTTTGGATTTCTCATTTCATCTTTGGCAATTGAAATGGATTCCTTGACACTTGAGGATACACATACTTGGCTCACGCCAACCATACTTTCCCAAGCTAGAAGTTTCCATCTCTTTGCCATTGCACATAACAATTTTGCCCCAAATTTTGCCACCGATACTTGCCTTTTGATTGTTCCATTTGTATGGGACAATGCTACACATCACATTTTTGACACTTTACAAACCAAACTTTTACATGCACAAACTTTTGCCCCACCAAATTTTGGATATATCGACACTCTTTTGGTTTCCATTTTTGCCAATTGCCTCTTGGAGAAACGACTTGATGCTTCGTATTTGATTGAGAGCCTCTTGTTCGCCGTTGGCATCCACAAGCTTTCCATTCGCAAGTTGTTTTTCCCCACGTTCTTCTTCGACCGAGACTTTGTCCCTCCACCACTACATGGGAGACCCATTATGGACTACAACAAAGACGCCCGCACTACGACGAGCATCCATAAGGATACAAGGGCACTTATACAAGTCCTTCACCAAGCTACAAGGATCAACGTCTACATCATCGGTGAGGAGGAGCAAGAGTCGAGGACGACTCTTCCCCAAGGGGGGGGGGGGAGATGATGCGGGGTGGCCTTCGGACACCTCCACCTCAAGACCGTCAAGTGCAGCCCCGCCTATCGTCGACGCCACACCATGGCCAAGGAGTCCCCCAAGTGGACCAACAACACAAACCCCCGCCATATATGTCAAGGTGAACTCTTTCCTCTCTATGGTCGACCTCAACACCAACTTGAATTGTATGCTACCTCATGCCTATCATCATTGTGTCTATAGGTGCCGACATCGACAAGGACCCAGAGAGAAGGAACTCCCATGGTGCAAGGAAGAGAGAAGAAGAACAAGGAAAGAAGAGAAGAAGGAAGAGGAAGAAGAGGCGGGAGGAAGAGGCCCAGCCTAGCCGGTCCAGGACCCGGTGTTGTGGGTATACTTCATGGGTGTACCATCGACAGTGCCTAGATCCGGCAAGCCCGGGTGGCCCACAGACGGTGATGAGGCATGTGGCCCATCAGGCGGCCCAGTTGCTGTTGATCATGAAGGAAGAAGTCCAGTCCAGGATCAGTAAGCCGGATCCGTACCGACATAGGAGTAACCCGGATCCATGGAGGCCCATGAGGAACCCGGATCCAGTACGATGTATATGGAAGGCGGATCCGTGACGTGCACGGCAAGATATTGTACCGTAGCTAGGCTGTCTGTAATCCGGCTAGGACTCTCCATGTAAACCCTAGATCCGTGCGCCTTTATAAGCCGGATCCCGGGAGCCCTAGAGGCACAACCACAACTCATTGTAACTACGCGAAAGCGCCCGGATAATTCCGGACAAGCGGCGGTAGGCCCTGTCATCGTGCAGGTGTTCCGAAGCTGGGTAACTCGCGTACCACCGTCCCGTGTGCACTCCGCCCTATGGCCCCTACTTCTTCTCCCCCTCGTGAGGATCCCTCCTCCGAGGTACCGTCGATTAGGCAACGACACCCGGTCAGACCGGACCCACAACCGGGACATCCGGTCCCAGGCCCGGTCAACCGGGCGCCCAACCGGATTCCCTGCCTCGTACCGGAAGGCGACCGGAAACTTCGCAAGTTCCCGGTTGGCGCCCGGTCGACCGGACCCAGGACCGGACCACCCGGTCACAGGCCCGGTCTGACCGGATCCCAAACCGGATTTCATGGGTTCGACTCGACCGGGACGACCCGAGTCGGTCCACCACTTACCTGTTCGGCCCAAGCTGCCTTGTATGCCTATATAAGCACCTAGGTCACCCCCTTAGCTCTTTAGACAAGATGATAGCTTAAACATGACTTTGAGCTTTGTCTCCCTAGGGTTAGCATCCCTCTGTAATCAAGGCAGCCCTTGTTGTTGATTTGGATATTGTTGAGTGAGATTCTAGTGCAAGTCACTCTCTCTCCCTCACCAATCTCTTTTCTCCAACACCAATCTCTCACCTCGGAATTCTACCGCGCGTCTCTTCCGAGTTGATTCTATTGGCGTGGTCCATCGAGCCACGAGGGTAAGTATCGATTGTATCGGGTAGGTGTGCGTGCGTGAGTTCCTCGTGTTCTTCGTGTTCTTCGTGTTCTTCGCGCTCTCCCTCTCCTTCCCCTTGGATTTCGGGTCAACCGCAAGATCGGGCCACACACGGGGTCTTAGACCTCATCAAGTAGGATTAGATAGATTTTTTCATCCTGGGTCTTCCTATTTTCTAATCCAAACCTAGGGTCACGAACCTACGGTCAACACAATGCTCTGATACCATCTGTAGTGACCTCACTTTAAAAAGTGCAAGTCCCTGTGCATTAGTGCTAGTCCCGGATCGAACTGCTAGCACACACAGTTTAAGATGTAATATCAAATAGCAAAGGTCAATATTACATCGCATGATCCAGAAAATAAAATAGTTCATTACAACTTGCATAGCTCTCAGCTAGCATAACATGAAAGGTTGCAACCACGAATGGTCAATACATTTGGAATTGTATAGGCAAGATGACACTATAGTGGACTCGAATGGCAACCTAACACTTATGTGTACATTTGGCTGGTAGAGCTCAGACAATTTTGCGTAAAGCAAGTTTTCACCTATCATTTATCAAAACATTTTATCTTCTATTAAGCTTTATCATTGATAGAAACCAATGAACCTAGAATACCACTGATGGAAACCAGTGAATTCCTCCTACCCTTGTTCACCCATCAAATTTTAATTTAAGAAGTTGGGATGAGGAGACTTTCGAACAGGATCCTTGTCCGTTCGCTCAAATTGTCCGTAACCGAGGACACGGCTAAGTACTTAGTTCTAACACTCTGTACAGGTTGTACAAATTTACCCACATGACCTAGTCTGATCTTCTTCCATGATGCACATTTTGCTCAAATGGACAGATGTTGACTAGGACGAGACTTTTCTGAAGTAATCCCCCAGACCATCCTCTATGGACCCGTACCAACCTACAATCCCCTACATCATCTGTCACATAGGATCCGGGTTCTCACAACATACTCCGTCAAGCCAGAGCCCATATAGCATGTGGTTGTACGGTAAGCTAATGAGCAAGGTTGTCTACAATCTCTTTAATCCTGGGTGATTTTCCGCAAATGTGCACTCACACCAGGGTATCGCCATTGACAGGGCCCCCTGATGTAGCCACCCGCTCCAAAACTCCACCATTCACCCAGGTAGTTCATTAAACTTAGTTGTTTTTCCTTAACCACTAGCAAAACATTTTCATAGCATAGCTAAACATCCTACTAAGTTTAATGGCGACAAAAGATACAAGTCAAAATCAAGTACCTAATCTACTAGGTGTGAATAGCAAAGCATATGATCCTATACATGCATACTACAAAAATTACTACAGTGCATATGTAAAACTGGGACATTTGTGATTGGTGTGTCACTTGTCTTTTTGTAGTCGAAGAGTGTTCTTTTTTCTTTTAACAAAACACGTCGCTCTTCAAATGAACTATAAAATAAAATATAGCACAACATAAACACACAATTCATAACAACATAATACAATCAAGAAAAACAATTTGGAAAATGCTATATGGTACTAAGGTGTGGCATGAGGTTTGGCTTGCAAGATAGGTGTCGGGATTTGGTTCATGGATCCTAATGGATAACAAGGGTTTAACACATGGGATATGTGGTAGGGTTTCTCGACCTCACCGGAGCAAGGTGAAAATATAAGATATGACATGTCACACTTTACTCAAATAAATCATTTATTATTTGAATAATATGTACTAGGATAAATATGTTTTGGAGAGATGTGATCATGGAACAAGATGAATGTGTCTAAATGATTTGCATAGCTGAGGAACTATATTGCGGACCACAGAAATACCACGAAAACAAAGCGTGTGAATCCGACATTCAAAATGTCTAGAATGATCTAGGCATTTTACTGATTTTAACGATATAAAGTTTGTGGAAAACCAACGTGTAGAACTCAAGGTATGGATTTTACAATACGCTGTTAGAATTCTAGTGGTGTCCGAAAAGTTGTCCGAACAAGTCGCTCGGATGGGACACGAAAGTTGTAGGGAATATAATTACGAACTTAAACAACAGAGAAAACATCTAAAAATGGAGCTCTAGATCTGTATTTATAATTTTCAAAGATTGACATGAGCTAGTACATTCTAATACGAACTGATGGATTGATCGATCACCGTGTACTTAATAGGGCACGTGGCATGACATAATAGGCTAAGTGGTTCAGTATGTAGTATGTGCTAGGTGTACGTGCACTTGAAACTGGAAGGTTTAGTCGTCCTGATTAAATTCATGGTTGATCTAGCGATCCAACTACACCCAAAAGAAATATGCGCCTGCTAGCCATCCTTTTCTGCTTTCTATTGTTTTACGTACGAGTCGGAGATGAACTTCCTTGATTGGAACTAGATACGTAGATCACATGCTACAGATCAAATAACGAAGGATGACGGTGCCATACCAGCCGTTTTAGTCAGGTATAGAGAAGCAGTGAGGTCGTCCTGGTTGCGGCTCACGTGATCACCGGCGACGGTGAGGTGATCGACGAGGTCCAGTACGATGCGGGGAACCTGATGGTAACAGCGATGTGCTCAGGCACCTCCTGGAACAACGAGTGGAGGCGGCCAGAGATGATGCGGGTGTCGGCGAGGTACGGTCGTGGACGAGCTCATCGGTTGGCTGCGCTAAAAATCAAACAAAGGTGTCTGGAAGATGCGCAAGGATGAGACAAGACAAATGGATCCAAAAGGAGACGGCGGGGCTTACGGTTTTGGTTGGAATTGTCTCCGAAATGTGGCGGAACATTGAACTCCAGCGAAAAAATGATGCACCATCATGTCTTTGAGGAAGGTCTTGACGAGGAGAGTATTCGGTTGAAAGGAATTGGCGAAGTGATCAAGGAGAGCGACTAAAACCTGTGATGAACTCCAGTTTGAGGCTAAATTGGCATGGATGGTATGAGCTGTAGAGAGGATCTCTCGGAAAAGTTTGAGAACGAAAGAGATGGAGACGAATGAGAGACACATGGTGCTCCTCCTAGTCATTGATATGGTCTGAGGGAAGAGATCGGGGGGTGTATGCCGACGGGTGGCATTCGGTTCACCGTTGGTGTTTGGGAGATTAAGTCCACTAAATATAAAATTAATACCCTGAACGGATTCCCCATTGAAGTTGGAGTAACTTTCGTGTTCAACTCAACAAGAAACGGCCACACAATTGATGGGAAAATTGATGAGGAGGAGATGGTTGCCATGGATGTACGTTACCTGTAGAAGTACGTGAACATGAGGAGGAAGACGAGCGAGCTCGGTCGGTCAAATGGGCCACTTCGGCTGGATCGGCCCAGACTGGCCTGTTGGCCGTTTTGGTTAGTTTAGTTTTTTTTCTCTATTTCTATTTCCTTGAGTTAAATTCAAAACTAGAATTGATTGAAAGCACATTCAAAACATTTAAGAAAATTATGTTTAAAACAAAAAAACCAGTGCAATGATAATTTGAAAAAAAACATTTTGACCCTGGTTTTATTTGAAAATATATTTTAAAAACTAAAAATATTGCATGTACGCATATATGGCCATTCTATGCATAATTTCAAAGTAGTGTTTTGTTTTCAAATATTTTGAAAATCAAAGGTTTATGAAAATACTATGTTGGGAAAATACATTTAAATACTGATCAAAAGTTTTATTTCCTTGTGAATTTTAAACCAAAACAATCAAACAAACACTTGCTTTATTTTATTTTCACATTCCAAAATTTAAATTTTTTTGGGATGTGACAGTGTGTATGCTATGTTAGTACTCGGTCTAAATTGCAATGGTCTATTATGCACTCTAGAGGTTACTTTAATATGAACTCCGGATGTTGTGGAGCTTGTTTACTCCGGCTTGAGGTGTGCTTTTATAGACCTACACAATGAATGGTGTTTGTTATCCAACAAGAGAGTGTAAAAAGTAGCATTTATTTATTCAGTTATGTGATCAATGTTGAGAGTGTCCACTAGTGAAAGTATGATCCCTAGGCCCTGTTTCCAAATATCGAATCACCGTTTATTTACTGTTCTACTGCATGTTTACTTGCTGACATGCTTATTTCAGATTGTTATTACCACTCATATTCATCCATATCACTTGCATCTTACTATCTCTTCGCCGAACTAGTGCACCTATACATCTGACAAGTGTATTAGGTGTGTTGGGGACACAAGAGACTTCTTGTATCGTAATTGCAGGGTTGCTTGAGAGGGATATATTTGACCTCTACCTCCCTGAGTTCGATAAACCTTGGGTGATTCACTTAAGGGAAACTTGTTGCTGTTCTACAAACCCCTACCCTTGGAGGCCCAACACTGTCTACAGGAATAGAAGCGAGCGTAGACATTAAGCTATTTTCTGGCGCCGTTGCCGGGGAGGTAAGGTAAAAGGTATTGACATCCTCCGACTACTAAGCTATTTCCTAGCACCGTTGCCGGTGTGTGAGTGCTCGAAGTTATTTCCTTTAGATCCTGCAATTATATCTTTTTGTTTCTTGTTTTTATTTTCACTAGTTAGGCTTAATGGAAAACAACAACAAAATTAGAGATCTTTATGAACTTTATATTGAATTAGGACATGATGTGTTTGAAGAGAGAATTAAAAAACCCATGGAACTTTGTTTGCAAAATAGTTGTAGCAATGTTATTAGCATGAACTCTTTGAACACTATTATTGCTAATGCTATGGAAGAATCTAAGCTTGGGGAAGCTAGTTTTGATGAGCATGATATTTTTAGTCCCCCAAGCATGGAGGAGAAAATTTTCTTTGATGATACTTTGCCTCCCATTTATGATGATTATAACGATAGTGGTATTTTGGTGCCACCTACTATGGAGGATAAAGTTTATTATGATTATACTATGCCTCCTATATTTGATGATTATGGTGATGAGAATAATAATGATAGCTACTTTGTTGAATTTGCTCCCACTACAATTAATAAGAATGACTATGCTTATGTTGGGAGTAGTAATAATTTTATGCATGAGACTCATGATAAGAATGCTTTATGTGATAGTTATATTGTTGAGTTTGTTCATGATGCTACTGAAAGTTATTATGAGAGAGGGAAACATGGTTATATGCATCTTAATAATATTAAGTTTCCCCTCTTTATGTTGAGAATCTTGAAGTTGCGCTTGTCTTGTTTTCCTATGCTTGTTGCCTTATGCTTACATAACTTGTTTTTTTAGAAGGTTCATTTTCATAGGAAGTGGGTTAGGCTTAAATTTGTTTCATACTTGCTTTTTGATGCTCTCTTGGCTTCAACTCTCATCCTTACGTGAGCATCATTAAAATTGCTGAGCTAATCTTAATGGCTATAAAGAAAGAACTTCTTGGGAGATAACCCATGTTTTTATTTTGCTACTGTTTTGTTGTGTCTTGGAAGTTGTTACTACTGTAGCAACCTCTCCTTATCTTTATTTTATTGCATTGTTGTGCCAAGTAAAGTCTTTGATATTAAGGTTGATACTAGATTTGGATTACTGCGCAGAAACAGATTTCTTGCTGTCACGAATTTGAGTAGGCCTCTCTGTAGGTAACTCAGAAAAATCTGCCAATTTTCATGAGTGATCCTCAGATATGTACGCAACTTTCACTCAATTTGAGCTTTTTCATCTGAGCATGTTAAGTGCCTCTAAAAAATTCTTCTTTACGTACTATTCTGTTTTGACAGATTCTGCCTTTTATTTTGCATTGCCTCCTTTACTGTGTTTGAGTGAATTTCTTTGCTCCATTAACTTTCAGTAGCTTTGAGAAATGTCCAGAAGTGTTAAGAATGATTGTGTCACCTCTGAATATGTGAATTTTTTCTATTATGCACTAACCTTCTAATGAGTTTGTTTTGATTTTGTTGTGGAGGAAGTTTTCAAGGGTCAAGAGAGGAGGATGATACAATATGATCAAGAAGAGTGAAAAGTCTAAGCTTGGGGATGCCCCCGTGGTTCATCCCTGCATATTTCAAGAAGACTCAAACATCTAAGCTTGGGGATGCCCAAGGCATCCCCTTCTTCATCGACAACTTATCAGGTCACCTCTAGTGAAACTATATTTTTATTCCGTCACATCTTATGTGCTTTACTTGGAGCGTCTGTGTGTTTTTATTTTCGTTTTGTTATCTTAGCTCTCTGAATAAATCTGATCCTATCATGCTGTGTGGGAAAGATACACGCTCCGTTTTTTCATATTGAACACTGGTGTTCTTAATTTTACTTTTAGTGTTCATGGCGAAAGTTGAAAGCTGCTGCATTTATTGCTCTTTGGGGTGAAACAGAAAATTCTTCATGTGGTAATTGGTATATTATCTTGAATAATTTGATACTTGGCAATTGTTTTGAGCTCTCAAATAGATCATGTTTAAGCTCTTGCAGCATGTACTTTGCACCTATTAATGAAGAACTACCATAGAGCTTGTTAAAATTTGGTTTGCATGATTGATCTCTCTAAAAGTCTAGATATTTTCTGGTGAAGTGTTTGAACAACAAGGAAGACAGTGTAGAGTCTTATAATGCTTGCAATATGTTCTTATGTAAGTTTTGTTGTACTGGTTCATACTTGTGTTTGCTTCAAACAACCTTGCTAGCCAAAGCCTTGTACTGAGAGGGAATTCTTCTCGTGCATCCAAAACCTTGAGCCAAAACCTATGCCATTTGTGTCCACCATAACTACCTACTATGTGGTATTTCTCTGCCATTCCAAAGTAAATTTCTTGCGTGCTACCTTTAAAATTTCATTCCTTGTCTTTGCAATATATAGCTCATGGGAAAGTAGCTTAAAATCTATTGTGGTAAAGAATATGTAGCTTATGTATCTTATTTCTTATAAGTTGCTTGTTGAGCGGTAACCATGTTTTTGGGGACGCCATCAACTATTACACCTTTGTTGAATATCATGTGAGTTGCTATGCATGTTCGTCTTGTCTGAAGTAAGGGTGATTTGCCATGATTAAATGGTTTGAGTATGCATATTGTTAGAGAAGAACATTGGGCCGCCAACCAAAGCCATGTATCATGGTGAAAGTTTCAGTTTGGACATTAATCCTCAATCTCTTATGAGAATATTATCTGTTCTTGAATGCTTATGCATTAAAGAGGAGTCCATTATCTGTTTTCTATGTTGTCCCGGTATGGATGTCCTCGAGTTGAGATCTATCAAAAACGAGAAATCAAATGTGATCTATCTCCTTGGACCTTTGTACAGGCGGCATAGAGGTACCCCTTTGTGATACTTGGTTGAAACATATGTTATGGAATGATAATCCGTGGAAATCCAAGCTAATTAGGACAAGGTGCGAGCACTATTGGTATTCGATGCATGAGGCTTGCAACTTATAGGATGTCTTATGCATAACACATATGAATTATTGCTACCGTTGACAAAATTGTTTCTATGTTTTCAAAATAAAAGCTCTAGCACAAAAATAGTAATCCATGCTTCCCTCTGCGAAGGGCCTTTCTTTTATTTATGTTGAGTTAGTTTACCTACTTCTTTCTATCTTAGAAGCAAACACTTGTGTCAACTGTGTGCATTGATTCCTACATACTTGCTTATTTGCATTCATCATATTACTTTGTGTTGACAATTATCCATGAGATATACATGTTAAAGTTGAAAGCAACTGCTGAAACTTATATCTTCCTTTTTGTTGCTTCAAAACTTTCTACTAAGAATTTATTGCTTTATGAGTTAACTCCTATGCAAGTCTTATTGATGCTTGTCTTGAAAGTACTATTCATGAAAAGTCTTTGCTATATGATTCAGTTGTTTAGTCATTGTCTTTACCATTGCTTCGAATCACTTCATTCATCTCATATGCTTTACAATAGTATTGATCAAGATTATGATAGCATGTCACTTCAGAAATTATCCTTGTTATCGTTTACCTACTCGAGGGCGAGTAGGAACTAAGCTTGGGGATGCTTGATACGTCTCAAACGTATCTATAATTTCTTATGTTCCATGCTAGTTTTATGACAATACTCACATGTTTTATACACACATTATAATGATTTCATGCATTTTCCGGAACTAACCTATTAACAAGATGCCGAAGTGCCAGTTCCTGTTTTCTGCTGTTTTTGGTTCCAGAAAGGCTGTTCGGGCAATATTCTCGGAATTGGACGAAACAAAAGCCCAGGATCTTATATTTCACGGAAGGTTCCAGAAGTACGAAGGGGAGACGAGGAAGGCCAGCAGGGGACCCACACCATATGGCGGCGCGGGTGGCCCCCTGGCCGCGCCGACCTATGGGGAGGGAGCCCCTGGCTCCTCCGACTCCGCCTCTTCGCCTATTGATGGCGTGTATTTCACACGTTCGTTGGGCAACCCCAAGAGGAAGGTATGATGCGCACAGCAGCAAGTTTTCCCTCAGAAAGAAACCAAGGTTTATCGAACCAGGAGGAGCCAAGAAGCACGTTGAAGGTTGATGGCGGCGGGATGTAGTGCGGCGCAACACCGGAGATTCCGGCGCCAACGTGGAACCTGCACAACACAACCAAGCTACTTTGCCCCAACGAAACAGGTGAGGTTGTCAATCTCACCCGGCTTGCTCGTAACAAAGGATTAACCGTATTGTGTGGAAGATGATTGTTTGCGAGAGAAAACGGTAGAAACAAGTATTGCGATAGATTGTATTTCGAGTAAAGAGAATTGGACCGGGGTCCACGGTTCACTAGAGGTGTCTCTCCCATAAGACGAACAGACATGTTGGGTGAACAAATTACAGTTGGGCAATTGACAAATAAAGAGAGCATGACCATGCACATACATATCATGATGAGTATAGTGAGATTTAATTGGGCATTACGACAAAGTACATAGACCGCCATCCAAGCGCATCTATGCCTAAAAAGTCCACCTTCGAGTTATCATCCGAACCCCTCCGGTATTAAGTTGCAAAGCAACAGACAATTGCATTAAGTATGGTGCGTAATGTAATCAACAACTACATCCTTAGACATAGCATCAATGTTTTATCCCTAGTGGCAACAACACAACACAACCTTAGGGGTTCTGTCACTCCCCCAGGTGTCAATGCAGGCATGAACCCACTATCGAGCATAAGTACTCCCTCTTGGAGTTAAAAGCATCTACTTGGCCGAGCATCTACTAATAACGGAGAGCATGCAAGATCATAAACAACACATAAGCATAACTTTGATAATCAACATAACAAGTATTCTCTATTCATCGGATCCCAACAAACGCAACATATAGAATTACATATAGATGATCTTGATCATGATAGGCAGCTCACAAGATCCGACAATGATAGCACAATGGGGAGAAGACAACCATCTAGCTACTGCTATGGACCCATAGTCCAGGGGTAGACTACTCACTCATCACTCCGGAGGCGACCATGGCGGTGTAGAGTCCTCCGGGAGATGATTCCCCTCTCCGGCGAGGGTGCCGGAGGCGATCTCCGGGATCCCCGAGATGGGATCGGCGGCGACGGCGTCTCGGTAATGTTTTCCGTATCGTGGCTCTCGGTGCCGGGGGTTTCGTCACGGAGGCTATTTGTAGGCGGAAGGGCAGGTCAAGAGGCGGCGCGGGGGCCCACACCACGGGCCGGCGCGGCCAAGGGGGGGCCGCGCCGCCCTAGGGTTTGGCGCCCCGTGGCCCCTCTTCGTCTCTCCTTCGGACTTCCGGAAGCTTCGTGAGAAAATAGGCCTCCGGGCTTTAATTTCGTCCAATTCCGAGAATATTTCTTTACTAGGATTTCCGAAACCAAAAACAGCGAGAACACGACAAGCGGCACTTCGGCATCTTGTTAATAGGTTAGTTCCGAGAAAATGCACGAATATGACATAAAGTGTGCATAAAACATGTAGATAACATCAATAATGTGGCATGGAACACAAGAAATTATCGATACGTTGGAGACGTATCGGCATCCCTAAGCTTAGTTACGCTCGTCCCGAGCAGGTAAAACGATAACAAAGATAATTTCTGGAGTGACATGCCATCATAAACTTGATCAAACTATTTGTAAAGCATATGTAGTGAATGCAGCGATCAAAACAATGTGTATGACATGAGTAAACAAGTGAATCATAAAGCAAAGACTTTTCATGAATAGCACTTCAAGACAAGCATCAATAAGTCTTGCATAAGAGTTAACTCATAAAGCAATAATTCAAAGTAAAGGTATTGAAGCAACACAAAAGAAGATTAAGTTTCAGCGGTTGCTTTCAACTTGTAACATGTATATCTCATGGATATTGTCAACATAGAGTAACATAATAAGTGCAATAAGCAAGTATGTAAGAATCAATGCACGGGTTCACACAAGTGTTTGCTTCTTGAGGTGGAGAGAAATAGGTGAGCTGACTCAACATTGAAAGTAAAAGAATGGTCCTCATAGAGGAAAAGCATCGATTGCTATATTTGTGCTAGAGCTTTGATTTTGAAAACATGAAACAATTTTGTCAACGGTAGTAATAAAGCATATGCATCATGTAAATTATATCTTATAAGTTGCAAGCCTCATGCATAGTGTACTAATAGTGCCCGCACCTTGTCCTAATTAGCTTGGACTACCGGATTATCACCGCAATACATATGCTTTAACCAAGTATCACAAAGGGGTACCTCTATGCCGCTCTGTACAAAGGTCTAAGGAGAAAGCTCGCATTTGGATTTCTCGCTTTTGATTATTCTCATCTTAGACATCCATACCGGGACAACATAGACAACGAGATAATGGACTCCTCTTTTAATGCTTTAAGCATTCAACAACAATTAATTCTTTTCTCATTAGAGATTTGAGGATGTTTGTCCAAAACTGAAACTTCCACCATGGAACATGGCTTTAGTTAGCGGCCCAATGTTCTTCTCTCACAATATGCATGCTCAAACCATTCAACTCGGTGTAGATCGCCCTTACTTCGGACAAGACGAACATGC
>NC_061512.1:80387541-80430755 GCF_022539505.1 Lolium rigidum | reverse complement strand
TCACATAGGTATGACTACCAGGCATGTCGAATAAGTACCCTAGGTCGACAGGAAAGCAGGAAGCCCATGTACTCGAAGCTTTGGAGGTCCAGAAGGTTTGAAGCTTTCGAATTAGGAAAGTAGGGTTACTATAGGAAACTTGTATCAATATAGGAAAAGGCCAATACGGCTCGACAGTTTGTAACTTGTACGACACGGAAAAGCCTCGGCTTCGCCTCCTATATAAAGGGGAAGCCAAGGGAGAGACAAGGGATCGAAATCATTATTACCTAGCTACCGTAATATTGAGTTGAGCACCTTTGTTCGGCTGAACCTTCGAGATCTACTTGCCCTCTATTTCTTACGAAACCCTAAGTCTACAATACGTAGGCATTGATGAGTTAATCCCTCGTCAATTGGCGCCGTCTGTGGGGATTGGAGGTTGCAAGGTTCTGATCTGATGGTATCGTCAACATCATCATCAACGGAAAGCAACGCGATGGAAGGAGGTAAACGAGTCCAACTTGATCACACCAATTTTGTTTCTCACCCTCCCGCCCGTTTGCATGCACATGTCGATCTGGAGGAGTCGACGGAGATGACTTTCGGGAGCTTCCGCTTCCTCGTCGGGAAAGAAGGATCGCACCGTCTTGCGGCACCGATTTTTTCGGGACCGTTGGCGGTCGAGCCTGATTACTCGGGATCGTCAACATCATCCGTTGAGTCAGGCGATGAAGAAGTTTCGCCGCCACGCTTCACCAAGCCCGCCGACGGCGGGGCACTCGCCGATCTGTTCGGTGATATGACTTTTGGGTCATTCGCGAAAACCGATCTATCTCAAGATAGCGACTCGGAAAGCTTCACCAACTTCGACTTCACCAACACCAACAACTCTACTGCTACTAGGGAGGTCTTCGCCGATCTATACGACGGTGTCACCTATCCTGAATCCGACGAAAATACAACTGCAACTGGAACATGCCATGAAGCTCATGAAGAATTTGAGGCTTTCGACGATTTGGGTAACCCTTACGTCGATCCCGCATACCTCACGTGTGGAACAGGAAGCAAATATATTGGAGCTGAGCCACAAGAAAAAGTGCAGCTATCGCAGGAAGCATGGGACATAGCTACAAGAGCCATGAACAGCACGGAGCCGATGACTACACAAGTTTCGGCAGCAGCGCTACAAGCATATCAATATAAACTTAGTCGTTCCAGACGCGAGTTAGAAAAACTACAGCAAAAACTCAAAGAAACAAGGGCTACAGCAGATGCTTCCAGCGAGCGCGTAAAACAACTTGAGTGAACACTCGAGAAATTCAGAAGACAATCAGAGAGATAGTCGCGGAAGAGCAAGATCTCGGTTGGCAGGCACACCTGAAGGCGAACGAGATAACTTGATTCAAAACCTCGACATGTCCTTCATGTCGATAGATACGAGAGGAAATATAATCCCGAAAACGCCAGAGGCAGGATACATGGCGACACATGCATATCTGATGGTATCCAGGCCACCTCAAGGGGATCCTCGTTCATCATTGTACCAGATGGCTATGGCAGGAGTCGGTGTGATGGGTGCGGCGATAGCAGGAAGAGAAATAGCACGACAACCTGAAAGTGCTCCACGCCGAAATAGCCCAAGACAAAATAGTCCCCGGTGTATTGTGGCGACAACGCGAGACGCTCCAAGAGAAGGCGACGCGAGGAACACGGTAGCTCAAGCTCGAGTTGACAGAGCACGCGAGGAAAGAGAACAAGAAAACATAACTCGAGAAAGTCGTTGATGTCTACGCACACTTCTATTCCTGTAGACAGTGTTGGGCCTCCAAGAGCAGAGGTTTGTAGAACAGCAGCAAGTTTCCCTTAAGTGAATCACCCAAGGTTTATCGAACTCAGGGAGGTAGAGGTCAAAGATATCCCTCTCAAGCAACTCTGCAATTAAGATACAAGAAGTCTCTTGTGTCCCCAACACACCTAATACACTTGTCAGATGTATAGGTGCACTAGTTTGGCGAAGAGATAGTGAAATACAAGTAATATGGATGATTATAAGTAGTAACTGCAATCTAAAATAAAGATGGCAGCAAGCAAACATGTAGCAGAACTTGTTGGAAACGGTGTTTTAATGCTTAGAAACAAGGCCTAGGGATCATACTTTCACTAGTGGACACTCTCAACAATGATCACATAACTGAATAAATAAATACTACTTTTAAACACTCTCTTGTTGGATAACAAACACCATTCATTGTGTAGGGCTACAAAGCACACCTCAAGCCGGAGTAAACAAGCTCCACAACTTCATAAAGGAATCACACACGATGTGCACACTGTCACCATCACACAGTGGAGAGTGAATCCGGAGTTCAAATTAAAGTAACCTCTAGAGTGCATAATAGACCGTTGCAATTTAGACCAAGTACTAACATAGCATACACACTGTCACCAATAGCTATGAAAGGGGGAATAGATCACATCAATACTTTCATAGTAATAGTTAACTTCATAATCTACAAGAGATTACAATCATAACATACGCCAAGTACTACATGATGCACACACTGTCAACTTTACATCATGGAGGAGGAATAGACTACTTTCATAACATCACTAGAGTAGCACATAGATTAATAGTGATATAAAGCTCATGATCACATAAAGATCACACCATGGGAGAGAGATGAACCACATAGCTACCGGTAGAGCCCTCAGCCTCAGGGGAGAACTACTCCCTCCTCATCATGGGAGTCAACAACGACAATCAAGATGGCGGTGATGTCGATGGAGATGACTCTGGGGGCAATTCCCCGTCCCGGCGGCGTGCCGGAACAGAGACTTCTGTCACCCAAAACTTGTCTTCGCGATGGCGGCGGCTACGGAACTCTTCGTGGAATATCGTCTATTGTTTTAGGGTTTTCGCAGACGGAAGAATATATAGGCGAAGGGGCGGCCTCGGAGGAGTCCCAGGGTTCCCTCACCACATGGCGGCGCGGCCAGAGTGGGGCCCGTGCCCCCCTATGGTGTGGGTCCCCCTTGGCCCCCCCTCCGGCACTTCTCTGGCTCTCTGGGTCCGTCTCGGTAAAATAGAAGGTTTGGCTTTTGTTTCGTCCAATTCCGAGAATATTTCCTGTGTAGGATTTCTGAAACCAAAAACAGCAGAAAACAGGAACTGGCGCTTCGGCATCTTGTTAATATGTTAGTTCCAGAAAATGCATAAAAACATTACAAAGTGTGAGCAAAACATGTAGGTATTGTCATAAAACTAGCATGGAACATCAGAAATTATAGATACGTTGGAGACGTATCAAGCATCCCTAAGCTTAGTTCCTACTCGCCCTCGAGTAGGTAAACGATAAAAAGAATAATTTCTGAAGTGACATGCTACTAACATAATCTTGATCATACTATTGTAAAGCATATGAGATGAATGAAGTGATTCAAAGCAATGGTAAAGACAATGACTAAACAACTGAATCATATAGCAAAGACTTTTCATGAATAGTACTTTCAAGACAAGCACCAATAAGACTTGCATAAGAGTTAACTCATAAAGCAATAGATTCTTAATAGAAGGTTTTGAAGCAACACAAAGGAAGATTTAAGTTTCAGCAGTTGCTTTCAACTTTAACATGTATATCTCATGGATAATTGTCAACACAAAGTAAAATAATAAGTGCAATAAGCAAGTATGTAAGAATCAATGCACACAGTTGACACAAGTGTTTGCTTCTAAGATAGAAAGAAGTAGGTAAACTGACTCAACATAAAGTAAAAGAAAGGCCCTTCGCAGAGGGAAGCAGGGATTAAATCATGTGCTAGAGCTTTTCAAGTTTTGAAATCATATAGAGAGCATAAAAGTAAAGTTTTGAGAGGTGTTTGCTGTTGTCAACGAATGGTAGTGGGCACTCTAACCCCCTTGTCAAACAGACTTTCAAAGAGCGGCTCCCATGAATGACGTTATCTCTACCAGCAAGGTAGATCATCCCTCTTCTCTTTTGCCTACACATGTACTTTAGTTTTATTTATGGATGACACTCCTCCCAACCTTTTGCTTTCACAAGCCATGGCTAACCGAATCCTCGGGTGCCTTCCAACATTTCACATACCATGGAGGAGTGTCTATTTGCAAAATTAAGTTGCTTACTGATGAATCAGGGCAAAACATGTGAAGAGAATTATTAATGAAAGTTAATTAATTAGGGCTGGGAACCCCGTTGCCAGCTCTTTTTGCAAAATTATTGGACAAGCGGATGAAGCCACTAGTCCATTGGTGAAAGTCTGCCCAACAAGATTGAAAGATAAAACACCACATACTTCCTCATGAGCTATAAAACATTGACACAAATAAGGAGTAATAAAGTTTTGAATTGTTTAAAGGTAGCACATGAAGTATTTACTTGGAATGACAGAAAAATACCACATAGTAGGTAGTTATGGTGGACACAAATGGCATAGGTTTTGGCTCAAGGTTTTGGATGCACGAGAAGCATTCCCTCTCAGCACAAGGCTTTGGCTAGCAAGGTTGTTTGAAGAAAACACAAGTATGAACCGGTACAGCAAAACTTACATAAGAACATATTGCAAGCATTATAAGACTCTACACTGTCTTCCTTGTTGCTCAAACACTTTTACCATAAAATATCTAGACCTTAGAGAGACCAATCATGCAAACCAAATTTCAACAAGCTCTACGGTAGTTCTCCACTAATAGGTTTAAACTACATGATGCAAGAGCTTAAACATGATCTACTTGAGAGCTCAAAACAATTGCCAAGTATCAAATTATTCAAGACAATATACCAACTACCACATGAAGCATTTTCTCGTTTCCAACCAAATAGCAATAAATGCAGCAGCTTTCAACTTTTGCCATGAACATTAAAAGTAAAACGAAGAACACAAGTGTTCAAATGAAAAAGCGGAGCGTGTCTCTCTCCCACACAAGCATCATATGATCAGATTTATTCAGAGAACTAAGATAACAAAATGAAAATAAAAGCACTCAGACTCTCCAAGTAAAGCACATAAAATGTGACGGAATAAAAATATAGTTTCACTAGAGGTGACCTGATAAGTTGTTGATGAAGAAGGGGATGCCTTGGGCATCCCCAAGCTTAGATGTTTGAGTCTTCTTGAAATATGCAGGGATGAACCACGGGGGCATCCCCAAGCTTATACTTTTCACTCTTCTTGATCATCCTCCTCTCTTGACCCTTGAAAACTTCCTCCACACCAAACTCAAAACAATCTCATTAGAGGGTTAGTGCATAATCAAAAATTCACATGTTCAGCAAGGACACAATCATTCCCAACACTTCTGGACATTACCCAAGGTTACTGAAATTTAATGGAGCAAATAAATCCACTCAACACAGTAAAAGAGGCAATGTGAAATAAAAGGCAGAATCTGTCAAAACAGAACAGTCCGTAAAGACAATTTTTTTAGAGGTACTTAACATGCTCATATGAAGAAGCTCAAATTGAATGAAAGTTGAATACATATCTGAGTATTACTCATGATTTTTCGCAGATTTTTCTGAGTTTCCTACAGAGAGATCTACTCAAATCCGTGACAGCTAGAAATCTGTTTCTGCGCAGAAATCCAAATCTAGTATCAACTTTACTATCAAAGACTTTACTTGGCACAAGAATGCAATAAAATAAAGATAAGGAGAGTTTGCTACAGTAGTAAAAACTTCCAAGACACAACAAAACAGTAGCAAAATAAAAACATGGGTTATCTCCCAAGAAGTGCTTTCTTTATAGCCATTAAGATGGGCTCAGTAATTTTAATGATGCTCACATAAGGATGAGAGTTGAAGCAAAGAGAGCATCAAAAAGCAAGTTCAAAACACATTTAAGTCTAACCCACTTCCTATGCATAGGAATCTTGTACACAAATAAATTCATGAAGAACAAAGTGACAAGCATAGGAAGATAAAACACGAGTAACTTCAAAATTTTCAGCATATAGGGAGGTGTTTTAGTACCATGAAAATTTCTACAATCATATTTTCCTCATAATAATTTCCAATAGCATCATGAACAAACTCAACAATATAAATATCACATAAAGCATTCTTATTCACATGCATAAAATTATCATTACTCTCCACATAAGCATAATCAATTTTATTAGTAATAGTGGGAGTAAAACTATCACAACCATCATTGTAATCATCATAAATTGCAGGCATGGTATAATCATAATAAACTTTATCCTCCATAGTAGGTGGCACCAAAATACCATTATCATTATAATCATCATAAATAGGAGGTAAAGTATCATCAAAGTAAATTTTCTCCTCAAAACTTGGGGGACTAAAAATATCACAACAAATTTCCCCAAGCTTAAATTCTTCCATAGCATTAGCAACAATGGTTTTCAAAGCATTCATACTAACAACATTTCCATTAGCATGCATATAAAGTTCCATAGGTTTTTAAATTTTCTCTTCAAACACCTCATGTCCTAACTCAAGATAAATACTATAAAGATCTCTATTTTTTTTGTTGTTTTCCATTAAGCCTAACTAGTGAAATAAAAACAAGAAACAAAAATATATAATTTCAGAATCTAAAGGAAATAGCTTCGAGCACTCACACACCGGCAACAGTTCTAGGAAATAGTTTAGTATTCGGAGGATGTGAATACCTTTTACCTTACCTCCCCGGCAACGGCGCCAGAAAATAGCTTGATGTCTACGCACGCTTCTATTCCTGTAGACAGTGTTGGGCCTCCAAGAGCAGAGGTTTGTAGAACAGCAGCAAGTTTCCCTTAAGTGAGTCACCCAAGGTTTATCGAACTCGGGGAGGTAGAGGTCAAAGATATCCCTCTCAAGCAACCCTGCAATTAAGATACAAGAAATCTCTTGTGTCCCCAACACACCTAATACACTTGTCAGATGTATAGGTGCACTAGTTCGGCGAAGAGATAGTGAAATACAAGTAATATGGATGATTATAAGTAGTAACTGCAATCTAAAATAAAGATGGCAGCAAGCAAAAATGTAGCAGAACTTGTTGGAAATGGTGTTTCAATGCTTAGAAACAAGGCCTAGGGATCATACTTTCACTAGTGGACACTCTCAACAATGATCACATAACTGAATAAATAAATACTACTTTTAAACACTCTCTTGTTGGATAACAAACATCATTCATTGTGTAGGGGCTACAAAGCACACCTCAAGCCGGAATAAACAAGCTCCACAACTTCATAAAGGAATCACACACGATGTGCACACTGTCACCATCACACCGTGGAGAGTGAATCTGGAGTTCATATTAAAGTAACCTCTAAAGTGCATAATAGACCGTTGCAATTTAGACCGAGTACTAACATAGCATACACACTGTCACCAATAGCTATGAAAGGGGGAATAGATCACATCAATACTATCATAGTAATAGTTAACTTCATAATCTACAAGAGATTACAATCATAACCTACGCCAAGTACTACATGATGCACACACTATCAACTTTACATCATGGAGGAGGAATAGACTACTTTAATAACATCACTAGAGTAGCACATAGATTAATAGTGATACAAAGCTCATGATCACATAAAGATCACACCATGGGAGAGAGAGATGAACCACATAGCTACCGGTAGAGCCCTCAGCCTCGGGGGATAACTACTCCCTCCTCATCATGGGAGTCAGCAACGGCGATGAAGATGGCGGTGATGTCGATGGAGATGACTCCGGGGGCAATTCCCCATCCCGGCGGCGTGCCGGAATAGAGACTTATGTCCCCCGAAACTTGTCTTCGCGATGGCGGCAGCTACGGAAATCTTCGTGGAATATCGTCTATTGTTTTAGGGTTTTCGCAGACGGAAGAATATATAGGCGAAGGGGCGGCCTCGGAGGAGTCCCAGGGTTCCCTCACCACATGGCGGCGCGGCCAGGGTGGGGCCCGTGCCCCCTATGGTGTGGGTCCCCCTTGGCCCCCCTCCGGCACTTCACTGGCTCTCTGGGTCCGTCTCGGTAAAATAGAAGGTTTGGCTTTTGTTTCGTCCAATTCCGAGAATATTTCCTGTGTAGGATTTCTGAAACCAAAAACAGCAGAAAATAGGAACTGGCGCTTCGGCATCTTGTTAATATGTTAGTTCTAGAAAATGCATAAAAACATTATAAAGTGTGAGCAAAACATGTAGGTATTGCCATAAAACTAGCATGGAACATCAGAAATTATAGATACGTTGGAGACGTATCAGTCGTCAAACAACAGAGGATAGTGATGAAGACTTGTGTGGACTCCCTTGCTTTACCCGAAGGGTTCGCAAAACTTGAGTACCCACTAGTTTCAAACTACCCGACAACCATAAAAAGTTCGACGGACTCCAAGATCCAGAGGATTGGCTGGTCGATTATCTGGAGACAATGAAGTTGATGGGCGACATAGGAGCAATAGATATGCAAAGCATCCAGGTCCACCTCAGCGGAGACGCAAGATCCTGGATGAGGAAGTTACCAAAGGGATCCATAGATAGCTGGGAAACCTTCAAGGACCTGTTCGTAAAGAATTTTCGATCTACTTGCAAAAAAACTAGCGTCAATAGAGCAGTTAAGAACTTGCAAGCAGAAATCAGACGAATCGATGAGAACGTATATTCAGCGGTGGAGTATGATACGTCTCCAACGTATCGATAATTTCTTATGTTCCATGCCACATTATTGATGTTATCTACATGTTTTATGCACACTTTATGTCATATTCGTGCATTTTCTGGAACTAACCTATTAACAAGATGCCGAAGTGCCGATTGTCGTTTTCTTCTGTTTTTGGTTTCAGAAATCCTAGTAAGGAAATATTCTCGGAATTGGACGAAATCAAAGCCCAGGGGCCTATTTTCTCACGAAGCTTCCGAAGTCCGAAGGAGAGACGAAGAGGGGCCACGGAGGGGCCACACTATAGGCGGCGCGGCCCCCTTGGCCGCGCGGCCCTGTGGTGTGGGGCCCCCGTGCCGCCTCTTGACCTGCCCTTCCGCCTACAAATAGCCTCCGTGACGAAACCCCCAGTACCGAGAACCACGATACGGAAAACCTTCCAGAGACGCCGCCGCCGATCCCATCTCGGGGGATCCAGGAGATCGCCTCCGGCACCCTGCCGGAGAGGGGAATCATCTCCCGGAGGACTCTACGCCGCCATGGTCGCCTCCGGTGTGATGTGTGAGTAGTCTACCCCTGGACTATGGGTCCATAGCAGTAGCTAGATGGTTGTCTTCTCCCCATTGTGCTATCATTGTCGGATCTTGTGAGCTGCCTAACATGATCAAGATCATCTATCCGTAATTCTATATGTTGCGTTTGTTGGGATCCGATGAATAGAGAATACTTGTTATGTTGATTATCAAAGTTATGCTTATGTGTTGTTTATGATCTTGCATGCTCTCCGTTACTAGTAGATGCTCTGGCCAAGTAGATGCTTGTAACTCCAAGAGGGAGTACTTATGCTCGATAGTGGGTTCATGCCCGCATTGACACCGGGACGAGTGACGGAAAGTTCTAAGGTTGTGTTGTGCTTGTTGCCACTAGGGATAAAACATTGATGCTATGTCTAAGGATGTAGTTGTTGATTACATTACGCACCATACTTAATGCAATTGTCTCGTTGCTTTGCAACTTAATACTGGAAGGGGTTCGGATGATAACCCGAAGGTGGACTTTTTAGGCATAGATGCGGTTGGATGGCGGTCTATGTACTTTGTCGTAATGCCCAATTAAATCTCACTATACTCATCATGATATGTATGTGCATTGTCATGCTCTCTTTATTTGTCAATTGCCCAACCGTAATTTGTTCACCCAACATGCTGTTCGTCTTATGGGAGAGACACCTCTAGTGAACTGTGGACCCCGGTCCAATTCTCTATACTCGAAATACAATCTACTGCAATACTTGTTCTACTGTTTTCTGCAAACAATCATCTTCCACACAATACGGTTAATCCTTTGTTACAGCAAGGCGGTGAGATTGACAACCTCACTGTTTCGTTGGGGCAAAGTACTTTGGTTGTGTTGTGCAGGTTCCACGTTGGCGCCGGAATCCCTGGTGTTGCGCCGCACTACATCCCGCCGCCATCAACCTTCAACGTGCTTCTTGGCTCCTCCTGGTTCGATAAACCTTGGTTTCTTTCTCGAGGGAAAACTTGCTGCTGTGCGCATCATACCTTCCTCTTGGGGTTGCCCAACGAACGTGTGAAATACACGCCATCAAGCTCTTTTTCTGGCGCCGTTGCCGGGAGATCAAGACACGCCGCAAGGGGAGTCTCCACTTCTCAATCTCTTTACTTTGTTTTTGTCTTGCTTAGTTTTATTTACTACTTTGTTTGCTGCACTAAATCAAAATACAAAAAAATTAGTTGCTAGTTTTACTTTATTTGTTATCTTGTTTGCTATATCAAAAACACAAAAAAAATAGTTACTTGTTTTACTTTACTTAATATCATGCATGTTTTTATTTCACTAGTTTGGCATAATGGACAATAGTGAGCTTCTATTTCTATTTCCTGATTTAAAACATGGATTGTTTGATGCGAAAATTAAAAAACCTATGGAATCTTATTTGCATGCTGGTAGTAATATTAGTATGAACGCTTTGAACACCATTGTTGATAATAATATAGAAAGTTCTAAGCTTGGGGAAGCTGGTTTTCATGATCTTTTTATTCCCCCAAGCATTGAGGAGAAAATTTACTTTGATGATACTTTGCCTCCTATTTATGATAATGATATTGGTCTTTTAGTACCGCCTGTTATGGAGGATAAATTTGATTATGATTACAATATGCCTCCTATATTTGATAATGAGAATAATAATGATAGCTACTTTGTTGAATTTGCTCCCACTACAACTAATAAAATTGATTATGCTTATGTGGAGAGTAATGATACTTTTATGCATGTGAATAAGAATGCTTTATGTGATACTTATATTGTTGAGTTTGTTCATGATGCCTCTGAAAATTATTATGAGAGAGGAAAATATGGTTGTAGAAATTTTCATGTTACTAAAATGCCTCTCTATGTGCTGAAATTTTTGAAGCTACACTTGTTTTATCTTCCTGATCTTGTCACTTTGCTTTTCATGAATTTACTTGTGTACAAGATTCCTTTTCATAGGAAGCATGTTAGGCTTAAATTTGTTTTGAATTTGCCTCTTGATGCTCTCTTTCGCTTCAAATACTATTTCTTGCGAGTACATCATTAAAACTGCTGAGCCCATCTTAATGGCTATAAAGAAAGAACTTCTTGGGAGATAACCCAAGTGTTTTTACCTACAGTACTTTGTTTTTATTTTGTGTCTTGGAAGTTGTTTACTACTGTAGCAACCTCTCCTTATCTTAGTTTTGTGTTTTGTTGTGCCAAGTTAAGCCGTTGATAGAAAAGTAAGTACTAGATTTGGATTACTTGCACAGTTCCAGATTTCTTTGCTGTCACGAATCTGGGTCTAATTCTCTGTAGGTAACTCAGAAAATTAAGCCAATTTACGTGAGTGATCCTCAGATATGTACGCAACTTTCATTCAATTTGAGCATTTTCATTTGAGCAAGTCTGGTGCCATTTTAAAATTCGTCAATACGAACTGTTCTGTTTTGACAGATTCTGCCTTTTATTTCGCATTGCCTCTTTCGCTATGTTGGATGAATTTCTTTGATCAACTAATGTCCAGTAGCATTATGCAATGTCCAGAAGTTTTAAGAATGATTGTGTCACCTCTGAATATGTCAATTTATATTGTGCACTAACCCTCTAATGAGTTGTTTCGAGTTTGGTGTGGAGGAAGTTTTCAAGGATCAAGAGAGGAGTATGATGCAACATGATCAAGGAGAGTGAAAGCTCTAAGCTTGGGGATGCACCCGGTGGTTCACCCCTGCATATATCAAGAAGACTCAAGCGTCTAAGCTTGGGGATGCCCAAGGCATCCCCTTCTTCATCGACAACATTATCGGGTTCCTCCCCCGAAACTATATTTTTATTCCATCACATCTTATGTGCTTTTTCTTGGAGCGTCGGTTTGTTTTTGTTTTTGTTTTGTTTGAATAAAATGGATCCTAGCATTCACTTTATGGGAGAGATACACGCTCCGCTGTAGCATATGGACAAATATGTCCTTGGTTTCTACTCATAGTATTCATGGCGAAGTTTCTCCTTCGTTAAATTGTTATATGGTTGGAATTGGAAAATGATACATGTAGTAATTGCTATAAATGTCTTGGGTAATGTGATACTTGGCAATTGTTGTGCTCATGTTTAAGCTCTTGCATCATATACTTTGCACCCATTAATGAAGAAATACATAGAGCATGCTAAAATTTGGTTTGCATATTTGGTTTCTCTAAGGTCTAGATAATTTCTAGTATTGAGTTTGAACAACAAGGAAGATGGTGTAGAGTCTTATAATGTTTTCAATATGTCTTTTATGTGAGTTTTGCTGCACCAGTTCATCCTTGTGTTTGTTTCAAATAAGCCTTGCTAGCCTAAACCATTGTATCGAGAGGGAATACTTCTCATGCATCCAAAATACTTGAGCCAACCACTATGCCATTTGTGTCCACCATACCTACCTACTACATGGTATTTTTCAGCCATTCCAAAGTATATTGCTTGAGTGCTACCTTTAAAATTCCATCATTCACCTATGCAATATATAGCTCATGGGATAAATAGCTTAAAAACTATTGTGGTATTGAATATGTAATTATGCACTTTATCTCTTATTAAGTTGCTTGTTGTGCGATAACCATGTTTACTGGGGACGCCATCAACTTTTCATTGTTGAATTTCATCTGAGTTGCTATGCATGTTCGTCTTGTCTGAAGTAAGAGAGATCTACCACCATGTGGGTTAAGCATGCATATGTTAGAGAAGAACATCGGGCCGCTAACTAAAGCCATGTTTCATGGTGGAAGTTTCAGTTTTGGACATATATCCTCAATCTCAAATGAGAAAATTATTAATTGTTGCTACATGCTTATGCATAAAAGAGGAGTCCATTATCTCGTTGTCTATGTTGTCCCGGTATGGATGTCTAAGTTGAAGAATAATCAATAGCGAGAAATCCAATGCGAGCTTTCTCCTTAGACCTTTGTACGAGGCGGCATAGAGGTACCCCTTTGTGACACTTGGTAAAAACAATGCATGTGATGATCCAGGTAGTCCAAGCTAATTAGGACAAGGTGCGGGCACTATTAGTACACTATGCATGAGGCTTGCAACTTATAAGATATAATTTACATGATGCATATGCTTTATTACTACCGTTGACAAAATTGTTTCATGTTTTCAAAATCAAAGCTCTAGCACAAATATAGCAATCGATGCTTTTCCTCTTTGAAGGACCATTCTTTTACTTTCAATGTTGAGTCAGTTCACCTATTTCTCTCCACCTCAAGAAGCAAACACTTGTGTGAACTATGCATTGATTCCTACATACTTGCTTATTGCACTTATTATATTACTCTATGTTGACAATATCTATGAGATATACATGTTACAAGTTGAAAGCAACCGCTGAAACTTAATCTTCTTTTGTGTTGCTTCAATGCCTTTACTTTGAATTATTGCTTTATGAGTTAACTCTTATGCAAGACTTATTGATGCTTGTCTTGAAGTGCTATTCATGAAAAGTCTTTGCTATATGATTCACTTGTTTACTCATGTCATACACATTGTTTTGATCGCTGCATTCACTACATATGCTTTACAAATAGTATGATCAAGATTATGATGGCATGTCACTCCGTAAATTATCTCGTGTTATCGTTTTACCCGCTCGGGACGAGCGGAACTAAGCTTGGGGATGCTGATACGTCTCCAACGTATCGATAATTTCTTATGTTCCATGCCACATTATTGATGTTATCTACATGTTTTATGCACACTTTATGTCATATTCGTGCATTTTCCGGAACTAACCTATTAACAAGATGCCGAAGTGCCGATTGCTCGTTTTCTCGCTGTTTTTGGTTTCGAAATCCTAGTAAGGAAATATTCTCGGAATTGGACGAAATCAAAGCCCGGGGGCCTATTTTCTCACGAAGCTTCCGGAAGTCCGAAGGAGAGACGAAGAGGGGCCACGGAGGGGCCACACTATAGGCGGCGCGGCCCCCCCTTGGCCGCGCGGCCCCGTGGTGTGGGGCCCCCGTGCCGCCTCTTGACCTGCCCTTCCGCCTACAAATAGCCTCCGTGACGAAACCCCCGCACCGAGAACCACGATACGGAAAACCTTCCGGAGACGCCGCCGCCGCCGATCCCATCTCGGGGGATCCAGGAGATCGCCTCCGGCACCCCGCCGGAGAGGGGAATCACCTCCCGGAGGACTCTACGCCGCCATGGTCGCCTCCGGTGTGATGTGTGAGTAGTCTACCCCTGGACTATGGGTCCATAGCAGTAGCTAGATGGTTGTCTTCTCCCCATTGTGCTATCATTGCTCGGATCTTGTGAGCTGCCTAACATGATCAAGATCATCTATCCGTAATTCTATATGTTGCGTTTGTTGGGATCCGATGAATAGAGAATACTTGTTATGTTGATTATCAAAGTTATGCTTATGTGTTGTTTATGATCTTGCATGCTCTCCGTTACTAGTAGATGCTCCGGCCAAGTAGATGCTTGTAACTCCAAGAGGGAGTACTTATGCTCGATAGTGGGTTCATGCCCGCATTGACACCGGGACGAGTGACGAAAAGTTCTAAGGTTGTGTTGTGCTGTTGCCACTAGGGATAAAACATTGATGCTATGTCTAAGGATGTAGTTGTTGATTACATTACGCACCATACTTAATGCAATTGTCTCGTTGCTTTGCAACTTAATACTCGGAAGGGGTTCGGATGATAACCTCGAAGGTGGACTTTTTAGGCATAGATGCAGTTGGATGGCGGTCTATGTACTTTGTCGTAATGCCCAATTAAATCTCACTATACTCATCATGATATGTATGTGCATTGTCATGCTCTCTTTATTTGTCAATTGCCCAACCGTAATTTGTTCACCCAACATGCTTGTTCGTCTTATGGGAGAGACACCTCTAGTGAACTGTGGACCCCGGTCCAATTCTCTTTACTCGAAATACAATCTCATCGCAATACTTGTTCTACTGTTTTCTCGCAAACAATCATCTTCCACACAATACGGTTAATCCTTTGTTACAGCAAGCCGGTGAGATTGACAACCTCACTGTTTCGTTGGGGCAAAGTACTTTGGTTGTGTTGTGCAGGTTCCACGTTGGCGCCGGAATCCCCGGTGTTGCGCCGCACTACATCCCGCCGCCATCAACCTTCAACGTGCTTCTTGGCTCCTCCTGGTTCGATAAACCTTGGTTTCTTTCTGAGGGAAAACTTGCTGCTGTGCGCATCATACCTTCCTCTTGGGGTTGCCCAACGAACGTGTGAAATACACGCCATCAGAGTATCATCAAAAATTCGGCTGAGCACGTGTCTGATGAAAGGGCAATCGACGCGTTCATTGCGGGCATACGCAGAAGGGACCTCATCGAAGAGTTGTGGATATCTAACCCAAGAGCGGTAGCAGAACTCATGGAAATAGCAAATCGGTGGGCTGGCGGTGAGGACGTTGTTCACAATAAACAGCAGAGATCACCCGAAGAAGATCGCAATAGAAACAACAATCAGCATAGATGACGTTTCCGCAACTTCACGGAATACGACGGTCCCGACCAAGTATCGGCTGGGAACCATCGTGATGATTATCATAGGAGAATTGAGCAACGAAGTGATCACAGAGATGCACCAAGTTCCAGCAGACAAAATAATCGACCTAGGTTTCCAAGGCCATACAATGTGTCACCCGAGGAACTTCTGAATTGGCCGTGCCAGATGCACTTCTACGTCGACTCTGACAGAAAAAGACAATCAGGTCATCTCCAGAAGGACAGGCGGACTTTTCAAGCTTTGCGAAGGGCGGAGAAAACCAGTTTTAGCCAGGCCGGTACTACCGGTACCTGTAGCGGTAGTACCGCTACCCCTATAGATACCGCCCCACGGTACCGCTCTGAGTTCTGCGCTGAAATTGTCCCACAGTACGAGTTGCGGTACCTGGAGCGGTAGTACCGCTTACGAGCGGTAGTACCGCCCATGGTACCGGTCAGGTATGGTAAACTAGTTACGACAGTACCGCTCTGGTACCGCTCCGGTACCGCTTTGGATCCAGTAAGGTTTGGACCCCATTGCGGTACCTCGAGCGGTACCGCGAGCGGTAGTACCGCTCTGTGTCCACGTGGACCAGATCTGGGGGAATTCGAACTCAGCGGTAGTACCGCTTACCCAAAGCGGTAGTACCGCTTAGGCAAAAACTGGACATAACGGTTGGATTTGGAGGAGCCTATTTAAGGGCTCCTTCTTCCCCAACACGATTTTATCTCTCCTCTCTCTCTCTCTCCTCCATTGTTGCTGAGCTAAATCCTTGAGGATCTCCTCAACCATCCAATCAATCATGCCCAAACTTTGAGGAGTGGTGGAGGAGACCCCGATCTATAGTTCTACCAAGAGAGATTTCACCAATACTAGCTATTCCTTAGTGGATCTTGGTGGTAGGGTTCCTATGGTGGAGCATTGGAGATGTGCAGCTATGGAGGCTAGCTTGGTGATGTACTAGCTCCATAGGGTGTTGGGAGCATCCTTGTGTGTGGAGCTCGCCCCAACCTTGTGAAGGAATCACCGCCTCGACCGGTGCCTTAGTGGAGAAGGGGGAGCACCTTCGTGCAGCTCTCTCGAGGAAGAAGGTGAGACCTTCCTTCGTGGTGTGGCCGTCTAGTCTCTAGTGTGAGACTAGCACCTCCTCAACGCAGACGTACTTCCTATTGTGGAAGGAACTGCGGGAAACAAACCTCGCCTCGTCTCCGCGCCCTCCGGTTGTCTCGCTCCTTACTCTTACTATCTTGTTGATTCCTTGCTTGTTGCACTTGTCCTAGGATCATTGTAGGATCACCACCATCGCTAAAGTTCTCACCTTTACCTTCCGTTGCACTAAAAATTGAAAAAGACTAAAACTTGCCATAGCGCCATTCACCCCCCCTCTTGTTCGCTACGATCCATTCAAGTGGTATCAGAGCGAGGTTTTCTTGCTCGGGCTTTACCGCCTAAGAAATGGCCGAACAAGAGATGGATAAGAATGGGTCACCTTCCCTTGTGCCACCCGCTCCATCATCTCCCATCGATACCACAACGGCTACGTTGGATGACCTCAAGAAATTGGAGTCATCCATCGTTAACCAAATGAAGGCGATGATGATGGAGTTGGTTGCCCAAAAACCAAACCCTATCATTGATCCTAAAGCAAGTGCCGAGGATCCCCCACCAAAAGCTAACCCCTTTCCTCTTGTTCATTTTGTCACGCAAACAACAAATGTTCCACAAAAGGAAGGGCTTGGGGAGACCGGCACTTCGAAAGGGGAAGGATGAGACACCGGTTGCGGAACGCCTAGGGAGTAATCATGCGGTGCCACCACCAAATGATTACACCATAAACGTTCCAATACCTATGCCACATATCTTGTCGCATGGTTCACCACCGTTACTTGAGTCAAACAACTTTGAAAATTGGCAATTCTTAATGCGTTCTCATGTGTGCAGCGCATCTACCGAGCTTTGGCGTATCATCGAGGAGGGCTATTCACCACGAGACCCAAAGAGCTTGACAAGAAGAGATGTGGTGGATGACCAACTCAACGCCACCGCCATCAACATGATTCACATGGCCATCACGCCCAAGGACCGTGCTCATATCCGCTCGCTCAAGACCGCCAAGGAAGCATGGAATAAACTTGAGAAGCTCTTCCGCGGAAATGCAAGCATCCAAAGATCTCGTTTTGATGAAGTGAACAACATGGCCGACAACTTCATCATGATTGAAGGAGAGTCCCCCGAAGAAATGTATCGGCGCCTCATCGCTCTTGCCGTACAAATGCAAGATCTTGGAGCAACGTTTGTGGATGACCATTGGATCAAGCGCAAGTTCTACAACGCTCTCCTCCTTTATGAGGAAGTGAAGTTGACGGCCATCCGCCAAAACGCCTCCTTTCGTGCTATGACATCCGATGAAGTTCTTAGCGAAGTCATCGCTTTGGACATCTCCAAGAAGAATGCAGAGGATCTTGTTGCTCGCACCCACAACTCCCGCAAGCCCAACCTTGCATTGAAGATGAAGGTACATGAGGATAGTGAAAGGGATGAGGATCCCGTTGAGTGGGGACCGGATGATCTCAAGATCAACTATCATGAGCACATGGCTCTCGCCGCCAAGAAATTTTGGGATGTAAATAAGTCCGAAGCACAAGACCAAGAAGATCACGTGATTCTCCAAGAAGTTTCTCCAAGAGTCCAAGGGAGGGGCAAAGGGGAAGAACATGCTACAAATTGCGGCGACAAGAATCATTTTGTCGCGGATTGTATGTTTGAGAGAAGAGAAGATCATGGTGGAAGGCTTATCCGCAAGGAAAAGTTCAAGTCACTCTCCAAAGGATTCTCCAAGTTCTCCCCATAGTCCGATGACGACAAGGTCTCCTTCACCAAGAAGCCTAGAGCCTTCATCATTTGAGAAGAGTACTCCTCCGACGAGGATGAAGAACATGAGGACAAGCGCTCCAACAAGGAAGGAGAGGGATTGGCCGCCATCGCCATTTCCACTCCCTCTATCTCCCTCTTCGACTCTCCTAATGAGAACCTCGTCACGAACAATGCTCGTTGCCTTATGGCAAAGCTATCCACGGAGGTAAAATCCCCTTCCAAACCCTCATCTTCAACTAATGCCTTATATATTGATGATGCGACTAGTTTCACCGTTAAACGTGAGATTATGGGTTTGGATTCTTTTCTCACTAACATGAAAGGGGATACCAAGACTCATGTTGGGGCTCTCTTAGCCCAACTTGGTGCGGCACAAGATCTTATTGAGGAGAGGGAGAGGTTGGAGAGGGAAGCGGCAAATGAGATTGCCTCTCTCAAAGAAGAGCTTGATGATGAACAAAATCTGCGCATGTCTCTTGAAGCTAGTGTCATCGTCCTTGAAGATACCAACAAAGCTATTGTCTCTCGACTCACCAAGGATCGAGACCATACTCTTGGTTTGATGGGTGAGCTCAAAAAGAAGATGTTCTCTCTCGAGGAAGCCAACAAAGAGAAAGATGATGAAGACCTCAAATCTTGCCATGACGAGCTTGTTGATCAAGTTACTTCCTTGAGGAGGCACAATGCTCTTCTCTTGGAGGTTGACAAGGGATTAACTTATCAATGCCTACGAGTTGTAGACTAGGGTTTAGTTAGAAGTAGAGGGCAAGTAGATCTCGAAGGTTTCAGCCGAAAAGTGCTCGACGATATGAAAACTAGGGTTTGTGAAACAATGAATCGATACTTTCTTTGTCCCTCGACTCCCCCTTATATAGGAGGTGGAGCCGAGGGATTCGTGATGTACAAGTTACAGAGTCCGGGAAGGTTTCCAACTCCTCCCGTAATATTACAAGTGTTCTCTCCTAATACAACTCTAGCTTTCCTTAAATATCAAGTTGGGCTTCCGAATTCTTCTTATCCTTCGGGTCGTGGGCCTTCAATAAACCCCGGGTACCCTCTTCGGCAGGCCCATTGGGGATGCCTATGTCAGTAGCCCCCGAGATTTTGCTTGAATCGTAGAGTCAGGGAAAATCTCCACTTTTATATTTACTTGATAACTCTGAACTTCTCCACATATTTTTGCATCTGAATTTCTATATTGTACAGGGATAATGGTAGTTGGGGCTAGTTCATCTGACGGATCAGGTACTAGTTAACTGCTCTAGTGGAAATCCGCAAAAACCTACTTCAAGATCACGTCCCTGGACATGATCTCGGGATACTGGTGTAAACTTCGACAGGTGCCGCTTAAGGTCTTACCATTCTGTCGAGTCCCAGTTATATTTATCGAGTACCTAACGCGTCCGTTAGGATTTTTCTTCGTATCTGTTGATACGGAAAAAAGTAGCAAACCGACGTCAGAGACGGTGCCACGCCACACAGAACGGATCTGGGGTCTTACCTTCGCAAAGTTTTGCGGCATTCAGAAATTGTTCGCAATTTTGGCGTTCTGAGAATATATTGTCGAGTGCTTATTCAGCTGTTGGAATAGCACATTTTATTGAGTCAACGGATGACTTATATTGCTCTCCCGATGGGAGTATATGTAGAGTTATTTATATAACTCGAAATATACTCTCTTGTTCTTCTTTCTTTCTTTTTATAATTTCATCGGGCACGCGAACAGCGTTCCCGATGGGAGTAGCCCCCGAGGCTACAGCCAAGGACTTGAACTTGGGTGTAGGCTCCACACCTTATGTCGCTATATTTTTCTTCTCTCTCAAAATTTTCAAATCTCTCGGGTGCGCGAACAGCGCTCCCGATGGGAGTAGCCCCCGAGGCTATGAGCGAATACTTGTATTTGATCATAGGCTCTCGCCATTTCTATTTTGTCTTTCTCGAGTTTTTTATTTTTCCAAAGTAGCCCCCGAGCATTTGATCAAAAACTTGTATTTGATCAAAATCTCTCAAAATGATCCATAATCTTCTACTGTCGCCTTTTATGAAGCTGTGAAGTCGAAATTTTTTCTTGCCAAAGTGACATCACCGCTGACGATAGCCACAACCACTGTTCCTTGAAAACTCGAGAAGTTCTCTCTCGCTGCCTTGCGGGCCCAACTTACGCACCGTATTGACACGTCGTGCAAGTGGGGGACACACGTCCTCCGCTTTTCCTAGCGCACGTACTGTAGCTCATGTGCTTTCGCGCCTGTATGAAATTACTTTTTACCCCTTGTCCACGTGTACACCATCTGTCCCGTAATCTCTTAATCCAACGGCGCGTCGATTCACCGCACCTCTATATAAAGGTATCATCTTCCTCCTTCAGTCTTTTCGCACGCGCCGCACCTCTGCTTCTCCTCTTCCAAATCCTCCATTGCTCCATTGCTTCAAGCTCGCAACCATACTCACACCGTTCGCCTCCAAGTTCATTGATGCCGCCTCGCATCCGTTTGACAAGACACAACACTTCGGAGTCAAGAATGGCGACGGCAGATCTGGGAAGCACGGAGTGGGAAAGATCCAAGATCTCTGCCCAAGACATCAATCTTCTGAAGAAGATGGGGTTCAACAAGAAGGAGAGCTCGCTCCGCTTCCCCAAGGAGGAGAGCTATCCAAAGCCTCCAATCGAGTATCGGGTCAGTTTCATTGACCACCTCATCCGAGGTCTTTCTCCCCCAATCCACGAATTTCTTCGGGGTCTTTTGTTTGTCTATGGGCTTCAGCTGCATCAGTTGATGCCCAATTCCATCCTCCATGTGTCTATTTTTATCACATTGTGTGAGTGCTTCCTCGGGGTCCAACCTAACTGGGCTCTGTGGAAGCGCATATTTTGCCTTCGCCGTAATGGCTCTCACAACGTCGCCTACAATATTGGTGGCGTTGTTATCTGTGTTCGTTCTGACGTCGAGTATTTCGACGTCAAATTCCCCGACTCTGTTCAAGGTTGGCGAAAGAAGTGGTTGTATATCCAAGAAGAAAGCTCCAATCCAGTGGAGGACAACATCGCCCCTTTTGACGGAGAAGCCAAGATCCTTCGCCGCCGCTCTTGGGATGCTGAAGCTACTGAAGCTGAGAAGTTGGCGACAGAAGCGCTGATGACTCGCATCCACGAGCTCTAGAACACCCGCGGCAAAGAACTTTCGGGCATTGAGATTACTGCCTATTTCCTTAGGATTAGAGTGCAACCTCTCCAGGCTCGCAAAAATCCCCTCTGGAAGTATGCTGGTGAAGAAGATGTCGACAGACTCTCAAAAGACCTTTCTTTGAAGGATTTTGAAAAGCTTATCCGCAAAATCTCATCGATCAACAAGAAGGATCCAATTCCATCTTCTTGCCGCATTACGCCATATAGCGGCGCCAATCCTCTTCCCGATGTATTTTTTCCTCTTAGTTGCTATATTGTCTCGTCGAGTTTTAATATTTTATCGACTACTGTCTTGCTACTTTTGCATAACTTCTTTTTTATCGACACTTTTTCTCAGAACCACCCTGTTCTCACTTCTCTTCCTCCTCTTCCTGAGGGTGGAGAAGTTGAAGACCGTGCTGTTGTCGACGATGACAACCAAGGCACCTCGCGTCCTGAAAGTGAAGTCGCGGGTTCTCACAAATCCGCGGCTTCTTCTGAGAAAGACGCTGAGTCTGAGGCCACCGCTTCAACACACTCCCTTCCTCCTGCTGTTTCTCCAAGGAGCAAGAGGAAGAGGAATGAAGTCGAAGATTCTGGCACCTCCAAAGCCAAAGAAGCTGATCTTTCAGATAAGAAGACAACTTTCAACCCATACGATGATGCCCTCATCAGCTCGTAAGTTATTTCTTGCTTCTTACTATTTTTCTTTTGACATTTTTTGTCTATATTGCTTCTTATATTGTCGTCATTTTTACTGCAGTGATGACGAGGAAGAGGCGCAAGCTATTGACGCAACTGCTCGAACGAGTACGTCACGTACTTTAGTTGTGTCTGAGGTGCAAGTTGAAGGAGAAGAATCGTCGCCTCCTCAGCAAAACACCGATCAACCAACTCCTCCTGCAAGCCCCCTTGCCCCTTCGCCAAAGAGGACAAGGGTTGAGTCAATCACGGAGCCTACCTTACAATTGGGTGGCTCCTCGACTCCCCTTTTAGATGATGTAAGTCCTTGAGTACTTTCCGATGCTGTCGACTTTTTTCATTGTTTGCTTCTTATTTGCTTTGCGCTGTCGAACTGTTGACTATATTGATGCCTTCTTTCTTTATCTTTCTTTATCAGCCTTTGATGAAAGAATTCATCCGCTTCGGTGCCCAATTCGTCGGGTACCGTGAATATGCTAGCAAAGCTGAAGGTAATATTTTTCTTCTTCTCCTAACCCATGATTTCTCACTCCTTTCTTGTCGTGTTTTTGACTGGTTTTGACTATCTTGGCAGAAAAACTGGCGGAAGCCAACAAACGTGTCGATACACTTGCTCAAAAATTGGAGCAAAGTGAAAAGGCTCGTAAGAAGGCCGAATCATATGCTAACAAGGCCAAGGCAGATTGTCAACACCCGGATTTTTAAGTCCAGATGCCTGTTATGCCATACATCGCAATCCCAGGAATATTGTTGTTGCGAGACATAACAGTTGAATATCATAAGTCATCATTCATTACATACCATGGTCGTCTTACAAGTCGAGTTCACATGATCCAATATTACACAAATAGTTGATCTATTTATCAACAGACACAAAGTTCATAGTTTCATAGCGGAAGCGTAAATAGAAGGGACTCTCTAGTCCACAGGCCAACATCTGACGTCAGAAGATTCCCTAGTTGTCGTAGGTGTCCTGCTGGTCGTCCTCTTCATACTGTTGTTCTGCTTCATAGTCTGGCCATTTGAATAGCCAGGGACACAGCCGTGAGTACTTTAAAGTACTCGCAAACTAATACTAATGTAAGTGCTAACAATTCTAGTAAGGGGTACTAAGCTCTAGTTTATTTTGCATAAAGCAAATTTTAGTTCACAAATATTTTAGAAAAGACTTATTCAAGTGCTAACTAACTCAAGTGGGAACATTAGTGTCATTCCCACAACTCTGTTGTGATTCAAAGTCAAAGTCACCTTTCAAGTTTAAATTCACAAGTCACCCTTCAAATTCAAATTCACAAGTCACCATTCATATTTTTAGAAGAGTTCTGATGACGGAACAGTATGGCCTTCCCAACTGTCCATGACCGCGGACGCGGCTATTCGAATAGGTTAAACTCTGCAGAGGTTGTACACTTGTGCCACAACAATTGCAATAGTTCGTCAGGGGTAACTGACCCTGACTTATCGTACGCAGTACGCGAACTACCAATCCTAACCTTTCATTTACATACCCTAGTATAGGCACCTCTCCCCATGAGTTTGGCCTCCTGGTGAAAGCAAACCGCCAACCCGGGAACTGCACAGGGCTTGGGTAGTACATTCACCTCATTTCACGTCAACTCACTTTCAATGGAGGCAGCCTCGGCATAACCCCTATGACGCTTGTTCAGAGGGAACCCATACTAAAATACATAAGTTTCCAGCTAAGCCTTACCCGGATTCAGGTATTGTGGGGGTACTTGTACAATTGGAATGGTATCGCATCCGAACCCAACCATCAGTTTTTGTAAAGTTCACCAAGTCATTCACAGATCATATTCACCTTCAAAATATTTCAATAGAATGACTCATCATTCCAAGATTTTCAAAGTCATTTCATTTCACAAGTTCCCAACTAGAGTAGTCACTTTTAATTTAGCACTAGCATCTAAGTATGAGGGGTGCTAAGTATTTTTCTTTGCTTCTAGGCTAACTTTGATACTCTTGTACTAATCCAATACTAACCAAGTGAATCATGAATCAAAAAGTACTTTGATAAAACAAAAGTAAATAAAGATTGTAAAGTAAAACTGGGAAATAGGATCATAAGCATAAAGTAAATGGGGTAATGCCTTGCTCATGGTGAGCTTTACACTTTGCAAGAGTATTATCTTGCCTTGGTTGGGGAATTGGTCAAAGTGGTCTTCTTCTCCTTGGCAGTAGACCTCCTCCTCTTCTGGATACTCCTTGGTACTAGCGTCTAAAATACGAATACGAGGTATACCATCATCATACCAAACTTAAGTACTAGACTAAGCACACACAAGATTCACACAACTTAAACTAGCATCACACACTACTTATTAAGTTGATGGATGTGTTTTTCTTATTTAAGAAAAATAATTTCCTCTCATACTAACTTAGGTGTTATTTTTAATTACTTAGAGAAATAATTTCCTCTCATTATCTTATTAAGATTTAATCTCTCTCATGAATAATATATGACCTAGGTTGACCAAAGTCAACCTCTTCATACTTATCATTTAAGAAAATGATTTAAATGAGGTGAAGCACCTCATACAATTTAACCCTAACATGGTAAAGATTTAATATCATCCAACATTTCATATGAGCCTAAATGACCAGAGTCTCTACCTCATTTTGAAATGTTGGTGACAAGATTTAAGTGAGAGAAAAACTCCCATAGGATTTATTAATAGTTTTGGACAATATCTTTGACTAGAAATAGCCATATAGTCCTTTAATTAATCTAGGCCATGATCATTCAAAGTAAGCATGGCATATTTTTGCATAAAAAATTAGTACAAGTGTAATGTGATTTATATATAGGAGTTGGAATTAACTTAAAAGCATTTGTGGTTGATTTTTAATAATTATTCTAAGGCAAAAAAGTTCCTGTCTTGTTTATTTTGGTACTTTAATTCTACAACAGATATTGGTTTGAATCCAGTGGCATTGTGTTGCGGTCAGAAACCCACCGGCGAGCAGCGACGGGCAACACAGTAGAGCCGGGAGGCTCCCAGGATTGCGGTTGACCCTGGTCCCTCGGGCGACGGCCCGCAATGCCTTCTGGCACACGTCCTAGTGCTTACGAGGGCGTGCCACCTGACCTATACCTGGTCAGGAAGGTGATGGATTGCTTCGACTAGTTTCCTGCATGGCAAACACGTAAACATTAAATACGAGCCCCGATCGGCTCTTAAGTTTTTCTGTGGATCGGCTCAAAGAGCCGATTGCCCCATGGTTCATGTTAGATTTATAAGGACATGGGGATCATGCTTTATCAATATCAAGCTAAGCTAATCTACGATAGTATAGGGTTTTCACCGTATAATCGGAACATCCTACGCGTAATTGAGCATAGCAGATACGTAAGATGATGGGAAACTAGCCCTAAAGAGGCCTAAAAACCAACGTGAAGTTGATCCCCGGGACAATCCCTCTAGAGCTTAATAAACCACACCTTACGCACTACCGGATCCTTCAACCCGTTTATAAGGCCTAACCATACGGATATCAAACCAATCCTTGAAGAACAAGGAGCAACTATAACGGATTAGATCTACTAAATAACGAACAAGCAAAATGCTGCCCTCACACCTAAAATAGGTGTAAGGGCAGCTAGATATCAACGGGGTAGCGTAGCTAAACAAGTACATCGTGAAAGCATCGACGTCAACCCCAAAACACCTAAGATAAAGGTGTTGCTCGCCATCAAAAAGGCTTCAGCACGAGCAACACCACAACAACGAATAAACTGATACTGCCTAGATCGCAAGATGCGATCTAGGCAGCATGTTGCTTACCCGGGAGAAACCCTCGAAACAAGGGGTGGCGATGCGCCTAGATTGATTTGTTGTGAACGTGATCGTCCTCCTTTCTTGATAACCCTAGATACATATTTATAGTCCGTAGACTTTCTAACTTGGGAATAAACCCAACCGTGTACGAGCTAAACTCTATCTCTTAATTCTAACCGACACGTAACCTACTAATTTACAGATACACGGGCAATCTTGCCCAAACTTCTTGTACAAGGCCGGTTCGGGAATATTTTCCATGCATATCCTCAAAGCCCATTTAATCACGGCCCATCTCCGGAGTTGGTTAAATTCTGGTGATAACACATGCCCCCCTGGTTTTGGCAATGATAATTTCAAAACCACTGCTGTTTCTCGCTTCGTAGGGTCACGTCGTGGCAGAGCAGAACCGTCGCAGAATCTTTCATCATGATGCCTTGCCTTCTCAGCTTCTCTGCACGACTTGACAGATTCGGCACCATGTCCTCGAAAACTGCCACAACATTAAATCTCCACTATATCCCCTTTTATTTAACCGCGTCGAGCAACTCGCTTGTTCATCCCCTTCCTCAATACTAGCCACCGAAAAACCCTCCTCCACCATGGACTCATCCTCCTCCTCTGCTGCATCGGCTCTCGGCTCTCTCCTTCCAATCTTCTTCCTCAAGCGAGCCGATGCCAGAGCACAACCAATGGGATGAGCCGGAGTGGGACTTCGACTTCGTGCCAGATGGCCCACCCGAGGCCCTCGTCGGGTCAGATGGCGACTTGCCCCTGACCGATGGAGAGGACGACCTCCGGTTCCTCATCGACGGGGAACTGGTGGCGGAGAGTGAGGATGACCTCCTCTCCTGGGGTAGCTTCACTCCCTTCAACGAAGAGGAAGAAGAGGAGGATGAGGAGGTGTAATGTCCCAGGTTTAGAGACGATCGAGGGGTAGATTTTAGAAAGGGATGTGCATTGCATAGTAAATTCTGGGGAAATTTCGCGCTTTTCAACAAAAACTGCATCGAAGGGGGACAAGTTTCTCTCTCCACACTTTACAGGGTTAGGGTTTCGAGAGTGCGATAAACTTGTATCTCACTTCATTAGTTTAGGGTTTTAAGAAGAGAGGGAGAGTTGCATGATTGAATTCTTGAAAAGTGACATGGTTGAATTTAAACCAATGTTGAATTTGAATTTCAAATTCAAACATTAAATAATTACCCTAAATAGTTCAATTATGAGGAAATTCATTAAGTAATTAAATAATAATAAACAATATGAACAATTATAATAAAGTAAAGCTCATTAGAGAAAACTTTGAGCTTTATTGATCACCACACAAATTACATTGTCATTACAATATTCATAAGTGAAATAAATGATTAATACAACACATTACATAAATGGGCAGAATTGAAGAAAGAAAAAAATAAAGAAAAATTACAAGTTAATGATCCATCCTAAACTACACAAGATGATCATCATGGAGATCCTGCCAAGAGGATCTTGATCTTCATCCAGAGCATCACATTGTTCCCTGTAATCACACAAACAAAGACAAAGACAAGTGTTATGCCAAGTGGCATTGCCACTTGGCAGAGTTAGCAAGAAAATGTGAAGTTGAGAGGATATTATCAAGATCGGTCGAGCTGATCCACCAAATGGACCAAGTTCCAACCAGGAACTACACAAGCAACTCACAAGGCAGGTGTGCATGTCCACCGAGCACATGCACAGCCTGGGAGAGTCACCAAAGTGACAAGCAAGATGTGTCGACCAGGGAGAGCAAGGGAGCATCATATATAAACTTTTCAGAGCCAAACCCTAGCTCATTCATCGACAGGCAGCTTGGTAAGTCATCAGAGAGCAAGAACACTTAGAACAGGAAGAACACATAGCCAGAAACCTCATCCAGGAACAGCTCAAGCAAGGAACTGTTTCCTGTTGAGAAGTAAACCATGGAGTAGATCAAGCACAAGCCACAAGGAGGAGCAGGGCAAGCTAAGAAATCAGCACAGAAGCAAAACCTCTACACCAACACACTATTTCTAGGAGCTGGAGTGAGGTATAAACAGATCAACCTGAGCAAAACCCTGGTTTGCTCATAAATAAGCATTTGCATATGTCACAGAAGCCAAAACGGGTAGAATACCCAGATTGTATCATCATCTGGCTACCAAGTCAGTTGGTGCAAGCAAAAATGGGTGAAGCCAATAGGAAATCACCAAGGGAACACTGGCTAGACCAAAACAGTGGCATAACCAAGGGAATCCAGCAAGGAAATGATCCTATCTATTCAACCAAAGCCACCTAGCACCTAAAACCTAGCACACCATCAGATAGGTAGACAATATGTGTCTGTTCTTGTTTGTCAACATCAAAGATCACTGGAAATCCAACAAGGAATTACCCAGTGATGCATTCACTAAGCCATAGCAAGCCAACAAGGGTGGGAGCTACCTAAACAGCAATAAATTGCTGTCAAGGTCACCTCAACCACTGAACCAGCCCAAACCAATAAGCCATGCACAGTTATCATCACCCAGATGGGTTCAAAAGGAGGGCTAGGGTACCCAACCAAGTGGTGGCATCCATCTAGCCCTGCCAAACTCAATGAAATGATCATTACTGCAAGCAGTTCACATCACTTATCCATTTTAGTAAATCCAGGTAATACAGATAAGTGAATCATATAAGGAATCAAAGCACCAGAGTCTTGCAGCTGATCCAATGGATCATTACAAGCATCAGCAACTGCTTGAGCAAGCAAAAGCATGCATTAGTACAGATTTTGGTGTCACACAGACACAAAGATGAGCAGAAGAGAGGCACAGTCATAACACAGCAGCTTTTACAAGCAACTGATGATCATATGATCATCGAAGCTTGCTAGAGCATGCTAAGACATGCTAGAGCCAAGCCTAGCAACCACACATTTAACCGGATCAACTATATAGCCACATCTCATAAATAATTGCATCACGGATAAGTAAATAAATTAAATACAATTGTATCCGAAGCACACCAATAAGGGATGGTGTTATTTAGCAACAAGTAGGAACAATTTAATAGAGCATAAGCATCACAATTTTCTCTTGAGCAAGAGCTCAAGAGTTACAACAGCAAGATATAGGGATGAGCAGCACACACAGGAGCAGCATATGCACAACAACAGCATGCGCATGGCAGCAGCACATCACATCAGCTAGGATCCATGGCAACAACAGAGAGCACAGCAGCTTACACGCATTCATAGCAAGCACAGCAGCAGATCACTTAGGTGTAGAAGCAGCAGCACAATCAGGTGGATGCTACGGCATCCAGAGGAAGGAGAAGAGGTAGAACAGGTAGCAGAGGAGAAGGAGGAGCACATACCGGGGAGGAGGTGGTCGACACGACCACGGCGGCCACGGCTGCGCACGTCAGGACACATGACGGCACCAGGCCTGGCCAAGCCAAGCCACGGCGACCACCACAGCACCCCAGCACAGCACCACGCACCCAGGGGAGCGCCAGGAGGAAGGTCCACGGCATCTCCAACGCGCGGTGGCGGCGGACGCCAAAAGCCAGGCGCACGGGAGAGTCGATGGCGAGCGAACGAGGACGCACACGTCAGATCGACGCGGACCACCATGTCCGCCGTCGAAAGGCGGTCCAGATCCGCACAATCTCGTCGCCGGCGATGGCCGGAGACGGCCAGATTAAAGCGGCGACGGCGGAGGCGATTTCGGTGTCGCGGGAGCCCGAAAGTGGAATTAGGGTTACGGGGTGGAGGACGACGAAGCGACTGGGTCGGTTGGACCGAGTCCACTGGGCTGGTCCAACCTAACCAGCTCGGCCCCCTGACAGGTGGGCCCGAGGGGTATTTTGGACAATTCCAAAATACCCATTTAAATGAGAATTTCTAAGAATTTTATAAAATAAAATAAAGCTCTAAAAAATAAGTAAAAATATGAAAATTAATCTGAATAAAATTCTCTATTCAAATAAAATATAAAAGAGAATTTTTGAAGACAAATAAGAATAAGTCCTATTTTGATGATTTAAATAATCATTTAAATCACACACCTAATCTATTCCTATTATTATTATTATTATATTATAATAATAATAATCTATATCTATACCTAATAATAAAGAAAATAACGTTTCCGTGGTTCGGTCCATCGGATTGCGCTTTCGTCCATCTTAGATTTACGTTTTGGTCCGTCGTTGATCCCGTACAAGAAAACAACCAGGAATCCACCTATGACTGAGCGACATCGACTCATACATGAGTAGATGAATCGTACACGGGTTGGACATCGATTCATATACACGGCTAATAAAAGCATTGCTCCTCCACGGCTCCAACCAAATCGGCAACATCATGGCACTTGACCGCAGCGCCCTCGTGTCGCACCTCTTCCACGCGCTCGGCCCGCTCGGCCCGCTCGTCAACTCCGTAGTCGATTGAATCATACCAGACAAACCGCGCCAATCGTCGGGCGCCTCGCCGCGGTCACCCGCGGCGGGTCGGGGCGCTCGCCCATATCGCTGTCGATCTCTCTCCTAAGCACCACGTCCATGCTCTAAGCCGGCGGCCAGAAGAGAGGCATCTGCTGTTCTAGCCACAATGGCATGCACCACCAGCGCGAGGCACAACAACAGACCGTGCCAGAGAAATTCTGAACATTGATGTACATCGATTCTGCTAGCACTAATGTGTGCTATGCCGGTATCCGACGCATTCCAATTTGGTCCTATTGTTCTCCGCTCGCCGTCCCGAAACCACAACTTCTGCCGCCGCCGCCTTCTCGGAAGGAGATGAGCAAGAAGCCCAGGATCCCGGAACTCTACATCACTATGCCACAGCTTCAGGACGGCCGCCACCTTTTGCGAAGGAGAAGAGCAAGAAGCTCAGGCGGAATGGCCTCCCGAGCGACGCGGACGATTTCCTTGACGAGGAGTTTCATCTTTGCCGGCCTGCGTGTGGTCACGGGGGCAGCCGCGCATGGCGGGTTCCTGCTTTATAAGTGCTCGCTACTTGTTGCCTGCAGGGTGGGGCGATTTTCAAATTCAGACATGCAACGAGCGATGCACACAGTCAGGAAAATTTGAGAGATTCTCCTAGGAGGATGATGAGTACGAGGAGTTTCCGAAGGAAACGCTTATGTTGTTCACACAACGTGAGCTCTCTCCCTTTTTATTTGTATAGATGTACAGGGCCGGTCAGCTGGTTTCTTGGGACTCGCTTTGTACCTGCAAAAAAGGATAGAGCTAGGTGCCTGGGTTGCTGATCGGATTATTTTTCTTTCTTTGCTTCGTCTGGCCACACGTGTGATGTTCTGTTGCTGATCGAGGGTGAACGCTATTTGTACCACAACTGGACTTCAATCGACTCTTTGCCATGATCTCTCGATATTAACTGGTACCATCGCACGGAGGGATCCGGCCAAGATCTCTAGATGATTTTCGTGATCGGCAACGCAACGTCAATCGATCGTCCCGCCATGTCACCATGCGCCATGCGCCCTGTGCGTCTCCCGCCAACGCTACAAATCCATGGTTGAGTTTGATGAGGAGCGCGGCGGAATCCAGGGCGCCGTGTGACCGTGGAAGGGAGCCCCGGCAGGCACGCCGGTGGAGAATTAAGCCTGAAAGTGATGCGAAACAGGTTAGCGTTCGATGCGTCCAGGTCAACTCCCATCTGCTGCGTAGATGCGCTGACGTCGCCGGCATCCTTGGTTCAACATGGTTGCCTCTGTCAAAGCTTCCTCCCATTATTGATTTTCTGAATACCTCTCTTCCTCAGAACAAGTTCACTTGTCCAGGGTCGTATGATGAGAAAACTGACGTGATCTTCACATCACTACTTCCTTGCGATCCGGCCTATTACTTTATGTAGCTCTTGGATCACTACTCTAAGATGCAAACCTGTTCTAATCATGACAACGGCAATGGCAACACAGGTGAAACATGATCCAACTATTTGCCGGTATGCTGGTCCGAGCGCTTGCCGAGGATGTCGTGTTTTGCTGGACAGCGCCATGACCTGCGAGACATGAATGAGCGGACTACTTTTTATTTGTTTCATTCTAACATGAATTCTACAATACTGAAACTGAGAATTTGATGTACAAGTACTTTATATGTTTCTGGCGGCTATACTAAGTAATTCGAAGGACTAAATGGCACCTCACAAGCTCAAAATTCTTTGTTGAATAATGTGCGAAGTTCTTAGCTTGGAAAAATGATGTGCTACTTCGACGTGTCTAGGGTGACCCTGACGGCGTAGACCTGCTGCGTGTGTCAGCCAGATCAGAGGATGTGCGTAAGGATTAGTAGATTACCAATTACACCATCAGATGTACTACCTCTGGTCATGTTTAATCGATGCTAGATATATACGTATCCGTATGTAAGCACTTTTCTTGCAGAGTGCGTGTAGATTAAATCCTATCAGAGGGAGTACATACTACGAATTCAAGCACAGTAAAAGTTTCCTCATAGTCATAGAGGGGAGGAGTGTCAATTAGTGACTTAGAATTTTTCTTTTTGAGGATGAAGTGTTGGCCTTGATTTCAATGACATTAATAAACAAACCTTTATCCAATAAGCATGCTATATGATAACAAACGACACATGTAAAAGCAAATTATTTGGTGGGCCACAAAATTGACGTGTACCATACTTGACGGCAGTATAAGCCGAGAAGGAAGCAATCTTAATTTTTGATGGTAACTGAGTGTTGTTAAGAGGCTGCTTCTTCATGTAAATAAAATTAATTTGTATCGGTGAACTTTTTGTTGACTAAGATATATTCAATAACAATCTATCCATAACAATAAACGGATTTCTTAAATTTTATATTTGATCACATTTAAAAAGAATAATATCCCGTAGCAACGCACGGGTAATTTTACTATTACTAGTCTATACCTAATAATAAAGGAGCTAACGTTTCCTTGGTTTGGTCCGTCTAATATGTTTTCGTCCAACTTCGTTTTGCCTTTTCGTAAGTCGCCCCGTTCGCTCGCCATATCGTGTTCGTAAAGAAATCGTTTCGTTCCCTATCTCATCGTGTTCTTAAAGGAAACCACTCGATGAGACTCCCTATATAAAGCGACCACGGCGTGACACGGAGGATACGAGATCGATTAGCATGATACTGCCCGAAGATCTCGGCTAGGCGGACCGACGGAGCGCCGTTGACAAGGCCGAGCAGAAGAAGTCGGTTGGGAAGACATTGGGCTTGGAGCCGAGCTCCTCCACGCCATCGACGAAGCCAAGTACAGGATGCTGGCGCGGAACAAGATGGCATCCATACTGCGCAGCCTTCGGGGACGCGATGTCACAGTCGTTACTGCGCAGCCTTCGGGGACGCGATATCACAGTTGTCGCCCAGACGGTCACCGGCAAGATCGGTCGTCTTCGACAAGGCCGAGAGTCGGTTGGGAGGACAGCGGGTTTGGGGCCGATCTCCTCCATGCCACAGATGAAGCAGGGTACATGGCGCCGGCGCCGGGCAAGATGGCATCTGTGCTGCGCAGCCTTCGGTGACGCGATGTCACCGGCGTCGACCACATGGTTACCGGCGAGATCGCCACCATCGTGCTCTCCATGATGTCCTACATCGCCTACATATCGTCGATCCTCGACAAGACGGATGCGGCCATGGGTCCGAACGTACGTCCGCGAGTTCTGTTGCTGATTGATCCGTGTGCCTACCGCCTCTCCCGTGATTGTTCAGATCCGTTTCCTCAGTTTGCTTTCTGGGCAGCAAAAGGAAATTGCTGATCGCATTAGCGCACGTTCCAGATCCTCCTCTGGCACACGGTTGCAAAAGAGTTAGATCGAAGAACAAATCGCGTCCAGCTTCCGACCTTTAGCGTTAAGGCTTGCATGTGGCCAACTCAAAGATTGTTTGAACGATTTTTCTGTTTTTCTCTTGGATCCCATATATACGTTTCAGCGAGTGCTTTACCTAGCACCTTGCACCTATCCTCTACGTACTCACATGTTACCGCACTAGGAAGTTCTTCTCATAACACAGCTGATGGCTGCCGTCGGGTACGGCGGCGGTTCCACGCACGAGGAGATGCAGCAGACAATGGTTACTAATGTCGAGCGTATTTTGCTCTACATATCGCATGCGCTGTCAACTCCAACGGATTTGGGTTCTGAAGGAAGGTCAGCGTGAGCATGCGTGAGGTCTTATTCATAGGAAATTCAATGAAACGCATAACTGACGTGATAATGATGACGTGTTGCAATATCTATGCAGGATACAGGAACATGCCGTATGAGAAAGCTCTTCTTATGGATCATGCCATTACAAGTCCCATTATCAGTACACCAAGTTATTTTTAGCCCAGTCCCTTCTCATTCAACTGAAAAAACAGCTTAAGAGAAATTAGGAGAACAATGTATGCTACTAAAGACAAACAGTTTACACAATATCGATACATGAACAATGGTAATTAAGAAAAGGCAAGAGGTAATTTGCACCTCTCAAAAACAAGCAAGACAATTACCTAGGCGTCATATGTAATGGCACTGTTGTTGTAACATACTCCAATGGATGTACTGAACCCTGCTGAAACTAGATGCTTAGATGCTTAAATAATGGTCAAGTTCATCTGCATTATGATAATTGTGAAGATAGACTAACCGAACCAGCTACGATTTTTTAGAAAGAAGACTATTATGAGGTAATATGGTCAGACAAATCTTTCATGCTTTGTGGAATCCAGTTCCTCCGTATATTGAGCCTTGATTTTCATGCTTTACAGAATGTGAAGTTGTATGGCCAGTGCGAGTAAATGTGAATGTTTCTAATTTTCCTCTCGATGCTGCCCTATGTGGCCATTGCCGTCATGGTGGTGCGCGAGGAATAGAATCGGGTGAAAACAAATGTTATTGAATTTACAAACTCCTCGCTTCTGCTTTCCCAAACAATGGCCTACTTGAGTATCCCCGTTGCTTATTGAATTTACAAACGTTATCGACCCGTCACCAACACATGAGGTGGTGTGTCTGAAGCGTACTTCTCCTTTTTATCTCCGTTGCAAGCACGGGTATGTTTCCTATATGGAATAAAGAAAGAAGACAGGCATGTTGCCTTAGTATATGGAATTAAGAGTATATATATGGAATAAAAAAGAAGACCTGCATGCTGCCTTAGTATATGGAATTAAAAAAGGGACGGATGATGAAAGGTTGCCTGATGGGTTTGATGATGATTGCTGATTGGTAATAAACGCCTTGCATGAGTGCTTAATTGAAAGGAAGACGGGGACGTGCACAGTCCAGGGAATGTTGAGCCACAAGGTGCCCTTATAAACATGGTGCTGCACTAATGTATGCAATACTGTACAAGAACTTATGTCCATTTGAAACTTTGACCTTCTCCAATTTGTTTTCCTGGCTCCACAAAACAAAGCTCAATGGCTTGGGATGATCTTTTTTTTAAAGACTGATGACACTGTATGAATTATGAAGACTGACGACAACATATAATTGTAAAATGTTATAAAGAAAATATGTCAACTATTATAAAGACCGAGGACACTTTGTGAAATACAAAGATTGATGACAATATGTAATTGTAAAATGTCCTACATATGTGTTGCTAATGAGCATTTTATTTTGTTCTAAATCAATAATTCTTTTTTTCTTCCGCGGCAACGCGCGGGCATTGTCCTATCCTAGTCCTAGTCTATACCTAATAATAAAGGGAGAAGCGTTTCCGCGGTTTCGTCCGTTCGTTTTCTTCGTCCGTTCACTGGTTGATTCCTGATTTTCGTCCGTCCCCCGTATCGTGCTTGAGGTCTTATCATATGGTTCCAAAAATAACTCCACGTCTACCGCTGTTTACATCTAGGTGGTAGTTCCGAAAACAACTCCAGATCAATCACCTATAGGCTTTCCTACCGGGGACGTTCCAAACTCTTGGTTCCATATATAGGTGAGCACGATATATCGACCACGACGCGAGATAGAGCACGACGAAATCCACTAGCATCAACCAAGAACCGACGAGGCGGAGACCTCGAGTTTGTGCAGGCGTTCCTCCTCGACTCCGACCAGAAACGCCGGACGGGCATCAACTAAGAAGCGACGAGGCGGAGACCTCGAGTTTGTGCAAGCGTTCCTCCTCGACTGAGCCGCTCCTGCGTGGCCATATCAAGCTGCACAGATGCACGACTGCAGCCATGCATATTGTCTCGTGAATGCAGCCGGGAGTAAAGACTCTATCTGCACGCAACAGCAGGAAGAAGATCGTAACTAGGAGGGACCTAAGGATGAACTGGAACAGCTGGACAGGTTGCATGATGCAGGTGCAGGCAGCAGATCCTAGCGTAGAAGTGAGCAGCTAGGCTTCAAGGCATATACCACACGGCTACCTCTGATCATAACGACAAGGACAACCAGAAGTTCGATGATTTATACGAGAGGCTCGATCGCTACGGCGGTGCTCACGAGGCCCCTGCGCGCACGTCCACGATCCTTGTGAGGCTATACTCTGTAGGGTTCAATCAGCTAGGCGGACACGCCAATGCCAGCAGCCGGACAGGGTGGCAACGCCGCAGGCCAATGCCAGCAGCCGGAGTGCCGGACAAGGCGGCAACGCCGCAGGCGTCCGGGCGGTAGGGGTCAATGCTGCCGCAAAGGACTACCAGCGTCAGCGACCACTATATATTGGGATGAAGCTGTAGGACGGCTCAAGTTCTCCTCACCGACGGACCGAAGCCTTTCCTTTTCGGCCATGATGTTCATCAGCATCTTGTAGTACCGCCTGTTGGAAATAATCTTGTAGTTGCTTAGTAGTTAAGCTAGCAGCACTAGTTCAGTTTGGATTTTGCTTGTAGCAGCAAAACGCCATCTAGACATTAGCTGTACTTGGTCGACCACTGTAGCAGGTCGGTCACTGTAGCAGGTTAGTTACTGTAATAGGTCGGTCACTGTAGCACCGACCTGAAAACCTCTATATAAGAGGCACCCTATGTGGAGAAATAAAGGGAGAGTCTAGCCCCAACATTTGGTATCAGAGCCACAGCGATGGCGTTGGTTCCGCACGGTGGTGGCGCCGGGGGGAGCGCGATGCCGCTCTTCTGTCCGATACTCACCCGCGACAACTACACTGTCTGGGCGATCAAGGTCGAGGCCAACCTCGACGTGCAGGGCGTCTGGGAGGCGGTGGTTCCGGAAGACTCGACGGTGGCGGTCGATCCGGAGAAGAACAAGAGGGCGAGGGCATACCTGCTCGGCGCGCTCTCGGAGGACATTCTCCTGCAGGTGTCGTCGAAGAAGATGGCGGCGGCGATCTGGGAGTGCCTCAAGGCGCGGTTCGTCGGCGCGGATCGCGTCAAGGCAGCTCGGCTGTCGACGCTCCGCGGCGAGTTCGATCGGCTGATCATGGCGGACGGCGAGGAGCTAGACATCTACGCTGGCAAGATCGGCTGCATGGCCACCAAGTTTGCAAGCCTCGGCGGGACGCTGAGCGACGCCCGAATGGTGAAAAAGCTGCTCGACACCGTTCCGGACTCGCTGTTCGCGGCAGTGGCCGGCATCGAGCAGTTCTGCGACGTCGAGACCATCTGCTTCGACGACGTGCTCGGGCGTCTCAAGGCGTTCCAGGAGCGGACGGAGCGGCGCAAGGCGGCTGTTGGCGGAGAGCGTCGTGGCGACCAGCTGCTGCTCACGGCCGCTCAATGGGAGGCACGACGACGTCAGCGCGGCCGTGGCCACGACCACAACGACATCGGGAGCAGCGTGGACTCAAGAGCGAGGGGACGGCGCGGCAAGTGCTGGAACTGTGGCGTTCGCGGCCACTTTTCCCGTGACTGCCCCGAGCCCAGGAAGGAGAAGGCGTTTCTCGCCAACGTCGACTGCGAGCCGTCGTTGTACTAGGTTGTGACTTCGTGCGGTGTCGACGACCAGCGTGTTCGTGCGCGTCTAGGTTGTACGTGGCCGTGGCGGGAGTGCCCAGCTTGTCGTGCGTCAGAGAGCGTTGGTGATCTGTTGAAGGCCTGCGGCGTTGTGCGCGTTGGAGCGTGTTGTGCGTGCGGCCGGTATGTGCGGATCAAGCAGCCAAGTGCGCGTCTCAAGATGAAGACGAGGAAGAAGATGACAAGATTAGGGGGTGATTGTTGGAAATAATCTTGTAGTTGCTTAGTAGTTAAGCTAGCAGCACTAGTTCAGTTTGGGTTTTGCTTGTAGCAGCAAAACGCCATCTAGACATTAGCTGTACTTGGTCGGCCACTGTAGCAGATCGGTCACTGTAGCAGGTTAGTTACTGTACTAGGTCGGTCACTGTAGCACCGACCTGAAAACCTCTATATAAGAGGCACCCTACGTGGAGAAATAAAGGGAGAGTCTAGCCCCAACACCGCCTCTGCCAGTAGTGCAGCGGGTCATAGCCTCGCGAAGTCTTGGTCACGTCCGTGTCACCGCCTTGGCACCACTCACGGCTCACCCTCGTGGGCTACGCGGCGGCCTTGGCTCCTTGGTCAGCCCGCTGACAGGTAGAATCGTCGCTGTCGTCGAAGGTCATCTAGATCCAGTCCGATGTCGTTGGCTGCTGCTCTATGTCTTTCCGGCCAGACCCATGCAGCGGCCGCTGGCGAAGTGTGCGAGGATATCTCTCTTTGGCAAGCTAGAAGAATCTGGCATCAATTGGCACATTATTTATTTCGAATAATTGATTCGATTGGTCGTGCGTGCGTTGGATTAAAGCCTAAAGGCCCAAGAAAAATCTGTGCTAGCGTTGGGCAGATTGCAGCCTATTAGAGGACAAGCGTTTGTGAATTGTACGAGACTAATCTGATCAAGGATGTTTCGCCTAGAAAAAAGAAGGCCTGCAACACGAGTAGAAGACCCGAACACAACTCTGATATGTCCAATCTGAAAGTGGCGAGCTTGCCGATCTAATACAAAGACATGAACACCAACTTTGATGATATGGTCAGTACGCATAAGATTGGAATGTGAAGTCTCGGGGACATCCGATAAAAAAAGATTGGAACATGAAGTTCTTTTTTTTTCATAAACTCCTGCCATAAAAATAACCGAGACAAAATAACCGTCGCGAGGCAGGCATCACCCCGACAAGATAGCGAGAGAAGCAAGAATAAGAGTAAGTTCATAGGTCGAGAGGCGAGCTCCGACAAGACCACACATGAAAATTAAGATGTCAACTAGAACGATGCAAGGAGGTAAAATATAATCCAGACGCATCTTAGTTTTTATATATCTATCATTATGCTACGATGATTTAACAATTTATCACCCAGTGCAACGCATGGGCAATTTTCCTAGTAATAATAAAAAAAATAAGGTTTCCGTGGTTTGGTCCGTTTGGTTTGGTACGCTAGATTGTTTCGTCCGATCAAGCTTGATTGTTTCGTCCGATCGCTATCGCTAAAAAAGCCTACGTCAAACTCTTGGTATCGTACGTTGCCCTTTCTCCTTTTGTTGCTCGCTTCTTCCAATTCCATATATGAGACTCAGGCACGGACTCCTTCCAATCTCGGCTAAATAAACCACGCGTTGCCCGCACGGACTCCCTCAGGTCTCAGCTAAATATAAACCATGTGTTACTTGCACCAGGCACCAGATCCTTTTTTGCACGATCAAGGAGCGGGGGCAGATGGCGCAAGAGGAGATCACGTACTGGATGGCGGATCTTGGCGATGGCGCTGGCAACAGCTATTCGGCATGCGTCCGGGGACAGGGGCGACCCAAGTCCGGGTCACTGCGGCAAACTCCACCACGCTTCGACTCATGATGACGGAGCCCCCACCTTTGTACCTGGTCTGCATCCTCGCGGCGACGCGGCTACCCCGTCGACTTCCCTATGTCGGGAAAAAACTGTCGATACAAGAACTGCCGGACGACGCGGGGATACGACAGCGATTGAGCGAGAACATGGTTTACTGGATGGGCAAAATAGCTGTGTGATCGTACCAGTACCTAATAGACATCAACGATCAAGAGGACGAGGCGACGTGAGGACAGAGACGATGGCAAAAGAGATGCCAGAAATCGGCCTCCACAACCAGCCGCATGTCCCGTACCAGCAGCTGGAGATGAACGAGCTCACGTCCACTCCGGCCTCGATCCATCTTGCTTCTTGGAGTAGGCCCGTTCGTGCATACATTGGCAAGCGATCTTTTTTCTGCCCGACATGAACTCCAATTTGCCCGTTCGGCAATAAAGGACTCGAGTTTTAGCGGCGGCTGGGTTATGTGGGCTGTGGCTAGGCACGCCGAGCACATCTTCAGACTTCAGCTGGCTTAGAAACGGGGGTCACTCGGCCGTACGCGTAGTGCTTCACGTCCACACGCCGGCAAGATAGACATGCAGTAGTTTTACGCGATAGCATGAGGTTGGTGAGTCGGCCAGCCGGGCCGGCGAGGTTGTAGAGCGCGTCGGGAGCCTACCAATAGAGACGATTTGCCGATTCCCGGCGAGTTGAGCTGCTCGACAATGCTCGGACACCAGAAGGATAGTGGGATTGGGCCGGTAGTTGGTTCACGCCAGCGTCGATGATAGATATATTGGTGAACATAACGATCTCATACCTGGGAGAGTCAGCCGGAGAACTGGTTGTTTGTTCAGGAACACCTCAACGAGAGTGTCTTTTGCTTGCCCGATTGATTGTAGGATTGGCTCAGTGATCTTGTTGTTCGCAAGGACGAGGTACGTAGCTGAACTTGGAGAATACGAGGTTGGCTTGAACAGAGGCCTGAAATCAAGGTTGTTGTAGTCTTTCCTCCCCCTATACAACTTCCGTGCAGGATTGCTCGACCAGATTGCTATGCTCTCCATGTTTCCGGCGACCTGATGCTCAGCCACAAATCGACGGGAGAGAGTTCACAAAAACTGACCTCAACTTCTATTAGGGTGCCGAGCATGTGTATTAAATCTTTTGGTTACTAAAATGTTCATTCTATGTCGGGTCCTGTGCACAAATTGAAGTTTTGTATGAATGACTAGCTTCATATCAGGATGAGCGCATAGAGACTTGAAGCTGGACTTGCGAGTTGCGACGAATTACTCACGTTCGTACAGGCCGGATGTAGTAAAAGTTCCTCTAAACTCTGATATCATCAGCTATCTATTGAAGTGAAGTTTTTTTTCAGTCTCGACAGCGGCAAAGCCTGCAAGAAAAAATCCTGCTTTTTCCTCCGTAAGTTTATATTTTAAATGGTATGAAATAAAATCAGAGAAAAACTTAACAATTTTTTTATCGATAAAAACACATTGTTTTGTGCACCCCTTATTGATAGATTTAAGAGCCTTAGCAATGGTAAAATGTTTTTATATTTTACTCTAGCATACCAAAAAATTAATCACTACCAAATATGTTTCTGGCCTAACAAGGAGATGATTTTTTTAACATTAAAGAGATGATTTTAATTGAATAGTTTTAGGCCTACTTACAAAGTTACAGAAGATTCAACACGGTGCAGCAAATGTCGAGATGACCTAAAATAATAATTAAAATCAACATGTAGCAACGTACACACCTTTTTACTATAAAAATACTATGTAGTTCTCAGGAAAAAAACAATAAAAATATTGTACTCCCTCTGTCCCATAATTATACAATAATTTTATTTAAATTTAGACATAGTAGAGACATCTTTTGTGGTACGGAGAGAGGAGTAGATTAAATATAAAGAAATATTACTACTAGGTATGGGCTTAGGCGGGCCAATCGAATTTGAGACAAAATTTTAGTATTGACTAATTTTCAACAAAAAGCTATTTTCTTTTTGTTCCAATCCATCATTTTTTAGTCCTTTGTTGCACGACACAAAACGTAGATCACACACAGGTGTTGCTCACCATCATACCAAACCCGCGGAATAAGTTTAAATTTCGTAGGGGCAGTGTCAACCATCGTTAACAGTTTGAATTATTATAAGTAGGTCAAGCGAGAAACTTCGCGCTCAGCAGTTTAGAATTAATCATCATGTTCATCATGAATAGGAGAAAACGTGATCATCTCCATCGATGGTAGCACATTTGAGAACTGTAATCATAGATGATTCCTTGTAAAGTTTTATTTATCCCGGTGCGACGCACGGGCATTTTTACTAGTTTTCTATAATGAAAATAAGTCCACCTATCAAAGACTTTTACTTGGCACAACAAAACATAAAACTAAGATAAGGAGAGATTGCTACAGTAGTAAACAACTTCCAAGACTCAAAATATAAAACAAAAATACTGTAGTAAAAACATGGGTTGTCTCCCATGACGCTTTCTTTAACGCCTTTCAGCTAGGCGCGAGAAAGTGTATATCAAGTGTTATCAAAAGATGGAGCATTGACATTACCTTGGGCTTTACCCTTACCTTTCTTGTCCTTACTCTTTGGCTTAGGGGAATATATGGCTACCCGGGTGTAGAGGGGTGAATTTTAGGGTGCCTTCTCTCACGTCTATGAAGCCCCGCTCCCAATAGTTTCGGCGGGGATCTTCAGTGTGATTTGTCTGTTCCTGCGCATTCCAATGACAGGTAATCAATGGATATTGTTATCCCAAGAATGGTTGTATGCACACCCGCAGCTATCCTTTAGGAATTATAACGAGTTATCAATAAGAGTTATTCCTTCTCCCCCTTCGAGTGAATTCCCAAAGTTTCAAGGATTTATGAATACTCTTAGGCATTAGGCAAAATTCAGTCTTAATATCACAATTAGCATGAAAGTTTGGTCACCTATGACAATTTTAATAGTAGGATTCCACGATGAAGGTTCGAGTTCACTAAAACTTGATCAAGACGGTTACGAATATATCCATAATTTTCATTTAAGCGAGATGCACTTGTCTCAAAAGAGTGTTTAATCTATTATGAATGCTAATAAGGGCTGAATCAAAGCTATTAGATGAATCATGTGATGCAACCAACTTCTTTATGGCATTAAAAGCTTGATCCCCATTTACAATGAAGGAAATCTCATCCCACTAGAGCATCCAAGGCATATCTGTATGCCCCGAATCATAGGCCAAAATAAAAATTACTAAGGAGAAAACACAGAGTCATTTGAGGTTG